>NC_136876.1:28730083-29124166 GCF_949152265.1 Phoxinus phoxinus
AGCTTCAGGTTGAATGATTCTCATTGGCTAAGAAAAAGATAAACATAGTAATTTTCCACAATAGACTGAAGCATATCTACATTGATTATGCAGCTGAGACTCGGACCCTGAAGTTGGGCACGTCATGACCTTCCAGGTCCCAGATTTGGGTTGCTGGGCGCCAGATGTACCGAACAACAACTTAGTCAAATCACCAATAATGCCAGTGGTTCCTTAACCTGTAACCAAAAAGACACACACACAGACACAGCTTTTCCAAGGTTGGATTTGGCCAGGCTATAAACTATAAACAGGAGAGTCCTCTCAAAACATCAAGATAATGCGTTCTTTCTCTCAAGGAGAGGTACACTTTAGTCTAACTGGAATATAAGGCTTTAACAAAGATGGTCCCTTAAACTATTGGCTTTAATGACCCCTATATGTTTCAACAAGTTGAAGGACTTCAAGTCCATATTTCATTTCTGGAAGCCGGGCTAAATAAGCAAGCACTGTAGATATCAAATACAGACATTAAGGAATACATGAAAAGAACAGTTCATTATCACACTGGTAACTTCTATAACAAAGTAAAATCTCCAGAGAAGTCATTCAACTCATCTGATATTTAGAAGGAAAAATATTGATTAATACCTTGATTATAATCACTCATTACATATACATTGAAGCA
The DNA here is from genome assembly GCF_949152265.1 of Phoxinus phoxinus. Taxonomy (NCBI): domain Eukaryota; kingdom Metazoa; phylum Chordata; class Actinopteri; order Cypriniformes; family Leuciscidae; genus Phoxinus; species Phoxinus phoxinus. The sequence continues at coordinate 28,730,751 of NC_136876.1, forward strand.
GAAGTGGATTCCAATCCACCCCTTCAGCACAATAAAAAAACTGTAACGGTGTGGTTGAATCATAAAGGAAGCAGGATCCACGAGCAGCACACTTTGTTAACTAAACTCAAAACTTGACAAACTCAGGCTAGAGCAACAGGACACGGGAACCGAACAACCAACATACAATAACAAGAACTCACAAAGACTGAACTAGACACAGGGCTTAAATACAAAGGCAAACAAGATGACAAGGGGGTGTGGCTAATCAGAGACACCTGGGGAGACTAACAGGCATTAAACATAACGGGGAACTGCTAAATATGGGACAAGACAGGGGAACACAGACATACACATTGAAGCAGTGGATTCCAATCCACCTCTTCAGCACAATAAAAATACATACACACAATCTAATATCACTGACTCGGAAACCCTTATTTGAAAAACAACTTATTACAGTTGGTCTGTAGCGAGTGTACAGTTTAATACCATCATGGTCCCACTTTATATTAAGTGGCTTTAAGTACTATGTACTTACATTGAAATTAATAATTTAATACAATGGACTTATTGTGTACATACATGTTTTTACATTGTACTTGTATATTTTTAAAATACCTGCATGTAATTACAGATGTAATTAATTTATGTAATTACATTTGTAATTACACTGTTGACCCTTCCCTTACACCTTAACCCACCCTTAAACTTAACCATACCACCACACCTGTCCCTAACCTTACCCGTATCACACCGCAATAGCAGCAAAAGTGTTTTACAATAAAACATGAACACAATAAGTACATTGTACTTATTTCTCGATGTAAGTACATAGTACTTAAAGCCACTTAATATAAAGTGGGACCATTGTTGGTCTTCTTACAAACTATCGTTTCACTTCAGAAGACATTGATCCATCCATTAGGGTCGTATGGATTAGTACAGTTATTGCAGTATTTGCTGTTTGATGCTCCTACTTTTAGGAACATATGAGCTTGCATTTATTTATATGTATTCCCAGAGATGTATTTATTTATTTTTCTCCAAACCTTCATTTGTGTTAATCTGAAGAAGGAAAGCCAAATACATCTTGGATGGCATGAGGGTAAAAGCTGAGCAAATGTTGAGGACGTATTTCTGGGTGTACTGCATTTTCTATTAATACATAGGCTAATACAGAATAGCAAGAGACATGACGACTTCTTCAGATTCGTTAGTGGAAAGAAAGAAAAAGAAGAGGAACAAAAGGAAGAACCCAAGCAAGAGAAAAAAGGGGGGACAAAACATGCTACTTTCTGTCAAGACAGCATTTGAAATGAATTGTTGATTTAAAAAAAGCAGTTTTAAACGAAAAAGAAGTGTTGTAAATCGGTTTTGAATTAAGTTATTTTTCAAATAAAGGTTTTTCGAGTCAGTGATATTAGATTGTGTAAGTATTTTTATTGTATTACCCTGTAACTATACATGGATCAAGAGGGTAATAACAAGCACCACTTTAATTTACGGCCCGCAATGTCACACTTACCCTGTAACTACATGAACAAGAGGATAACAAGCACCACTACATGAAACAAGAATATCTTTCCCCAATATTTAAGCAAAAGTTGCAATTGTTTTAGTTTTCAGTGCACTTTTGTTAAAAAGATTGTACCCTGTAATTTTTAAAAAGCCTGTACAGTATTGGTACACCATTATTACAAAAAGGTACGCAGTGTATGTTCTTGCTAAATTGCTCCCAAATGTGATTGTTGTATCATAATAGTATAAGTACCCCTTAGTTCTATAATACTTACAGTATAAATATTATATTTTTTTATTCTCCTGGTTGCTACCCCTTTATTCCCTAAACTTTACATTAGGGCTGTTAAACGATTAATCGTTTAAAAATAAAAGTATTATGTGTTTACATAATAAATGTGTGTGTACTGTGTATAATTATTTAATATATTTAAATACACACACATGCTTGTATATATTTAAGAAATATTTGCATGTATATATACTGTAGGCTATATAGATTTATATATAATTTATATAATATATAAATAACACATTTTTCTTGAATATATTCATGAACGTGTGTGTATTTATATATACAAAATAATTATACACCGTAGCTACACACACATATATTATGTAAACACAAACTTTTATTTTGGATGCGATTAATCGTGATTAATCGTTTAACAGCCCTACTTTACATGTTGTTCCCTTATACTTACATGTAAGTACTTTAGAGGTTTTTAATTACACAGTAGGCTACTTTCTGCACTACCACTTTTTAAAAATCTGCATCTATAGTGAACATTACAAATGATGATTATTAATTAACGCAGGAATTATTTTGTCTTGAAGTTTGTTTAATTTGCTCACTGATTTATTTATTTATTTTGTCGACAAAATCCTGTTGTTTCAATAGGAATCCATGTGATCTGCAAATTCACATGAGGATGAAGGATTTCCCCATGCAAGTTTTGCAATAGGTTCAGTTTGTCATGTGAATTTGCCGTGTTGACCAATAGAAAAAAAGCTGTTAGATTTGAAAGTGGCTTGGCTTTCTTTTTGATTTCATACATATTTGGGCCTGTCCAAATACCCACCCTTGCAGTCTTTGCCCTTGACCACTTGTCTACTTGCATGACGTATTTCCTGTATTTGGCCCAAGTGTTCAAGGCATGAAGACTGTAAGTTTGTGTCGAACATTACCCAATAGGAAGGACACTTATAGTGTTGCAAAAATGCACATGTTTACATAACTTTTTTTTTTTTTTTTTATACAAGGCATTTTAAAATAAACTTCTAAATGTCTTTTCAGTAGTCCCTATGTAACAAAAAACACCATTTAAAAATTGTTGTGCTTAGGCTAAGTTATAAAAAGCAGTAGCAAATGTTATACAAAATACACAGCCTACTCATCTTTGGACAAATAAAATGTACAACATTTTGTGTAACACTTTGTTTTACTACCAAATTATATGTAATTTCTATTCTAATTAAACTTACAGTGGAATGTTTTCCTCTACCTCTCATGATTTCGGGTCACATGAGTTTCTACCATGAGTAATCACTTTCAGAACGATTTTATCCAGCCGATGACCGATAAAAATATTGACAGCCAATCAGAATCCATCCATCCAATGATATCATCCGCTGGTGAGGACGCTAATATACAGTACTTTATAGTTATCGTTCTCTGTGTGAATGGGCCTTAAGGGTTTTAGATCAGTATATATTGCGCCATTGTTCATAATGAATTGTGATGGTCAAACAATATTTACAAATCTATATTACTTAGTCCTTGTTTGATACACATGATGTAATTAAGATGGTCAATTATATTAAATCCTTAACGTTCATTCGTTGACAAAGTCTATTAGACGGCTGTGGTGAGACAGAACGTTTCTCCTCCGTTCAACTCCTTCTCTTCACTTTTGTCATCTCCCTTTTGTGTCTTGTTCTCTGCCAGTGTTTCTCCTGCCTTGTTTTCGCCCACATCCTCATCTATGTAAAGCAGAGGTTCCTGCTTCTCCCATTTCTGCGCCTCTTTAGTACCTTCCCCACCCACTCCACCATTAGACATGTCACCTTCGTCCAGGGCGGCGAATGTGCTGAGCACCATATCGTCTCCATCCTTTTTCCCATCATCAGACAGAAGACCCTCCTGTACTTCAGCGTCACATTCAACCCCCGCCTCCAGATTCACAGGCCCCGCCCATGCGTCATCCTCCGCCCCTTTTTTCTTCTTGGAACGTTTACTTTGTCCATTCACGTACGTGGGGCCAAATGTCCGTGAGGCGTTTTTCTTGCGCCATTGGACGAACAGAATCATGCCAACACATAGCACACAAATGACGGTCACACACACGATTATTAATAACCAGTTTGTTTGCATGGGATAAATACTTTGCTCGACTTTTCCACCGGTGGTGACAGAGGTAAATTGGGTGGAGACTGATTCGTCATCAAACTTCGAGTGTGAGTGCCCTTTAGGAGTAATTTGAGATAACTGTGAAGATGATGTTAGAGTTGCAGTGGAGGTTATTGTGCTGGTGTCCATGGGGTTGGACGGAGACGCAGTCCAGTCTGCAGGAAGTTGAAACGGTATGGATGTGGGATTGAGGGCTTCTGTTGAATCAGTAGACATAGTATCAGATGCTGTGGTGATCTCATCTGCAGGATGTTCTTTAGGACTGGTCAACTCAGAAGAAGTAAAGCCAACATGACGTGTGCTTGGGGCATCTGAAGTTATTTGTTCAGCTTCTTTTGTTTCCACATTAGGAGGCACATTAGTGGTGATCATTGTGGTCTGCTCTATTGGATCAGGTGTTATTTCAGAAGCAAATTCTGCTGTTGTTTGTTCAGTTTCAGTATTAAGTGGCATGGTATTCACAGCTATTGGATCTTCAAGCATGGTGCTCAATTGATCTGGTTTTGCCTGTTCAGTGACAGTATTTATGTCCAGCAGTGGTCCAGCAGAGGAGACATGACCATGTCCAACAGTGGTGCTTTCAGAACTGAACATTTGCTCCACAGCGTTGTTATTCGGTACTGTGGTGGTGATATCTGTCTCTGTCTCTGTTGACACTTGTGCATCAGTGAACTTGAAACAGGCTCCAAGAGCAAGATACAACAGTAAATTGCTAAAAACAAGCCTCATGATGCCCACACTACTGCCTGAAAAGTCAGCAATCTCAGTCTTTGTGCCAAACAAATTTGCTTAGATGAGCTGATAATGTCTTTGGAGATCCACTTTGAGGCTTGAGAATGTGAAAGAAATTGTAGGAAACCTCCAACAACTGATTAGGAAAGTATCTGGCAGAACACATTCATTGTTTTTTCTTTCTTTCTTGTTCTCTGTGTGCTTGGTGTTCTGCAGAGGTAATCTTGCGTGAATCTGTGCCGGAAAGTTTTACACACCCCTGTTCTTCCTTTTTCTTCTCGGTCTCTGTTTCAGTGTAGCACGAGCAAATCTAGCTTTGAAATAAACATGTGAAAGTAAAAGAGACATTGGAAGAAAAAGACAGTTAGTCACAAAATCATCACTCTTTTTTTGTTGGGTTTAAATTAAAATAAATATAAATAATATATAAAAAAGTTCTAAAGTTTGGGGTTCATAGGATTTTTTGAATGCTCTTGAAGTCTCTTATGTCCACTAGGGCTGCAAAAATACAGTTAAATATTAACGCTGTTAAATGTTATATCAAATTAAAATTACTTATTTCTTTTCTAATCTTTTAAAATGTGATTTATTCCTGTGAGGCAAAGCTGAATTTTCAGCATCATTACTCCAGTCTTCAGTGTCACATGATCCTTGAGGAATCATTCTAATAGGATGATTTGCTGCTCAAGAAACATTTCTTACTATTATATAATATTTTCCTATATTATAAAATTATTTATTTATTTATTGCTAGAAGGTTAAATTAAATTGAATATACTTTAATTCATTTGACAGATGCTTTTATCCAAACCTGACTTTCTTGGGAATTGAGTCCCACGACATTGGCGTTGCTAGCACCATGCTCTATCTACCAGATGAGCTACACTTCATTTGACGGGCAGAATAGAGACACGTCCACAGGTTATTTCAGCGCACATTTACCATAGTTACTACATGTGATTTGAGTGTCACCGTGACATAGTTTTTTTTATGTGGTCTCCCTGTTCTCAAGCATCTTATAACATCACAGCCACAAACTGGTTACAATTTGTCTCCCGTTTGATCCCTTTATGAATAAGTGCAATTGCCACTTACCTTCATGCCTATGGGTTAAGTCACTGCAAGCTCCAACCACCAAGACCAAACTGCACATGTGAAAATCGACACACTCTCGCATGCAGTGCATACCTATATCCTGTTCATTTCTCTTCCTCTCTCACTCCATGCCCTCTTTCATTTCTCCTCCCTCTGAATATGTCATATCACTGCCTGCATCTGGACGAGAGACGCTGTAGCTGAAAGATTAAAAAACGTGCTAAGAAGTACTTGATATAGTGTGCATTTTTATCTGAGGCTGAAGTAGAAAAAGAGAAGCCAGGCCCTGATGGGAAGCTCAGGGTGTGTTGACACTTCTGTGGGTTTTGACTCTGGTTTGTCAGTACAAATATGCTGTTAAGTGCAATCGTGTCTGTTTGGGTGTATGCGTGTATATGTGCACGATATGTGTTTGTTGGGTGGAGGAGGGTATTGCAAACTAAGAGAAGTGAGAAATTTTGTCCCTAAAGTAAAGTTTGGTTAAACTATTCTCTGAGAGATGTCTGTCCTGCCCTCTCATATTTCTCAAGTAATGAACACAGGATTTGCTAATTGAAAATCGTAGTAAAAATGTTTCATTTAGGCATTTTTACAAGCACGTGATATCGTGATATCTTTTCTTTCTGTTGACGTTTTACTTCACAGTACTTATCACTATCATTTCCTCATTCTGAGTATATTTAACACTTTTTTCATGACATTGTCTCTCACTCTTTTTAACCACTCATGCACAACAGAAACTTGCATTATCCGTTATAGATCTCTCAAAAAATGGTGATTCACACACCACCTCGGAATCAATATATATTTATTTATTAGATTACCTTTACAAGAGTAAGATGCACTATGAGATTTCATAATGTTTGCTCGAAACATATCACTAAAAGTTGCATATTAAATATTGTGTATTTTTAGGTATTTATATATTTTAATCAGGGAATGGATTATTTATTTTTTTAATAACCCAGAAACGGACTGAATTTTCCAACAGTGTAGCAAAAATGACTGTGGTTAAAGTTTCTGTGGTCCCTTCACTTTTCCAAGGAAGGAAAAGCACTTTATATTATATAGTAGGCTATATTATTCTGTTTATCTCACTGTTTAGCTTCAGGACTTTTCTAAGTAACTTATGGCAACTAATACTGTTTCAACTTAATAATTAAAGTAATATGTCTGTGTTTTTATCAAACATAATAAGTTATATAAATATGTGTTTTTTTTATAAATAATGTTTTTTATTTGTGGATCTAAGTTCAGTAAAACTTGCATTTTAAGTTAATATGAGCATCAAGACTACAAAATAGTAAAGTTAGACAAACAAAGAGTGTTACGTTTGAGCAAACTGAAAAGATTATATAGAATTACTTCTGTACACCACAAAAGTTGTGTATACTCATAGAATTAGAAGAAACTTCACAGAAGAAAACAACTTTAACAACAAAATATAATCGAAAACAGTACATAGAGCTAAAATATATATTCATTCTAAATAACATATATGTATGCTGTCATTAGCCTTATAGCTTTGCTATATGTATACAAATAATTGTCGCAGTTCACACGAAAATAGGCACATTATTAAATATGCTGATGATTCTGTGATAGTGAGTCTCTTACGGGAACAGGATCAAGGGCATGGTCTTGTAGTGGATGACTTTGTAACATGTAGTAAATTCCACCTTCAGTTAAATGTGGAAAAAACTAAGGACATGTTGATTGACTTTGGAAGGTCAACATTAAGTCCAGAGTTGACAAAAATAAATGATGTGGATATTGAAATGACTGACAATTATAAATATCTGGGAACTGTGATTGACAACAAAAAGTTTTGAAGCAAATGTATCTATCATTTGCAATTAAGTTTCAACAAAGACTGTTTTTAAAAAACATTCAATGTATGTTATAAGATGATGACTTTATTTTATCAGTCTTTTATTGAATCAGTTTTTTCCTTTTGTATTGTTGCTTGGTTTGGCAATTTTACTTTGACAAATAGAAATAGGCTAAATAGTCTTGTTAAGGTTGCAGGAAAAGTTATAGGGGTAAGTCAAATCCAGCCTATTGATATTTATCATAGACAGGTTTTAAATAAGGCACATGCAATCTTACAAAATTTTGATCATCCCTTATTTAAAGAATTTCAATTGTTGCCTTCTGGATGTCGCTTTAGGGTGCCGGGTGGTAGAACAAAACTAGTTTCCCCCAAGGGGGACAATAAAAGTAAACAAACATTATGTCCCCATGTTTTGACCAAAATCACAAATTATTCAAGTGCATAATCAGTGATCAAACTGAACATGCTCAGCTGCCTGTTATAGTTGGACCTAATGCTGCCTTCATGTGCTATCGGTAATTTCCTACTTCCCACTTCTGAAGTTGAAACTTACAAGTTTGTCGTTTTCAATTGTTTTGGAAAGAATTGGACGTCAGGTAATTTTTGCCTATTTCTTAGAAAAATCTTATTAAAGCCAAAATGTATAGAAGATATTAAATCAATATCCAGAATATTCAGAATAAAATGCAGCGTCTCATTTGTTGAACATTAACCTCCTAATTTGATCCACTACATCTAGTCAGCTTGTTGACGAGTCTGTAATTTCAGTCAAATTTTTATTTTAAAAATACATACAAATACAATATGATAATGCATCATATTTACGTAAATATACACAACAGTAGATGTTGTTGGAAGAACTAATAAAAATTAACAGTCATATACAGTTCTCACTTTTGGCTTTTTTATGGGTCACTGAACTCGGAAACTTCAAATTTCCCTGTAATAAACGTGACTTTAGAGGCTGTTCATGTCCAATATCTCATAAATTCTTGTTCTATATTTGTAGTTGCCTGACAAAGTGGAAGTGTTTTGTTCCATTTTTTACAGTGTACAGCTGAGCCACAAATCAGGTCCATGTTGGTTCACAAACGCAACATCTTATTTAATTGTTCAAATAAAGTTTCCATCAAAATCTCCTTGTGTTTTTGGCAGAAGCCTGAAGGTACATCTGTCCAAACTGTTTCCTGTAGTGTCTTTCAAAGTTGATAACTACGTGTCGTTGTCCGGCATCCTCTCCTCCTTCACGCGCCTGTTTGCGTACCAGAACTCTGTTATGTCATCCACAGTCACTTTAGGCTGAATCCACAGCCCATTCTCCTCCCTATCCTGTTCCTGTCCTCTTCTCTTCATCCTCTCCTGCCTCTTTCTGTCTTTCTGCTTCCTGTCGGCCTCCATCGTGGATCCATTGACATACCAGAACTCCACTCTCTCCTGCACCGATGCTTTGGGGTCGGCCCAAAGGCTCTCTTTCTCGCACGTCTGGCCTCCCTTCTCCCTCCGCTTCCTCTTCTTTTTAAAGACAGACAGACGCACCCACAGGAAGATGGTTATTCCTAGGAATATGGTAGCAGTCATTGCTAAAGTCCACACTGTGATGAAGCACATCAGTGTGGATTGTCGAGACTGAGATTCTGGGTTTGGGTTCAAACATTTAGGCCAAACTTTGCTTTCTGTGTCAGTTTTGTTTGTTTTGTTGGTTGTGGCATCGGTTAGGACATCAGTTATGATAGAGTTGTTGTTATAGGTGGTGGTACCACTGGGTGTGTCTGTTCCTGTAATGTTTTCTCTTCCTGTGTGTGCAGTAGAGTTTGTGAATCTGTTAATATTCTGCTGTGTCGTTGAGTGATTTACACCACCTATTGAGGTGTGATATTCAGATGCATCTGTAACTGTTGGGTCTTGTGCTGTTGTGTAAACCGGTGTGATCATGGGAATGTCTGTGCTTTGTGATGCTGACCAATCGTTTCTCGCTGTTGCCGTTGCAGCACTTTCACCAATTGTATTTGCTGCTGCTGTGTCGTAAGTTTCCTCTCTGTGTTCACTTGTGAAGCTGTAACTTCCCTCAGTGCTCAGTGTTCCTCTCGACTCGTTCGTATTAGCAAATGTGGCCTGGGTGGAGTTCGTTTCATAATTTCCTCCATCTGCTTTTGTTCTATCATCCTCTTTCTCTGTCCTGTCGTTCCTGGGAACTGTTGAGACACTGCTGAGCAGGTCTGATAAGGTGTCATCAGTCTGAACTGTTCGTCCGTCATCAGTGTAACTCGCACTTGACATTGTTACCGTTTCATTATTTTGTAACGTCAGTCTTGCAAAGTTAGTGGAAACTGTTGTATGACTTGTATTTGTGTGGCTCATAGCAACACTGCTAGCATTGCTAACACCTACGTCATCATCCATCATGCCATTCTGAGATGGAGTACTGCTGTTGTATTGATGCGGCGACGTTGTTTCCTGTGTGGACGTCACATTTGGGGTTGTATTTGGCTGTGTATGCACTTCACTGGGCAAATTTGTTGTGCTTTCCTGTGTTTCTGTGGTCAGAGGTGAGAAAGGTGTTGCATTTCTTAGGAACTTGGGTTCTTGGTTTGTTTTTGTTGTTGCTGGAGTTATTTGGGTGGTTTCAGTGTAGTTACTCTTTGTTGGCAGTGTGTTGAAATAAAGAGCTGAGGCGATGAGGAAGTGAGTGAACCACACTGTGATGGACAGTAAAGTCATATCCATTGTGACTTCTGTAAAAGATAGAGACAACATGAGTACAGCCATGACGGAAAAACATTTGAAAATAAAATGAATTCACTTACAATAAAGTTCAGTGCATTATGCATTAGTACCATGAACTTACAATTACATTTTTCTTAAATGTTTGTAGTTAACAAATATGAATATCATTCTACCATGCTGATTTGGTGCTCAAGAAACATTTCTTATTATCAATGTTGAAAACAGTTGTGCTGCTATATATTTTCTTCAGGATTATTTGATGAATAGAAAGTAAAAAAAAGAAAAGAAAAGAGACATTTATTTAAAATAGAAATCTTTGGCAACATAAATGTCTTTACCTTCACTTTTGATCAATTTAATGCATCCTTGATGAAAATAAGTGTTCATTTCTTTCAAAAAATAAAATCAATCTGACCCCAAACTTTTTAACAGTAGTGTGTGTGTATGCATATATATTTTAATAAATATAATATAAAAGTATTGTTAGTTCACAATGTTTTGTTGTATATTCATAAGTTGAACCTTATTTTAAAGTGTTACCACACACTGTAATTGATGCCGTTAGAGGCTAGCATAGAATTGTGTAACACTATTAATTAATTTACGTATTTGTTTTTGTAATCACTGTAAAAAAAAAACAATTGAATATATTGCCTCAGCAAAAAAAAATAAAACACACACACACCAAATTCAATTGGTTTTATGTTTTGTTAGATCAGTATCTTGGTGTGCCAGTCAGTGCATAAATAAGTTGTTTCCCAGCACGTTTTTCCCACCTTGTAATATTTGAAATGTTGCCATTTTTCCCTGTGAATTTCCAATACTAATAGCTACTGCCAAATAACGTAGTTCTTTAGATTTAATTTGACTTCCCCGACTATAAACACTCCAGGCCTACAACGAACACACAACGCACGAAGCACCATAAAATCCACACTGCACATGTAACGTTACTTCTCTAAAAACAAACGAGAACTCGAAAACAAGCTATGTCTGTATTACTTCTCGTTTAGGTTTAATAAACTGACAGAAACAAATAAACTCTACCTGATGTTCAGAACTCATCACGTTGCCTCTTCCTGACACACTGTGATTTCTTCGTTTGTGCAGTGGTGCCTTCTGGGATACTTCTCTCCCCTAGCTGAAACTTTGAAGTGACGTGAGGAAATGACAGTTTGATCACCATGCCAACAGTGCGATGAGGTGAGAGGTTCGGGTGAAGAGGATGTGGTTGAGTGGCTCCACCTCTTCCCTACATCAGTGCTGCTGTGGAAGCAAATAAAGAGCAGATATTTGAACACATCCTGTTGACTCATATTACATTCAGATTGATCAACTGCACATCACTCTAATGAGGACGCAGACTCACCACAGTACTGTTTTGACGAGATGGCACAGATGTCACTAGAGTTTTGGCCTGTACACCAGTGCTTCTAGGTACGCCCCACCAATGCACATTTTGACACACAAATGGGAGGAACCTAGGTTTTTTTCTTTTCTTCAAAAAAGTAAAAAAAAAAAAAAAGTACATCAATATATTAATAAATATCTAACATTAATATTTATTAATATTACTACACAAAGCCGGTATTGTACACAAAAACACATGCCAAATGCCATGTTTTATGTTTATTGCAAGTCAATCTATATTTAGTGTAGTCTAGGTCATATTTTCTTGGTAGTTTTTCTTTTATGTGTAAATTTCTTCATGGTGTTCTGTTACGTTATTATACTTTTCCATGATGATATCTCCCTAATTTGACTAACCTGTACAAAGTGACAGATGCAGTTGTTTCAAAATACTGTTGATTTAAATTGGACGCACAGCCTTTGATATACAGGAATATGTTTAGGCTCAGTAAGATTTTGTTTTTGTTTTTGAAAGTCTCTTATGCTTACCAAGGCTTCATTTATTTAATAAAAACATACAGTCAAAAATATTATATTATGAAATATAAAAATGTATAATGACATCAATTGATGCATCCTTGCCTAATAAAATTTTAATTTCTTTAAAAAAAAAAAAATCGCTGACCCCAAAGTTTTGAACAGCATTATTTTCATTTAGCATTATTTTTGCCAGCCGTGACCCACTAGTTGAGAGCCACTTCTGATATTTGCAGTCATACAGTATGAACAAAGGACACACCTTTGAATTCTATGGTTAAGTATTGGGACATAATAGAAAATCATCTGATCTTTGGCTTAACATTAGGTAAATAGCCTACATTCTCAGATGAACAACATTACATCGTATCATGGTTTATTTAACATTGGCCAAAACAAGAAGCCATGTGTGACAGAGTACACCCTTACTGCTTCCATAGGAATGAAGAGGGTGAGTAGCAGTCAGGCAGGCGCTGGTAATCAAATGTCTTTGATTAACTGATCATCACCAAGTGTGATCACCTCTATAAAAGAGTTTGCTGCTCCGGAGCATTCAGGTGTGTGTTAACACATTGCAGAGGAGGAAAGACATCAGCAATGATCTTAGAGAACCAATCGTTGCTGTCCATCAATCTAGGAGGGGTAACAAGGCCATTTCCAAACAATCTGAAGTTCATTATTCTACAGTGAGGAAGATTAAGTGGAAAACATTCAAAACAGTTGCCAATCTTCCCAGGAGTGGATGTCCCAGCAGATTCACTCCAAGGTCAGACCATACAGTGATCAGAGAAAAGGCAAACAACAAAGAACTACACCTCAGACACTACAGGCCTCAATTAGCATGTTAAATGTTAAAGTTCATGGCAGTACAATTAGAAATAGACTGAACAAGTATAACGAGAGTGTTACTGGATCTTTGTGTTGCATTTGATACCATCGACCACAACATTCTTTTGAATAGACTCAAAAATGATGTTGGCATTAATGAAATTGCATCATACTTATCTGACCGTTATCAGTTTGTAGCAGTAAATGAAGAGATGTCATTAATCACAAGGTCAGTATGGAGTACCGCAATGCTCAGTTGGAGGGCCGTTGCTTTGTTTTTTCCCTGTACATGCTACCCTTGGGACTGGGAGATATCATTAGGAAGCATGGCATTAGCTTTCACTGTTAAGCTGATGATACTGATGCTCTATATTTCTTTCGCACCCTGACGAAACTTTCCAATTCACAAAATTAATGGAATGCATAGCTGATATAAACAATTGGATAACTAGTAATTTCCTACTACTTAATTTTAAAAAACAAAACAGAGATTTTAATTATTAGACCAAAAACACCTGCATGTAATAACCTAGAATACTTTCTAACACTTAATGTCAAGTCTTGTTGTTGGTTAGGAACCTGGCTGTGCTCTTTGATACCAATCTTTCATTTGAAAGCCACGTTTGTATCATCTATAAAACCGCATTCTTCCATCTTAAAAATATATCTCGCATTCTCACAATTCTGGCCAGTTGATAATACCTAGAATATCAAAATCAACTGCAGGCGGTAGATCCTTTTCCTATTTAGCACTTAAACTTTGGAACAGATTTCCTAGCTTTGTTCGGGAAGCAGACACACTGTCAGTTTAAATCTAGACTGAAAACACATCTCTTTAACCTGACATACACATAACACATTATCAATTTCTATAATTCATGTAAAATTATTATTAGGCTGCATAAATTAGGTCAACCAGAACCGAGAACACTTCCCATAACACCTGATGTACTCGTTACATCATAAGAAAAATGGCATCTACGCTAATATTAGTCTCTCTGTTTTTAACGGTTTCACAGATTCACATTTTTGAAGTTACAGTACACGGAGATGATAACAGTATTGCTTTCGAAACCTACTTCAAAGTTTGTATTCGTGTAAATGAACAGCCAGAATGCATTAAAAGTTTTCTGTTTTCAGTTGAAAACGGTGTTGTGTAAGCAGCTAAGTTAATAACTAATGAGTTTTACAATGGAAATGAATCAATTAAAAACGTACCTAATGAAAACTTACAATGACTTTCTTCTATAGCTGCTCAACAGCCAAAACATTAGTTTCCTATTATCACTGTAAAGCTGCTTTGAAACAATCTGTATTATTAAAAGTGCTATAAATGAAGGTGACGTGACCTGACTTGACTTGACACCTGGTGTTAAGATGTGTTTTTGGTCTATCAAAACAACGCTAAATACAGGTGTAAACAGGATCTAAAATGTTTTTAGCTTGTCCCCTTTTGACCATTCCAGAGGTAGTCAAAAACGCATTAGTGTAAACGCTCATGTGGTCGAATGTGTTCGAACAGCCACAAAAGACCACCTACCTGCTGCTGACTTAATGCATAGACATTATGGGAAGTGCGCTAGCCAGACGGGATTTAAACTTTGGCTGGAGACCCAAGTTTGGTTTGAAGACGAAAAACGCACCAAGCACAATGTACTACTTGTGATCCCATCAAACAAAACGCATGTTAATACCAGGTGTAAACAGGGCCTTTGAGTCGACCATGAATTCCTCTGTGTACCAAAGTATTCCAGAGTCAAATGTGAAGTCATCTGTCCGACAGCTAAAGTTTGGCTGAAATTGGGTCATGCAACTGGACAATGATCCCAAGCACACCAGCAAATCTACAACAGAATGGCTGAAAAAGAAAAGACCCAAATTGTTGCACTGGCCCAGTCAAAGTCCAGACCTCAACCAGACTGACATGTTGCGGCGGGACCTTAAGAGAGCTGTGCATAAACAGATGCCCACAAACCTCAATGTACTGAAGCAACGTTGTAAAGAAGAGCTGCCCTTAGTTTGTCATGGCTTTTCCATTTTGGCCTTATTTTTGTTAAATAAACCATGACACGGTGTAATATGTCATGTGTCGTTGTTCATCTGAGGTTCTATTTACCTAATTTTAAGACCTGTTGACGACCTTTTTATTTTAGCTTTTACTACCTTTTATGATAGCTGTGAGATCAACGTCTCACTTTCATCACCACTTTTTATGTTGTCTGTGTCTCTATTAATACATATCAGTCCTGGTAATCTCTTTCTCTATATGACTATATCCTCCAAATATTCATTTTACTGCATATCTACATTAAATTCTATCTGTTCATCTCATATTCCCTTTTGTCCTTTCATTTTGTCCTTTTCATTGTCCGTGTTTAATTGAGGATTGGCTTGGATTAGCTGTTTGAGATAGCCTTAATCTGTTTGAGTCACTGCGACACAGTTTATGAGAGAAGAGCTGAGGGTAATCACAGAGAGTCCCTGACAACAGATGAACCTGTGTTAGTTAACCTGACAGAAACACTCGAGGAAAATTAGTCAAAGATTTGTAGATGGACAGTGAGGCTGTCAAAGTACTACAGAGTGAGGAAGAAATGGAGCAGGAGCTGTCCTCTGAGAGAGGCGAGGACAGTGAACAAGAGGAAGATGACGCTGAAGAGGAGGAAATAGCTGAAATGCAGGGTAGAGGGGATAAGAGGGATGTGGAGGACTGGAATGGGTTTATTTCAGGTGAAGGACTTGCAGCTAAAGAGGAGGTGCTGCTGGACTGGAAGCCAGGTGACCCTGTGACCCCTCAGTATGTCCTCAGACTACCAGGATACACAGACGGTGAGGACGACGCAAACAAAGCAGCTTAATTGTGTTTTTGTTTGCTTTACTGCACAATAGTTTTCTTTTCTTTACTATTGTTGGTTATGTGTGCAGATTACCTGTGCTCCCCAGAAGACAATGTCTACAATATTAGCTTCTCACGCTTCAAAATAAGAGACCTGGAAGGTGGATCAGTCCTTCTGGACATAAAACGACACTGCCCAACAGGTATATTAGTTTGTTTTCAACATTGCATTCTCTTATTTTCTGTTGTGCTGTGTGATTTTGTAAACGACACATAACTTGGCCAAGTATATGATGTCTCGGATTTTGATTGTGAGTGAACTGTTTATGCTAATGAGGTGTCAAATGTGTTATTTGCCCTCTAGTGGACATTATGTGCAGTAGCATTACAAAAATGTCTTGTATTCCACCCTTAGTATTATTCATATATTATTATATATTGTATTATTGATATACTATTATATACATTTTCATTTAAACTTTTCATCCAATATTTATATTTGATTTAATTTCAGCTTTATTTCAGTTGACAATTTTATATATCATTTGAATAGTTTGAAATAATGCTGATTGGCTGCACTACACCAGTCAAAAGAATGAATCTGTATTTTGACATAGATGGGGTTCTTGTTAAACCCTCATCTTCTGTCTACAACCTTTTTGTTTTATTTGACTCTTGGTTCCCATATTGCTGCAATTGTTAAAAGCTCTTTTTATCATCTGGACAATATTGTTCCTCTCTCAATCTGGCTGATGCAGAAACTTTGGTACATTAATTAATTACTTACGTCTGGATTAGTGCAATGCCTTGTTTATTGGCTTACCAAAAGAAGCACACTAGAAGGTTGCAGTATGTAAAAAAGTGACCTTACCTTGACCAGATGCATTGCTCACATTATTCACTTCTTATTGCTTCAGGCATTCATTTTAAGACGCTCCTGCTAAAATGTAAGGCTTAAATGGACTTGTGCTTCTGTTCCTCTCTGATTTAATACACTCATACCTACCCACTGGGTCTCTTAGGTCGTCTGAACTTGGCCTTTTGTCCATTCCTAGATGTCGACTTTAGGTGGAAGATCATTTTGTGTTACTACTCTCAAGCCATGAAACCCACTTCCCCCTTATCTTCGTAATATCTCTTCTCGATTAATTTTCAAGTCTCAGCTGAAAATCTACTTGTTTGAAATGTATTTTCGATAAATTGTACTTGGTGTTGTGTGTTTATTGTGCATTGTTTCCTTTGAATGTGCATCAATGTATTCTCCTGTTAAGTCTTTAGCTTGTGGAAAGGCACTGTGTAAATAAAATGTATTCTTCCTCTTCTTCTTCACAGAAATAAAGGATATCATAGAGCTGGATGCAGGCCGTTTCATTCAGTATCATTTCAGTCCCGCTTTTCTAAATCTCAGGGAGATTGGAGCCACGTATGTCTTATTTTTAATATGATTGCTATCGGGCCTTTAGAATAGATCTAAATATTTAATCAGAATCAATAACCATAAAAATAGTTTGTTTGCAAAGCGGTTTCTCTCTCTTCTGAACAGACTTGAGTTTACCGTGGGTGGTAAGGCAGTGAACAAATTTCGGCTGATAGAGAGGCATTACTTCAGGGATCTACTGCTGAAGACATTTGACTTTGAGATCGGTTTCTGTATCCCACACAGCAGAAACACCTGTGAACACATCTACTGCTTACCAGACATGGATTCACACACCAGTGAGGAACACACAAACATATAATGCATTTCCGGACGAACTTATGTTGCGTGTTGTTTAAGTGTACAATGTCAACTATGTTCTGTTTTTTTCAGTTGAGGAGATGATCAGCCACCCTTTTGAGACACGCTCAGACAGCTTCTACTTCGCCAAAAACACACTGATAATGCATCATAAGGCAGAGTACTCCTTCAACCAGGGGCTGGAGCTCAATGAGAACCAGAGCTAAACACTTCACAATAAGGCAACGTGAATCGCAGTATGGCTGCAAGACTGGTAATATACAGATTAGCGTTGTATATTTGGTTTCATAAACCATAAACTAGACAAAGGCATGTCTTTGTTACTTTACTGATGTTTGTGCTGGGGAGATGTTGTGTTGCTTGCACTCTAATAAAAAAAACAGTGAAACAAGAAACATGCTGTTGATTCCATGTTTTGTCAACTCTGGGAATATATAGGGTAAAGGGAAGCCCTGATCATGATTAAAAAAACAGACATATTGAGGATCCACAACATGCCTGGTTTATTTATTTATATCAATGAATGTTTCCCTTTCTTCATTCTCTCACACCACAGCTCATAAACATCCTGTCTATTTTTATCACAACACAATGCACAGTACTTTTTTCTCTTACCAGGGGGTCTTACCCCCCAGCATTGCAGAAATGAGACCACTTTTTAAAATACATATTTTGATGGTAAAGCTGAATTTTCAGCATAATTACTTCATCTTCAGTGTCCCATGATCCTTCAAAAATCATTCTAACATAATGTTTTACAATATATGCCTTTCTCCTCAAACATGTTTTTCACTTCTTTATGGCCTATTTTCAGTTCCATGGGGTTATTTAGACAGCAAACTGTGATCAGATCACACATGCATTCATGGGGTCACATATTTAGACGGATGCTCCTACTGAGAGAGAGAGGTAGGCCTATTTATCAAATCAAAACCGTCTGGGTAAATCATGAAACAGGACAAACCGTGACTGGATGAAGACTAGGCTACATCCAATATTCTCAGTGACTTGATCGTCTTTTTCCGTTTTGAGAGTGCGAACAAACCGTTGATGTCATATTGAATGAGCATGACTATTTCTCACAATGATCGGCGCAGTGCTGCTCAGTGTTGTTTGCGCGCGACCTGCGCAGATGCCAGATCAGTATGCGCGAGGAGTGGTAAGTGTCAAGTGTTTATTAATACGAGCGCATTTATGTTTGAAAACAAATACATTATTTTAATGTGTGTAGGACTGGTTGATACGGTATGGGTATTTTCCATCTCCAGACTCTCTACTTGGTCGACTTCACACACCAGGGAGGGTATTGAAGAAGCTGTCCGTAAAATGCAGCGATTTGCTGGTATTGAAGAGACTGGCAAACTTGGTGACAAATGATCTCCGTATTCACCGGCGGTTTCCAGCGGTAGTCATCCGCCATCCTACCGCCTTCGTATCGCGGACGGCCAGCAGGTCAACCGCCGTTTCGCCGCAGTTATATCAAAGGCAGCTTTTTCGCGGCCCGCCGGAGGCAAACGCTATTATATATATATATAAAAAATATTTATAGCATGCAGTTTATCAAGAATAATGATTGATCAAACCAGATAAATTTCAATTTGACGTTTTAATTCCACATTTTAAAGTACAGTAATAGTCATTGAAACAAAATGTCAGCTCAATGAAATATAACAAAAAAGATACATATATACATAATGTACACACTAAAGAACATGCAAGTTTACAATTATATATTGTTTAAAAACAGCCTTATAAGCAAATTATATCACTTAAAATATGTTTTAATATTATCAAGAGGTCAGTTATGGGATGAAAAGAATTACCATTAAACATTATAGCAAGTAATGAAGATATATGGTACCAAATAATGTGCAAGATACCAAATAAATTCAGGTAGAACATCACATTTTCAAGCAATTCTTAACAATAGGATAAGTGGCAATAATTGAGTAAAGCTCTGGGGTAGAATAGACAATTATAATGGCATTGCTGATCTGGGGCACAAGATTTACACTGTGAATAGTTCGATATGCGTGGCGTAGTGAGCTAACAATTGCAGGACAGTAAGTAATTATAATTGTTTCAAGTCTGACTACAGATTCTGTGGTTTTTCCCAACCACCAATATAGGCAACACAAATTGGCATATCTTCAGTGATTCCTTGTGCGCCTGTATAAGAGTGCTTTTAATTCACAATTTAACACATTACACAAACAATAAAATCACAAAAAAACATTAAGAAAAATACTACCAAGTATATCGACCAGACAAAAAAAAGTTTTTTTTTATAAAAAAGTGGATTGGTCGAGTGTAGTCTGTTACAGACTGCAGGGTAGTGAGTGTTCCAGTTGTCAGTGATGCTGGGGTGTCAGTAGTCAGCCTAGGTTTAAGGGGTCGGCTGTGGGTCCCTCTCAGCTGTGCGGCGCCTTTTTCCACCTTCACGGTCAGATGCTCCTTTCAGGTAACGCATAACATTAACCTGGACCGCCTCATCAGTGGCATCCTGGGTTGCCGGGTTCTTCCGTATGGCCCCTGTAGAAAATACAGATCTGTCATTCCATTTGAATACACATCACATACACATCTATCTAAAAATATCTAAAGAATATCTAACTTACTTTGAACAATGGTCTTCAGGAACAGGTCTCTAAAACATGCTTTTTCCCCTACACCAGTCCAAGTTGTATCAACGGAAAGGCGATTAGAGAAGACACTCTGAAGCATTCTCCACACTGTTGACTTTAGGTCCTTCCCACATTTGATAGCCAAAAAACGTAGCTGAAAATCCAAAAAAAGTGCCCCAAATTACATTTCTCATACATAAATATAAAATGTGACAGGCTTTGAATTCAGACTGTAGAATAGGCAGTGTACAAACTTAATTTGACTTTAGATTAACCTACAGCGTTATAAACAATAGCAGCACACTTACAAATCGTTCCTGGAGCTCGTTATCCTGCCTCAAACTTCTGTCAAGCAACGCCAAATCTTCCTGGGTGTTTAGGGGGAGTGACAGATCACCTGGCAGGGATAACTCTCCAACAGACACATTGGCGCTGAAATGTTGCAGCATGGTGTCCATTTTGTTGTCCATGCTACGCACAACATCGCCAAGCTCCCCAAGACGTCGCAGGATTAGGGTCTGATCTGTACCTAAAGGGATTCCCAGAATAAAAGAACATAGTAGTCAGTCCTGGTCCCTCAACTACAAAACTATGACATTTATATCTTGGTCTACTACATGTATAGGTGGCCCCAGTGGGAATTAATCTAACAAACACAGGTGTTGTTTGCAAGTCGTACCTGATTGCCCAGTGCGAGCAAACGTCTTCAACATTGTCCCAACTTGCTTCACCTGCTCTTGAAGCGAGTTGCTGTCATCTGAAGCTAGAAAAAGATAGGCAAATGGTAATTTGGAACCTACATTACACACAAATATGTAAACTTTAAGAAAGAGTGCCATGTTCTCACCTGCTCGTGCATTGCTTTCTCTCCGGGCTTGGTTCTCCTCCCTCAGGGCTTGGTTCTCCTCCCTCAGGGCTTGGTTCTCCTCCTCCAGGGCTTGGTTCTCCTCCTTCAGGGCTTGGTTCTCAGTCTTGAATCTCTGGACATCTACATAACAAAAGAAAAGGGATTCTGCAGGGTTTAGTCAGTCAAATTTACGACTAACATAATTATATAATCACTATATTAAGAGATATAGGTCTAGAATATACCTTCATAGCTGAAAACTTGATTCTGTACACGTTTTTTCAGGGGAGTCCAAGGGCCAATCACTGAGTGATGACTTTCTCCTATTGATAAATTGACATAATAATATGTTAGAAGTTATTGCATATATTTACTGTATTGTACAACACACCTAGACACCTTTCATCCAGGGCAGTCAAGTCAGGGCAAAAAAACAGATTATGCATAAAAGGATTCCTCATCTTAAATAGAAGCAATAGTTTAAGACAAACAATGTCACAAATAACATCACTTACTTGTACTCAAACTGTTGGCTCTGAGAAGTGGAGACTGGACTACTGGTGAGAAACCTTGTTCTGAGAAATAGGAAACAAAAATGTGAAAATCTAACAAAGGGTATAGTTTAGTGGCAGGATCACAAATTAAGCATCACAGCAATACATTGTACATACCAGCTCTGAAGTCTACAGATGGTTGAACGTTTTCCTGGTTTGTTGTAGCCATTCCATGTAGATGTTCATTAACATGAGGATTTACTTGGTCAAAGTCAGGAATAACAGCAAGTAGAGCATTGTTTGCAGCTGCAATTTCCTGTTTGTCCCTCTCAACTCCTTTCAATATCCTTCTCCTTTTGGCCCAGTAACTAGACATTGTGACTAACCATGCATTTACCTTTAAAGCCAAAAAGATTGTCCCACAGTAGGTCTTTTGGGTGAAGATAACCGGTTATGCTCTGGTCAAGGTATCTGCAAGAAAATGTGAACAAAACCACATTGTTAATGTTAGGAATATACGTGGGGAAAAAATGATCAGCCAAATGTGGAACAGTGAGTGTTAAAAATAAAATTTATTCATTGAGTGTAGTGATTTAAGTGAACACAGAATTGTCCTCAAACATAAAATGTACAGAAGAATGTACATTCAGATAAAGATGTTTTATGACTCAATAAACATGATTGTAACGATATATGATGTATGTGTGTTCTTCAAACTATGTTCAGGTATCATTATAATGAGATTATATTCATAATGTAAAGGCAATCGATATAATTTATCCTTGAGCATAATATTCAATTCAATTGAATATTAATAATACTAGAAAATTATATATTTTCTCTCTAATTGTTTTATCCAAAGCCAAACCAGATCACAGAAGTTTATATAAAACACTCGACTTGCGTTATAAAGTAATTTTGCAAACACATGGTTTTAATCTCATAAATTTGTGTATAGTGGCTAGCTAGCATGCTAACGTTACCTAGCCTCAGGTGCACCTGTCACATAAATTAGCTGTTATTTTTATGATTTTATTGTAAATAGGAATGTTTACTGAATTGTTTTGGTTTTAGTTTTCAGTGCTAGATACAGTTTCAACTGTGAAGTTGAAGAACTGTGAAAGAAATTAGGGATTATAACAGTGTGAATAGCCAGTCGTTGGTGATTATAGATAGCAATAAACCAATAGCAATAAACCAGATTTGAGATGTGTAAATGTGTGCATTGAGAGACTGAATGGGTCAGTTTGCACCACAAAACAATAGAGAAACTAAACTGAATAGTTGTTTAGATTATGACAATTAACACCAGTTTTACAGTCTAATCGAAATCAAGATCTTGAAAAACGTGATCTTAAAAAATATTTAACTACATAAAGAGTTTTATTCTTATCATGTTCAGATTTTAAATATAACATGGTCAGACATGTGGCTATAGCTGCAGTGCATTTCTAGATTGACCACATGCCCACTTTGAAGATAGTTATCACATTTTTTTTCATTATGACGATAATTTATTCTAAACTTACAACAAAGTGCAAAGTGTCAGCTTTCAAAAGATATCATAACTGTGTTTATAGTCCAAAGGGTTCATGAAGTTTTAGTTTGGGTATACCGTTTCTGGGGATTTTTCAAAAGTGGGCTTGAAGCTTTCTAGATGTAAATTTTTGGCTACCTACTAAATTTTAATTTGGCTTGCAGCAATCTAGAAATGCACTGCAGCTAAAGCCACGATCAGAATAAAACTTTAGTCAAGTATTTTTCAATATCACGTTTATGACTTTATTTCAATTAGACTTGTAAAAGGAAAACTGGTGTTTATTGTCATCATCTAAACATCTATTCAGTGGAGTGTCTCCATTGTTTTGTGGTGCAAACTGCCCCATTTAGTCTCAGTCTCTCAATGCAGACATTTGCACTTCTCCATTCTGGTTTATGGCTCGTAGATGCTATTCTTTTGTGTGCATTAGAGTGACTAACGACAGGCTATTCACATTGTTATAATCCATAATTTCTAAAGTTTTTCACAGTTGAAACTGTATCTATGACTGAAAACTAAAAACAACATTTCAGTAAAAAATCCTATTTAGAATAAAATCGTAAAAATAACAGCTAATTTATGTGCACCTGAGGTCTAGGTTTTTTATTACATAATTCCTGTAAAAAATAATAACGTTACATAACTGTCACAATAAGTTTCTGTTTCTTAGAATAAAATAATGGTCAAATACTGAACGCGGCCTTTATCCAGGAGCAGTTCCAGATGGGGAAATCTCTGAAACCCTCCGGAGGGTCTGGTGGACCAGCTGTTTCTGTTCTAACGTTACAGAGCAAATACGTGCGTTGACTCTCGATTATAGCTAACGTTAATGCTAAAGCTCGATAAACATCTACAAAAAATGGCCGCGAACGGCTTTCGAAACTTTCGCCAAATTACAACCAGCCAGCATATTTTATGAGTAAATTATTTGATTTTTATATTATATGTTTGTATTTAAAGTTAAGTATACATTTATTATCTGCAATTTTGGCGCCCATTATTAGCCGCCGCCACTCTACCTAGCAACTTTGCGTAAACATGGCTAACGTTGACTTGTTCGGCAAGAACTGAGATGACTTACAGATTTTAAATATATAAACTAAAAACAGTTGCGTTAAACACAAAGGAAACATGTACTTACCTAAATGATGGTAGTCGACGTCGATGACTTTGTTTAAACTGCAGGCTGTAGAAACTTGCGATCGAGTAGAACTGAGAACTGTACTTCTCGAATAGAGTGCACTCGAGTAGAGTGATGAATTGACGCGAATGTGTTTGTTATAGCGCCACCGTCTTATAAGCCCCGCCCAAAATAATTCTGAACACACACACACACACAAAAAAAAAACACTGCGCATTCATTCTGTTTTATCAATGACATAATGTGTTTAGATTTTATTAATATTTTTTTGTAATAATCTACAGGGACTTTTACAATTTCTTAAACATTTGTACAGATCGCAATTGCTAATTAATACTACTGATAAGGTAAAACAAAAATAAAACATTAAGATTGGAAAAAAATAAAGTTATTTTTAACTTTAAACTTTTTTAACTTAAAGCATGAAGAACTTAAGAAGAAGAATTTAGCTTTTTCATTGAGTCTATCCTTCATGTCAAAACTATTTTAAGAGTATTTTAAAGCGGCTTGCCGCCAGCCGGCCGCAGTCCATTAGACAGAGGCAACCGCCAGAGAAAATGAAGCAGTCGGACCGCCGGCGATTTGCCGGCGGCATCTCGCTAGAAATGCGAGTGACGTATTCGGCGGCAAACGTTGTATCCCGCCAGCGGGACGCACCTAGCAAAGAGTATAGAAGATACATGTCAATATAAGTTCGTTGCCTATAGCCGACAGCTTAGGGCCGGAGGTAAATAGAAGCCGTGCGGATGTTTTTTGCTATCTGGGACTCTGCTTCTGAGCTGGGACAAGACTGACATCACCTGAAGGTTTGATCATTAAGTCTCCATGCAGCAATATTCTCTACATTGTGATAAAAAAGAATAATAATATGTAACTGTCAGTTGCCTTACCACACGGTGAAAACTGTAGATGATATATAGCTTTTGCAAGTAAAATTATTAGTCACTGTACAATTTATAGTGAAATGTGCAGTGAAATAACATTCCTTGTGCAAGACATCACATGATTATTTTATAGAAACAATTTGCGCTTCTCATTTTTGTTACCAGAAATATACATTTGTGTTTTGTGATACAAGTTAATATTTGTTGCATTATTTGAGTATAATTTGTGTTACCTAATGATGTTTAGTCCCTGTGCACCGTCTTTACGAGTTTTGGCATGTTTTCCAATTAGGCCAATTATGAATATGATCACCTCAATGAACAAGCAGATTTTGGTAGTTCAATTAGAATATTACTTATATTAACATTATACCATGAAATAAAATATATGTTCATGAATTTTTAAATATACAGGCACTACATGCCATCCACACTGTATTCCTGGTCAGCATATTGTTGCTGTTTCTTTACCATATACAGGATACATTTTACAATGTATCATTTTTCTAATGTAATATATAACCAGAATATTAATCTTACATGTCTCTCTTCTTTTCCCTAGCGTGCAAGATTTTCCCTCTCCCTCCATGTCTCCCACTCTACATACAGGGCTGGTAAGGCTCATTTTGACCTATGCCCTCCGAGCATGGAGTGATGTCACACATCTGCGTTTCCACGGGATTCGCCCTTCTCCATATGACCCATCAGCACAGACAGACATCAAAGTCACCTTCGCCAGTGGCTACCATGAGGATGGATGTCCTTTTGATGGCAAGGGAGGCACACTGGCAAAATGCATTCTTCCCAGGAAAGGAAGATCTTGCAGGTGACACACACTTTGATGATGGAGAGAGCTGGAGCTATGGAGGTACATTAAATGCTAGACATATTTATCCAATGTTGTTATTCACAGATATTCGTAGATGGATTAAAAGAAAACAAGATGGGTCAGGAGTGCTTCAAAGTTTTGTTTCCTTTCACAGATAGGAGCAGCAATACAGATTTATTCACAGTTGCAGTGCATGAGTTTGGTCATGCTTTAGGCCTGTTTCACTCCTCCAATGATTCCATCATGAAGCCTTATTACTATGGGCCTTACTATGGCCCTGTGGGAGACGTGCACAGCTACACCTTACCCCTTGATGACAGACTGAGAATACAGGCACTCTATGGTACTCCCTAATATGTGAATGAATAAATAAATTAATCTGTTCATTTCTGTAAGGAAGAAACAACTGTGTTTAATATACAGGAAAAATACCAGATTTGAAACCTTCTCCATCGGTTTCTGCACCCACAACTATTCTGCCCCATTTCTCGACCCCTGCTCCTCCACATGCTCCCTATCAGTGAGTAACACTGTGATCATGAAAGGTTTGACAATGGTTGTTATATTTTATATCTTAATGATTTTCTCTTTTTTAGCCCAGCAGCCTCTGCTGATCGCTGTCTGGGAGGTTATGGTGCAATCGCTAATATCAGAGCAGAGGTTTTCTTTTTTAGAGGTATGATGTTTGAATTATACTACCATTCAAATCTTTGGCGTCGGTAATATTTTTGAAAGAAGTCTCTTATGCTCATCGAGGCTGCTTTTATTTGATAGAAAACAGTAAAAACAGTAATATTGAGAAATATTTTTAAAATGTAAAATAAATGTTTTCCATTGTAATATATGTTCAAATCTATTTTATTCCCGGGATGGAAAAGCTGAATGTCCAGCATCATTACTCCAGTCTTCAGTGTCACATGATCCTTTAGAAATCATTCTAATTTGATGATTTGCTGCTCACGAAAAAAAACAACTTATTATTATGAATGTTGAAAATGGTTGCGTTGCATGCTTAATATTTTTGTGGGATCTGTGATAAAAATGTTCAGAATTCTGTGAAGAAGTGTTCAAAAGAACAGAATTTATTTGAAATAGAAAACAATGTGAAGATGAATGTCTTTGCTGTCATTTGATCAATTTAGTGCATCCTTGCTGAATTTAAGTGTTCACTTCTTTTAAAAGACAACAACAACTTTTGAACATTTGTAGACTGTGTAAAAGTATCAGAGGGACTTTCCTTTGGCGTATCCTCAACATATCCTGAAAATAATTGTTAGAAAGGTAGTGTAAGAAAAGATTATGAGGAAGTTGAAGATCTCAAAGATTAAGTTTATTCCAGCAGTGGCAATGGGTTCACCGGACGTCAAAATGAACCCAGAACATCCAAATCTCAAACCTTTTATCCTGTTTTACCACTCTTAATGTAAATTAAATCGCTCCTTTTGTAACAGCTGTGGTCTGTATGTTAATGAGATTGAGACACCCCATTGTCTGAAATGGTTCTCTGTGTGTGTCCCACACCCATTCCCATTCTACAATTGATGACCATTGCTCAGCAATCAGGATGTGATCAACTCAGGAGGTGAAGAAACTATATAACTTGACTTTACTCTTCTAATCAAGCCATTTTGGGGATGAGCTCATTCTAAAATATACCATGGAGTGGAATCTGGATCGAGGCAGACTACAATTTCTTACAGTATCAAAATTATAAATGAAAGAAAATATTGTTTCAAACCATTCTCTTTTTATTAGGTCCACACTATTGGAGGGTACATCATTCAGGCTCATTAATGTCCTTGACTCCAGCTCTGATCCACAGCTTCTGGATCGGTTTGCCTCCAGAAACATCCAGAGTTGATGCTGCATATGAGAGAAGAGATGGATATATTGTATTCTTTATTGGTAAGAATGAATAAATAGACCCAAAATGTAAAAATATGTGTATTTAAACAAGTGAGTGAGTACAAGCAATAGTTATTTTATTTTCATACTATAGGGGCTATTGACTGAAATTGAGTGTAAGCAGAAAGGTTGAGAGGATATAGTGGTTGACAAGCAAGATTTTTACTGGCTGTTGTACTCAGGAGTCTTTTTCATTCTGTTCTTTTCTCAGGTAATCAGTACTTGGTATTTAAAAACACAATGTCACTCCCTGGGTACCCACGACCACTTTCAGATTGGGGTTTACGCTCTTCTGCGGTGCAGGTTATAGAGAGAGTGGAGGCAGTATTTGTGTGGCCGCACAATGGGAGGACGTACCTGTTCAGTGGTGGAGAGTACTGGAGGTCTGATGAGGCGGGAACAGAGAGGAAGCTGGAGGAGGGGTACCCTAAACTGGCATCCATCTGGGGGATGCCCTCTAGCCCTGATGATATCATTGGATTTCTAGATGGTAAGATGCGTCTTTTATCATAAAATATTTTATTTTTAATGATTTCCATTTGTATTTTTTTTTCTCCCGAACCAACCTCAAACCTTTTTATCCACAATTCCCTCAGGAGACACCTACTTCTTTAAAGATTCAAACTACTGGATTTTTAAAAGAGGGGGCCTGGAGCATGAATCTGCTTTCACGAAAGTCCATTGACTGGATGAAATGTGATGGTAACCGTTCAACTCACACACCTGAGATTCCCAGAAGAGACAGAGACTGTAGTTGTGTCCAGAGTTCAGCAGCTGGAATATGTGCTTTGTTAGCTGTCATATATTCAATTATGGTAGTTTGTATTTTGGATCTTACATGATAATATTCATATTATTTGTGTAGTATTTACTGCGATTTTTAATGTTTTGACTGTGTAGTTAGTAAAAATTATTTTAGCTATCAATGAATTAGTCATCATCTGGGATGGTAAAGTGTCCAATGATT
The DNA here is from genome assembly GCF_949152265.1 of Phoxinus phoxinus. Lineage (NCBI taxonomy): Eukaryota > Metazoa > Chordata > Actinopteri > Cypriniformes > Leuciscidae > Phoxinus > Phoxinus phoxinus. The sequence continues at coordinate 28,759,566 of NC_136876.1, forward strand.
CCTTACTTCAGAATCCAAGCAGATGCGGTGTGTAATCGTGGTATTGTTTGCCTACTGTTTCTTGAATACTGTGTATTCGGATATCTTACTCATTATTTGACATATACTGCTTTTAACATATAGAATATGTTACAGTACATAGCCTACTAAATGGTCAGTGTTTTGAAGAACTCTAGCCTAGAGGGTCTCAAAACTAACACACTATGGACTAAAAGCCATGAAACAATACTTAAATAAAACCCATATTGTGTCAGGCTTATTCTGTGTGTTTTTTACTCAATTACAACCAAAGTTAATTAAGCCAGGTTAACACTGTATTATATTATATTTATTATTTAATTATATAAAATATATAGTTTTTTTAACTGTATTTTGATCAAACAAATACAGCCTTGCAGCAGAAGAGACTTGTGTCAAAAACACACTTGCATTGTCACAGCAAGTGAAGGATGAAGTGTGTTACGATATGATCAAACATATATCAGAAAATGCATTAAATATAATCTTAAAACTTTACAATGGAAATTGTTATGGGAATTTATAGGCCTATTGCTTTGACATCAAAAATATGCAAAGTAATGGAAAGAATGGTTATGTCTCGAGTATTATTTTATTTGGAGACCAGAAATTTGATGCATCCGTATCAGAGTGGGTTCAAAAAAGGGATGTACAGTAGTACACTAGATGCAGTTGTATGCTTGGAGAATGAAATAAGGAAAGCTCATGTGAATAAAGAAGCGGTAAAAGGAGTATTTCTTGACATTGAGAAAGCATATGACATGGTGTGTAAAGAAGGACTGCTAATTAAATTAGATTGAATGGGCATCAAGGGGAGATTATACAACTGGGTTATGGATTTCCTGCAATAACGAACCATTCAAGTGAGAGTATTGAATACTCTGATATTTATCAAATAGAGAATAGACAATGGACCCTGTAGTGTTTGTAGCCCCACACTTTTTAATATGATGATAAATGCAGGATAGATGTTGTTGAAAACTGGGATAATCAAAGGGGATTTCGGCTTTCAGTCGCTAAAACCCATTTGTTTTTCAAAACAGAAGAAAACTCCTGAAGTTAAATTAAAATGATATAATCAAACATTAGAGCAAGTAACACTAATTAGGTACCTGGGAGTGTGGATGGATTCCAAATTAACATTTGGGTCTCATATTTAGAAGCTAGTTGATAAATGTAAGAAAGGAGTTACTGTAATGAGGTGTTTGGCAGGAGTGGATGGAGTGCTACAAGGCATTCTCTTAAAAGGCTATACTGTGCATTAATTAGGTCATCAATTGATTATTGTAGAATAATATATGGCTCAGCATCAACCTTACTGCTTACTAACATAGAGGTGATTCAAAACCAAGCCATTAGAATATGTTGTGGAGCTTTTAGATCCTCTCCTGTGACAGCTTTGCAGGTAAATGGGTGAAATGGCACTTGACATTCGTGAAATTCAGCTAAATGGTATATTGGACTGTTGTTAAAGGTAATTTTACAAACCACCCTGTCAAAAAAATATTGGAAAACTGCTGGGAATATGAGAAGACAGCAGGCAAGCAGGCTCAAGAAATAGGCATCAGTAATATCAATATTAGCCCCTCAGTGGCTCCATCCACCGTGGCTCTTCTCCATGCCAACAGTTGATCTGCAAATACTTAAAGGGTTAGTTCACCCAAAAATGAAAATAATGTCATTAATGACTCACCCTCATGTCGTTCTAAGCCCGTAAGACCTCCGTTCATCTTCGGAACACAGTTTAAGATATTTTAGATTTAGTCCGAGAGATTTCTGTCCCTCCATTGAAGCTGTATATACAGTATACTGTCCATGTCCATAAAGGTAATATAAACATCATCAAAGTAGTCCATGTGACATCAGTGGGTTAGTTAGAAGTTTTTGAAGCATCGAAAATACTTTTTGGTCCAAAAATAACACAAAATAAGACTTTATTCAGCATTGTATTCTCTCCCGGGTCTAATAAATAAAAACCAGAAGTATGTTTCAAAAGAGATAATAGTGCAGCAGTATTAAAATATTGAATACTTAAATTTTTTCAAAATGTATACAGATGGTTCTGACCCAGAAACATGGGTGTGCAGCCGCTGCAGTGTTTTTCTCACTTTATAAATCAATCTGCAAAAAGAACTGCTAACATTATATCAGTCTATGCAACAGAGATGGTTGCTATTTAGATAGTTTCACAGTAGGTGGAAGAAATCCAACCTACAACAGTAGTAATCTGTTCAGATTCATTTCTGTTCAGATTCATTCAGAATCTAGGCATTAATAGAAGTAAGTTTGTATCTGCCAAATGAGAATTAGAGTATAACTTTTTTGGGTGCCTGCTCATGCTGGAGTGAAGGGAAACGAGGAGGTGGACAAGATAGTTAAACAGGCTCTTAAGCACACAAATATAGACACATACCTTTGTGTAAATCACAAATGAAAGGGTTAATTAAAGTAGCTGTCTGTGAGATATGAGAATTGGACACTTTACTCTTAAAGGGGTGGTAAAATGCCATTTTCACAAGATGTAAAATAAATCTCTGATGTCCCCAGAGTGTGTGTGTGAAGTTTTAGCACAAAATACCCCACAGATATTTTTATATAGCATGTTAAAGTTGTCACTTTTTGGGGGTTTGCAAAAAACGCACAGTTTTGTGCCTGGCCCTTTAAATGCAAACGAGCTGCTGCAGAGGGCGGGGTTTCAAGAGTGTGTGTGTGTGTGTGTGTGTGTGTGTGTGTGTGTGTGTGTGTGTGTGTGTGTGTGTGTGTGTGTGTGTGTGTGTGTGTGTGTGTGTGTGTGTGTGTGTGTGTGTGTGTGTGTGCTGATGTAGAGTTAACTATCTTCAATTAGGATATTCTGTCATGATAATCTATAAATCTCTCGTATAGGAACTGTTGTGAGATGCACACAGAGTGACTTTCTATTGCATGTGAAAAGCTGGATGCTAAAGTTTGAGCTGACTCACAAATGTACTCTTAATCATACAACAACTTTTCCTCTTCTGAACATGGACTGCGTGTTCCCGGGGGCGGGGTTTATGTACATTTTAGGGTTGCTGATGTCACTAACACGGGAGGAATGTCGTGTTGTCCCTTCCAGCCGTTTGTTGTAGTCCCTTTCTTTAAAAGCAAATATCTTCCTTTGCTTTGAACTTTGAGCGTTGTAACTTTGCAGATGTTGTTTATGCTCAGACAGCAACATTACACACTAACTAAAGTTAGAAAAGTGAAATCATACTTTACCACCCCTTTAATAAATCACTCCAGCTGATAGGAAAACATGAATCCGGTCAGTGTAATCATTGTGAACTTCCAGAAGAGCATGTGTTGTTCTTACAGTCTGATTAACTGTAGGGCATGAAAGTGAGACTTTGAAAGAGGAATTACAATCTGCTGGCATTAATTCTCATAAAATGTGCTAAACACAAACAGTTCTTATAAAGGTTAAAAAGCTCTTATAAGTTTCCTGAAAATAACAAAGTTATATAATAGAATATAGGTAGAATTATTATTATTATCATTATTTTATTTTTTCTTTGACGGCGTTGCCTCACACTCCATCCCAGTAGGTGGCGGAATATGCACCTTAAGCTGGTTTGCTAACCGCCATAAAACATCAAAAGAAGAAGACGAGTACAGTGCGTGAATGGAATTGTGGGAAATGTAGTCCTCAGTCATTCCCCGAAACTTCTCGCGAGGTCGACACGATGACGTCCAAATAAGCGTTACCTGATCATTCTACCCAACGTTGCGTACATCGTTTTTATTTTTACAAGGATTATCTGATATTGAATCGTTGGGAATCCGCTAGCAGTGCCACATTTGTTCGGTCTTTGGTCTGTAAAGGTTCTACTTTTGTTCTCGCCCTGAGCGGAATCACAGAGGTACGTAGCGCACACGCAACAGAAGCTTAATGGCCAGTTAGCATGCTGTACTGTAGAGTGGTCCTGTTAGCCCAAAGACACAGTTAGCGCGCTAAAACAACCCAAATTCTGATATACAAGTAAACACTGCTGGTATTTATAACATAAACAGTATAAGTGAAAGTGAATAAGCGGACAGTGGTGTGAAGGAAGTATTAGCAGTAACTGAACGTTGCATGAGGCCTCGGCCTGCTGCTGGTTTAAGACTGTTCTTCATCTTATGCTCGCGATACAGTGTCTCTCTGTTAAAATACAGTGAGCAGCCTACCTAGTAACGTTACCTAGACAGCATGTTGGGCATAATATGGGCTATTTTGGAGCGTTTAACACGACTTTAATGCTTTCTTAGGAGGCTTATGTGATTCATTGTCATAACTTTGAGCACGTTTCAACGTATTTGATCAATTGTGTAGAACACACCACATCACAAGTTTCTGTAAATGACCTACAAATAACACTTTGGATGTCTTGCTTATTTATTGAAACATACTGCTTTACTTTCCATACTCGTGTCGTGTGGTTTCATGAGCTAGCGACTACGAGTAATTCAGATGATTTCCCCCCCGGCCATGTCTTAGACAAACTGCTGAATTTGGATTAATGTGGATCGCAGTACATTAACCCTCAAAGACCCAAGCATTGATATATATGTACATATTTGCATGTATGTAGAAATACAGACATTCGTATTCGTACAAATTCGCTGTATAATAATACAATTCATATTGTTTAGGCACAATTTGCTTCGGAGTATAATTTCGAAAAACGTTGCAAAATGAAGATTTCTGGGCATTTTAGGCTTTCACCACTTTATTTTTTTTTTATTTTTTTGCTATGCGATCTCGCAACATAATACGGCACACAAATTAATAAAAAATAATAATACTCAATATCAACCAGTAAGAATACAGTCGTGAAAGTAAAAACTAAGTCGAAACTTACTTTGTAAATAGATACATTTGTTCCTAGAATTGTGTCAGCTGACTGGTGCAGTTTTGTTTGTTTTGTTTGAGCTGTTTTATATGCAAAGTATGGAACTTGCCTCCTCCAAAACGTTTTTTTGTGATACATTTCAGAGTGCCTGCTGCTGTTGTGTATTATTCAATTGCTTCATACAACCATTGCCATTCTGCTAGGGTCTCCATGCAATACTTGCATTTTTGCAATATCAAGACAGCCCCTTAGTTTGTTCCTTTGTCATTTCTGTTTAAGATGTTTTTGCTCCATTGTGTTCAGTTTGTAAACAGAAACTAAAACTTAAGTTCCTTCTCTATTAACTATTTGCATGCTTAAGTTGTACTCCTAAAAAATCAAGATCAATCACATTATTTTCATGGTTAAAGCTCACCATTAACCTTGTTTTCATATATCATTTTAGCAAGAAGCATATGTATAATTTGTGTAATGGCTTTCGCAAATGCAGAAGGCGCCATAATATCTCCCAGCAGCACTCGTTTATTTACATTATTCATGTATCAAATGCTTTTATTCAAGGCAAATTAAAAACTAAAAATGCGATAAGAAAAGTTTTTTAGTTCACTGTCAAGTTCTCATTTTCTTTCTAAACTCTCAGAGCAGAGATGTATAATGGTATCGGGCTGACCACGCCGCGAGGCAGTGGCACGAACGGCTATGTTCAGCGGAATCTCTCCAGCGTACGCGTGAAGAGGAACAGGGATGAGCGCGGAGGAGAGCGGGATGAGAAAGACAGAGAGAGACTGGAGAGCCAGTTGAACAGACAACCTAATGCTGAAATCCTTGAGCACCAGAGGAAGAGACAGCTGGAGGTGAAATGTGCCGAGCTGCAGGACATGATGGAGGAGCAGGGGTGAGATGAAATCCTAATCTGAAGAGAATTCTTCATACGATTTTGTGTTAATGGTCTGCACATAGAGATTGTAGCCTATGTATTTCCTCCCAGTGGCTTCTGAACTCTCAGTATCAAATTTAAATCGAGGAACATGTCAGTCACAATAAAAAAGTGGTATTATCCAAGTGGTAAAAGTTTCAGTACAAAACACCAAATCAGCGTATTAGAGTGATTTCTGAAGGATCGTCTTAATGAAAGCTTTGCCATCACAGGAATAAATTACATTTTTAAATATGTAAGAATAGTTGTTTTTAATTGTAATAATATTTCACAATATTCCCTTTTATACAGTGTTTTAACAAATAAATGCATCCTTGGTGAGCACGAGACGTTTCAAAAACATGTTTTTGTGTTGTTATGATCATTCTGAAAGAGCAAAGAGATCTTAAGAGTGACCTCTGACCAGTTCTTCTTGTGTGGCAGGTACTCTGCTGAGGAGATTGAAGAGAAAGTCAACACCTTTCGTTTGATGTTGCAAGAAAGAGAAGAACCTGCACCTCTTCCAACAGAGAAGCCAGTGTGAGTATTACTTCAGACCATTCAAACGGACATTTAGATTTTTAATGATGGCCTCTTTCTGTGCACTGCTGCTAGGTTTATTTTTTTCATCCATATTTTGCGCTCTTTAACAGTGTGACTGAGACTCATGCTCTGGCAGCTGCTAACCAGCAAAAAAATGACCGTCTGAGAGAAGCGTTTGGTATCAGCTCTGACTACGTTGATGGCTCATCCTTTCATCCTGACCGGAAGGAGCGAGAGAAGGAAAAGAGGGAGCAGGAGAGGCTGGAAAGAGAGAAACAGCAGCAGTACCAGTGAGTACTTTATCTTTTGAGATAAAAGAACTTGATGTACTATGAAGATGTACTGTAAGTTTCAGAAGTCAAAGCTTTTGTGTTATACCATATCTAAGTACTTACTGTTCTATCTGTTTCTCACCATTTTCTTTCAGGATTGTTGAGTCTAATGATTCAGATTCATCAACTGAGCGAAAAAAGAGCCGTAAGAAGAAGAAAAAGAAAAACAAAGGCAGAGAGAGGTAAATTGGAGAATGAAGGAGGAATTTGGAATGCTTAACATAAGTTTAAAGAGAATAATTATGAATACATTTTCACTCTTAGCTCTGAGAGCCCCTCACCTTCCCCTCGGCGAGAGAAGAAAAAGGACAAGAGGAAGAAAAAGAAAAGGTTTCATTTAATGCTTCTAATTTTGTTCACTTGCATAACAATATGCTTTTAATTATTCTTATGTTGCCCTCTAGGCAAGAAGATAAAATGAATACACCTACATTTATTTTATGAAATCTATTTAATTGAGTCAGTATGAAATAAATAATGATATTTTTAATTTGTAAACTGTTCTCAAGTCTTAAGTTGCTGCACATTATTCATAAACCAGCCAGGAGAAGGTTTAATTCAATATATGGTCATGTGGTAATAATACAAACATAATGTAATTTTTAATATTTATTTGTAGACCTGGATACATTTTATTTTATGTTACAATTTTTATTATAGTCTTCGGTGATATTTTCTACACTGGACACAGCGCAACTTTACACAACAAATTCCTGACAGTAAACTGATGCCGTTCTATTTTTGACGTACTCTAAGCACTCACGCTACATCTGAACACAGAACAAATTAATTTAATATGTTCGCTTTGTTGCATCTGGTGTAGACGCAGTACAATTTGTTTTTGTTTTTAATTGCTCAAATAACAAAAATCTTTGCTTTTAGGGAGGGGTCAGTGAAGAGTGACACTGAGAGGTAGGTTTTCTCCTCATTGTTTTAAGTTACATATGAACAGATGACACGTTCTTTATTTACATTTAATTGTTATAATGTATCTGGCAACAGTTCGTCAGATGAAAGGGAAACATCCAAAAGAAAGAGAAAAAGGAGTGACAATGAGGCTCCTCCCAATAAGAGCCGAAAACAACAGAGTGCATCTTCCAGCCCAGCTCGCAGGTAACATGACACTAAATAAGGCCATGTGAACACTACATGACCTGACTTTTTTTTGTCATTTTATAGTGTTTACTAAGGGATAACTCTTTACATTGAGTTGCCTTTTATCTTTTTCTTATAGCGTTTGTAAATTCCACTCCAACTGCTTTCGTAACGTTAATAAATCTTTAATACATTACCGGTCATCCATGAATATAATTTCTGCCTGAGTCCTGTCGTATTTTCCACCGGCTGTAGAGGTGAAGACAACTCCCATGATTCCGCAAAATTAAGGCGTCATCAAGCTACACCTTTTGAATAAACGACCACTAGTGGTGAAAAATTACATGGTGTGCCTTTTAAATAGATTTATTTCAAATAGGTTTAAATTATATGGGAAATGTATGAATGCGTGTTCAGTGTTTGAGATGGTCTAGTTTATCAAAATGGTCTTAATTAGTGAAAATTAAAGTTCATGTTAATATATATGCATGCTTTTTGTTTTCAGCCAATCCCCTCAAAGAGGGAAGCAGCAGAATAAATCAGATTCTCGTCCTGATGAGGGGAGGAAAGGAAGATCCCCTGACAGGAGGCGACGTGGCCGTATTGAGGAAAGTCCAAAGAGGATGGAAGTCAAAGAGGTAATTCATTTGTTCTTTTGGAAGTCTTAGAAGCAAATGCACACAGTATTTGTTTATTTTGATTTATTCTTTTTACTTGGTGAATTCAACTAGTTCAATTCTTAGATTTGGTATTTCCTGTTACCTTACCTTAAACTTATTTATATATTATTAATTAAAAAAAAAAAATTATTATTTGTGTTTTTTTTTTGTGTTTTTTATTACACACAATGTCCATGTTAAATTACAGCCAAACACATTCAGATGGTGTCTTTGGCCATTGTCGCATATCACATCGTTTTTTTTGGAGCACTTCACCATAAGCATTGTTTTAAAATAGGTTGTCAAGTTAAAAATAGCCCAACATTTTAAAAATGCATCTAGAGACTCTAGCATTTAATGCCAGAACCTGTCATGAAAATGTTTGACTGACATGATTATTTAGGCCTTCCTTGAGCCAGATTAGTCAAGCAGTTGTTCAGGCAAACTAGTTGATTAAAAAAAATATTTGGTTTTGCATTGCTCTAAATCTTTATCTTTTAGAGATCACCAAGACGCTCAAGAACGCCTGAGCACAACAGAAGAGACAAAGGCCAAAAACTTGAGAGAGAACAAGTGCAAGAAAAACCTCAGAGAAAGCAACATAACTCTTCATCGCCATCTTCTCCACCAAAGCAGAGGCGGGATAGACGACCACGGAGTGAAGAGCGGGTGAAACCCCTTCAGACAAGACACAACTCCTCTTCACCATCTCCACCACGTAAGCAGCAGCGAGACCGAAGACAACGGAGCGAAGAGAGACAGAAACCCTCTCAGCAGAAAAGGCGTGACTCTTCGTCTCGCTCTCCGACTCCTAAGCTGCAGAGAGACAAGAACCAAGGGGATGATGGGAGAAAGAACAAAGGTCAAAGAAAACATGACTCATCCTCATCCCCGTCTCCTCCACGTAAAGATAGAACGAGAAGAGGACACAGTGGAGAGAAAGAAGCTTCCCTGAAGGACAGGGAAATGGAGAACCATGGGGACAGAGCGAGAGACAGACAGAGGAATAGCAATAGAGAAACAATCCTGTCTAGTAGAAAGGATGACCAAGGACGGGAGAGTGATAAAGGGAAGGAACGAAACCGATCTAGTGACCCCATATCTCCTGCTAAACGTTCACCTTGCGCCAATGGAGGGCAAAGAGAACGAGATCGTGAACTGGAGAAGGAGCGAGAAGAACAGAGAGACAAAGACAGAAGACGAGAGGAAGAGATGAAGGAAGAGGCTCTGAGAAAAGCCAGAGAGAGCGACAGAGAAAAGGAGAGAAATCGCACCAGGAGCCAAGAGGTGTCCCGATCAGACAGAAAGTCCTCTTTTAGTCAACCTGAGGACAGACGAGGTGCGAGAGGAAGTGAGCCAGAGCAAGAGGTGGGGAAGAAAGACAGGAAAATTGAAGAGGACAAGAGACAGGAGAGGAGTCCTCAAGACCAAAAGAAGGAGAAACAGACTCAAAAGGAAAAGCCTGGGAAGAAAGACAAAGCTGCAAGTAGTAGTAGTAGCAGCAGCAGCAGCAGCAGTAGTGGCAGCAGCAGCAGCGAGAGTGATAGTGACAGCTCCTCATCATCATCCTCCTCATCTTCCTCATCGTCATCATCCTCGGATGATGAAAAAAAGAAAAGTTCAAAAGACAGCAGCACAGCCAGTAAGTTGGTTCCTAACGCTGTCATCGCTCTGGCTATTGCACGTAGAGAGAAGGAGAATCGAGGAAGGGATGGGGAGAGGGATGAAGGCAAGAAGGTGTACCCTGCCACACAAAGACAGAGCTCACCTCCTGAGCCCCAGAGAAAAAGGGACAACTTTGATAAGAGACAAGTAGACATGGAGAGAGACCGGAGACCTGGAAACTCCTCGTCTCCCTCCACAGGAACCAAAGACCGTGGAAAAGAAAGGTACACTCCCACCGAGAGTTCCAGCCCGCCTCCTTCACCCCCTCAGAGAGGCCGGGATAGGTACACGCCTTCAGAAGAACCCAAATCTCAGAGCAGAGATCGTGGAGGCGAGCGATACACCCCGTCAGAGATGGAACGAGAGTCCTCACGCTCCTCTCCTGGCAGAGGAAGAGATCGACAGAGTGACCGAAAGAAAGACGTGTCACCTTTGTCTCAGAGGGGAAAAGAAAGGAACGACGTGTCACAGGTGAAACAGACAGTAGCTCGGCCTTCACCGAAACGCACCCCACCACGACAGTACCAGGACCCACAACGTTCACGTTCCCCCAGTCCGAGACGAGGAGCGAGAAGACCGTCACCTCCACGAAACTCATCGCCTTTCAGAAGGGACCGTAGCCGAGAACGTCTCAGAGAACGAGAGAGGGACCGATTTAGAGCAAGGCCAGGAGACAGAGAACGAGAGCGTTCCAGGGAGAGGAGAATGAGGAGCAGCAGATCCAGGAGTCCTCGAAGACCAAGTCCTCCCTACAGGTTAGTCAGATTACCATGTTGTTTTTTAGAAAAGCTAAACATTAAAAGTAGTCGCAGTAGGCAATTGAAACGGGTTGTTAAGTGATGTTGCAGTGTATTTCAAAATGGAAATTTTCACTTTAGATATGGAGCCAAATTATAGGAGGAGGAAAATAACATTAGAAAGATGGCAGCATCATTATTTAATCTTTACACAGAGAAAATCTTTATTAGAAAAATCTGTTGAACTTTGAATTTAGCAATCCTTGTTGCATTATTTCATGGTGACAAGAAAAAGCACTTTTCACAAATTAAGAAATGAGAAATGTACCTTGATTTATTTACATAAAAGTAATAATGCCAACATCTTGATTTGAGAGTCTTTACATGTATTAATAATTAGGAAAACATGGCCATTTAGCTAGTGCATTAGTTTTTTCACTTTTGGATTTCAGAAAGATACATCTACAAAGCTCTGTAAGGTAAAAAATTATCCTTAGAATGTCTTTTTTATTTTATTTTTTTAATGTAAAATCAGTGATTCCGTAAAATATGCCCCTCTGCAGTGGATACTACTTGATCTATGACCATGCTTCACATTTTACAAGGAGAAATTATAATACTTCCACTACAATCCCGGTGAGGCAAATCTTGGTTTGTTGAATACAAATTATAAAATGTGGGGAGAGCAACCACACTGCCCTAAGAGACATGAAACTTTTTACATGCATGTAGTTATAACTATATTTAACCTCTTGGTAGCTTCAAATGCAGTTGAAATGAACAAAATCCCTTCTTACAGATATCCCTGAAACTGATTCAGATCAATAGAATCTTATGAAACTCGATTTAGAGCAAGTTAATGCCTTAACCAAGCATTTCAGTGACATTCTGGCATGTTCTATGCAATTGTTTTGATAGAGGGAAATAATTTATTTCTGTGATGACAAAGCTGAATTTTCAGCATCATTACTTCAGTCTTCAGTATCACATGATCCTTCAGAAATCATTCTAAAATGATGATTTGGTGCTCAAGAATTAAGAGTCTTTCTTAATAGAAAGTTTAAAAGAACAGCATTTACTTGAAATTAAATATCTTGAAATATTAAATCCTTACTGTCACAAAGTATGAATGTCTTTCAAAAATAAATACTTACCGATATAAAATGCATTTATTATTTAGATGAATCCATTAGGAGTTTTTGAGCTGCACTGTTAGTGTAATTAGCAGAGTTTTAAATTAAGTTTAATATAATAACAAAAATGTATTGTAAGTGCGGTTATTACAAAATTTGTATCTCTCTACACCTAGGTTTCGTCGTTCACCCTCTCCAGTACGTCGGCGCAGAAATAGTCGTTCACTGTCAAGAGAAAGAGAAAGGGTGAGAGAGCAGGAGAGGAGGAATCGAGAGCGAGAGAGGCAGCGTGAACAGGAGAAAGAGAGAGAACGAGAGCAAGAACAAAGAAGGAGGGCACCCCCGAAAGATCCCACTCCTCCACGCCGCTCGTCGTCGTCATCCTCATCTTCCAGTTCGACCTCTTCATCCTCACCCTCTCCTCAAAGACAGGTGAAGGGGTTAAAGTCAACAGATGCAGATAAAAAGAGATCAAGGGAAATTGATGAACAGACAAGAAATAAGCAACCAGAAAAGAACTCCAAACATCCATCTCCCTCCCCTCCTCGTGAGACTCGTCTCCCTTCTAATCAATTGCATCATCGCTCTCACTCCCGTGAACTTCCTGCCCGTTCTAGATCACCAACGACCAACCAATCACAAAGCAGGGATCCACCAGGTGACCGATTAAAAGGCCAGACCCCGTCATCTGTCCATGAGCGGCACCACGAGCCATCAATGAAAGGAAAGACCGCAGTGAACGGGAAACCAGAGGAGAGCTCTGGCCAACAGCAGAAGAAGCAGGGAAGCAGCTCAAGTTCTTCATCATCTTCCTCATCATCGTCATCCTCATCGTCATCCTCATCATCATCCTCATCAGACAGCTCAGACACTGAAACAGAGAAAGGAAAAGGGTAAGTGCCTAGTCATTTAGCATTTATGTAGCTCAGTTTAATAGATGGAACTTCATTTTAATGTTTTTTTTCTAGGGGTGTTAAAGCAAGTACGAATGCTGGCAAGACGGCGAAAAGCAAAGCTTCTTCGTCGTCATCATCCTCATCAGAAAGTGAGCAAGAAGAGAAGAAAAGGTAGACTATTTTTGCTTGTTTTATTAATTGTTGATTTATTCCTCTACCAAAGGAATAATAGATTTTCCACCTCGAGTCAACAGAGAATCAAAATTGACTATTTACTTTCTCAGTTTATGAGCATGATCCAATGGTTTAAGCTACTGCTATAGTAGGGCTGCCATTATCAAATCCCAAAGGCTGCGATTTAAAGAATATGCACTGCATGTTTCAAAGTGAAGCCCAGTTCACAGTACATGCTGATCCACTTCAACCCATCTATGTATCTATGTATCTGTGTAGCATTATCTTCTGGAAATAAAAATAAAAAGTCCCCCAATTCAATATCCCTTTTCACACATAAATTGGCAAAATTCATGAAAAAAATAAACACTTGCGTCCCATTTTGCTGCTTTATTCTAAACCACCGTCTAAATATATTTTTTTAACTATGCAGTCCTCCACGGCCCAAAAGAGTGCCAGCAGACTCCCTGAGAGACTCTAGGTCACTCAGTTACTCCCCTCCAGCGAGGCAACGAAGACCTGCACATTCTCCACCCTCTCGACGGTTAGTTCTGAACACATCTATGTATTTCAGCACATACTATCATTTTCAACTGTTGTTATTACTAATACTGATCCACATGTTTTCCATCAACAGTGCAACCAGGAAGTCGAGAAGCAGATCTCCAGACAGTCGACGGAGGAAATGAGTGAACTGTTAACTTTTTTTGTTTTCTGGACTCTCCTATCTGACTCTCACTGGACTGGATCATCTCAGTATCACATGGATGAGACTAGAAATGTGACTAGTTATGGTGATATTTTCACCATTATTAGAGGAAGGTCTATTGAAACTTGGTTATTTGTAACTCATCCCAAAAGGGAGGATTTATTTTTACCTTTATTATGCTGTAATTAATGTAAGGAGGCCATCTGAGACACTGAAGCTCTCATCAACCATTGCTCTGTGCCAACAGATGCTATTTGTATACGTATACATACACATACACAAATCACACATGTTCAGTGGTTTTCTGTCTGCTACATTGTTCTTAATGTAGATGAACGTCTGTAATTTGGTGATCAGAATGGAAAATATTCTGTTCCTGCATATGTGGACCGCGTCTGTTCCTTTGTTTATTTGTTGGAAAAAAGAATTGTGAATAATAAAATGGCAGTAGAATATTCTTGTCTGAAATTTTAGTTTGTGGTGCTGAAGGAGAAGATATCAAATACACAGCACTATAATCTTTAAAGCTGTGTGCAATTTAATGAACTCTTTCAGTCGGCCGCCTCATATAAAGAGGTGGCCCTAGCCCGATCTCACACCTTTGTTAGAACCATTGTTATTATATGAGATGTTCAAATAAACATATCAGTGTTTTGATAGTGTGACTATTTTTATGCTTTGAGAAAATCAACCTACCAATTTCATTATAGTTGTTTAAACTCTGTCCAGATGTCATATTAAACAATTATTGGAAAAAGTATTTTAACATTATATATATATATAATTAAGCTTTATAACCCCTCTCTTACAGAAATGTGACATGGTAATTTTCCTCCCACGATACTAAAGTAAATTGGTGCTACAATAAAATGTTGGTAATTAACATCAACCACACACACTTGAAGCTAAGGTATTTTTGGCGGAAACTAGTTACCACGATAACTTGTAGCATTTTTATTTTATTTATTTTTTGCTCATTTATTTTGATGAGTGATCTTTTTTTCTTTTTTTTTATGCTAAAAAATAAATAAAAAATTATCACATAATACAACAATACTCCAGTCTTTCAGTCCAGACAGAAAAGCAAGTTATAGTTTTTGGTAACTATTGTAGCTGGTCTGTCTGTGGAGGTTGTAAATTACGTCATATTTACGCGACGCTCTCTGAACCATAGACAGTGAACGTTAGCTCTGAACTATAGACAGTGAACGACCAGCACTACACGAAAAGACTTTGTCTAGAAAATTAAACGAGGATTTTCAAGTTACTTTTATGAACTCCAGGAAGATGGGTCCAGTTGAGGTAAGTGATACGATCATGATATTATTCAATTTATTGAATAAGAAGCAAGCATTGATAATTAAATCACTCAAACTATAGGAAACATATTTCAGCCTACAGCGTGTTACATTGATGCTCACCAGTTTTCACAAATGTATCATACACAGTTTTATATGCAGACAATTACATTTATGCACCTATACGTTTATAAGATATTGTCAACAGTGTTCGTGACACGTTTAAATCTCTCTCCAGCTCCTGCATATGTCCGTGTTCTCGCAGAGTTTCTCTCCCTGCGGTCGTTTCCTTGCCGCGGGTAATAACTATGGAGAGATCGCAGTGTTCAGGTGAGAGAACGGGTTAAACATGCAGTTATGATAGCAGTTTAAGTGGCGTTAGACAATCGGTCCCCTAATGTTTCTTGATGTACGTTGTATGTTGAGTCTGTTGATGTTGAATGCCTATTGAAGTGTTCTTTTAGTTACTAGTTTTGTTCTTACAGTCTGTCGGCTGCACTGAGTCCAGATGCATCAGAGGGGAGTCAGAAGCCCATCCTAAACTTCACTGGTTAGACTTCATTTATAACAGTTTTTTTTTTTTTTTGCCTTTACTACATGTGTCCTAGATTTTCTAAATCCCAACCATTACCTAGAGTATATGGTTCAGGGAATATTCAATCCTTTATCCAATATTGCAACATTGACAAGTGAAAGGGTTTTTAATTGTTTCAGCTCATGACGGTCCGGTGTTCTCTCTACTCTCCACGGACACTCATCTCCTGAGTGCTGGGAATGGAGAGATCAGTGCCTGGAGTTGGGCAGAGCTCATCAAAAAAGTAAGTCAGTTAATGTTAATGGGTTTTTATTGGGTTGAAAAAAAAATGCTTATTCCTTTTCATAGTTTTGCTTTGTGCATACGGATACAGACACTGTAAAAACAGTAATATTTGCAGAAAATACCATCTTCTATTTATTTCTCCGCAGAACACCAAAGCCGCA
The DNA here is from genome assembly GCF_949152265.1 of Phoxinus phoxinus. Classification (NCBI taxonomy): domain Eukaryota; kingdom Metazoa; phylum Chordata; class Actinopteri; order Cypriniformes; family Leuciscidae; genus Phoxinus; species Phoxinus phoxinus. Next base: position 28,775,572 of record NC_136876.1, read on the forward strand.
TGGACAAGGAAACCCAATTATGAGTGAGAGACTGTCAATGATTATCTTTCTGATTTGCATGTACTGGTAACTCTTTACAATAAGGTCCAGTTAGTTAACAATAGTTAATGAATTCATAAATATTAACTAACAATGAGCAATTCATTTGTTACAATATTTATACATTTTTGTTAACGTCAGTTAACCAAAAAAATCATTCTCATTATTATCTCATTCTATACAGGACTAGTCTTGAAATACCAGAGATCAATGCAATGATCATTAACCCGAAGGTTTGTACTTGAACTCTTTGTTTTGTTTATCCCTAATACATGCTTTTTTTTATGTACCGTAATCATATATTGTAGTTAATGGTTCTGTTTAAATGGGAGTTGATGTGTGTGTTTAACAAAACATTAATTTATGTTACTACATTACTACAAGTTCATTATATATTTGTGTATGTCTTTGCATAGTTTGGCAATTTGATGCCTGTTATTTTTCCGCAGGACAACAGCTTGACAGTTGGAGGTGGCGACAATAACATTCACATCATGGACATGGAGACAGGCATCTTTAAGGTCAGTAAGACTCCAGGGACCATATTTGAAGTAATGAAAAGAGTGTCAAACAGTCAAACAACTTTAACACATTTCCTAACAAAAAAATAAAATAAATATCTAACCAAAGTGTTTGACTGATTTGACCAGTTGGTTACACTTTATTTTAAGGTGTCATTGTTACAGTGTAATTATATATTTAAGTATTGAGTAATATTAATTAACAACATGTACTTACCAAAGGATTAGGTTTGGATTAGAGTTTGGTTGAGGGTTAGTTGCATGTAATTATTAATAAATTACTGTGGTAAGTAACATATGTAACAAGGACACTGTAAAATAAAGTGTTACCGACAAGTTCTCCAAATTCACAAGTTGTTACTGCCGACAATTTTTTTTGTTTATTAAGTTTGAAGGATGGAAGAGGAAGAGTCTGGGGGAAAAAACAAAACAAACAAACATTAATTCATAATACAAACATTTTAGGTCCACTAACAGTGTCTTTGTTTTTTGAGGAGACAGTTGCCACACCAAAATTGTCACTATTATGTGCAAAGGTTGTTTGCTGTACTGAATTTGTTTAGAAAAAAAATAATTTTAATTGTTAAATGATTTGAATATAATTTATTTTAAACAATTTAAAGATAATTAGCTTTCCTGTAACTCAAACAGTAGAGTGTTGGCGCTTGCAACGCCAAGGTCATGGGTTTGTTTTCCAGGGAAAGCAAGAACTGAGAATGTAAAATGTGTACCTTGAAATGCAATGTAAGTCGCTTTGGATAAAAGCGTCTGCCAAATGCATAAATGTAAGATGTTTTTCGGCCTCCTTGGAAGTTAATTGAAGGCCCCCTTAGTGGGTTGCATGTTCAGCTTTTTAAATAAATATATTACACAGTTGGATGCCATAATTTTCCTTCCCTTTGTGTTGTTTGTTCTGCAGTCTGTACTGAAGGGCCACACTGACTACATCCACTGCCTGTGCTTTAAAGAAAGGGAAGGGGAGATACTCTCTGGTGGAGAGGATGGTGCTGTGAGGATATGGGGTTAGTGAATGGCACAGGGCTGTTTCTATATCCCTTTCTCTTCTTTGGAGAAAAGGAAAGCTGGAATAGAGAAACATTGTGTAATAACACCATAAACTTCCTCCCCCAGACTCACGGACAAATCGCCCAGTTCACTGTATTGAAGTTTTCAAATATGAGGTAAGACACTCCTACTTAAAAAGAATAAACGAATAAGCTGAATCAATGCACTCATGACTCATAAAATTAAAAAATGCAGCACTGAAATCCCACTATCTCTCACATTTGTTCTGGAATGGTGGGTCAGGAATGCGCACGCCCCCAGTTTGGGAAGTGGATTAGCTGTCTTGCTACAGACTCTGATTGGATGGTAAGATGGACTTGTGATTGGTTGGCAGGGACAGTTAAACTATTGTCTCAGGTTATGTTTTCTTGTTTAGCACTTGTCCAGTATATCTGCATTTTTCTGCATATGTATAGACATGCTTGTTTTTAAATATCTCGGATATTATCTGCATGGTGAACTGCTCTCCTGGAATGCCCCTCAATATAAGTTAAGATGGAATGGCATAATGCCCCTATTGTTATGAAATGTTATCTATTTCCTCTCAGCTCTGTGGTGGAGGCCCATCGCTCTCTTTATGGCACCTCCGATCCATGTCCCCCACCTCTGTCTTCCCTTTACCTGGATGTCAAAGAGAAGCTGTATTTTACCAGGACCTGGTGAGGAAAAAAAAACTATTATATATGTATGTATCTCATCAAAATTATACTTAAAAAAAAAAAGTATATATTATGTTGTGTTTAGATCATGTCAGTAGGTGAGGGTCCAAATGTGTCCCACTGTTTACATGGAGGTACAGTGAAAGCTCAGATTCCTTGCTCTCCTTCATCACTCAACACACTGGCTCTCAATCTCAAAAACACTGAACATAGGGTAGGTGTACCTATTATTCACATTGTCATATGTATCCATTTTAACAGGTGCTACAAATTGCAGCAATACCTATATTTTTTCTTTTTTACTGGCTATGTGTGTGAAAGTTAAGGCTTGTGAATGGAATGATTGTAACCTTTACCCAATATTCATCTTTCAGGTTATGACAGTAGGGGGCAGCAGTCACCAAATTGATGTGTTCACCAACTTCAGTTACAGAGCCTTTTCTCTGTCATTCTGATCATTCCAACACTTCTTTGAGTTTGAATTTAATTTTGTGAAAAATTCTTGATGTATGGTTTACTTAAATGCAACTAAACATTGTTTTGTTTTTTTATAATAAAATATTTTGGTTATTGTTCACTGTTTATGAAAATGTGTTTTACTTTCACAGTTGATTAATGCATGGTACCTTGAAAGGCGCACTTTGTGTTTTTGGTAACCCTTTACAATAAGGTTACATTAGTTAACTACCTTAGTTCACATGAACTAAGAATTTAAAAAAAATTCTCCAGCATTTATTTATTAATCTGACTTGATGTTAATTTCATAATTTAGTAATACATTATTAAAATCAAATATTGTATTAGTTAATGTACTGTGAAATAACATTAACAGCTAGATATATATTAACTAACATTAATAAAGATTAATAAATACTGTAACCAATATATTGATAATTAGTTCATGTTAGATACATTAAATTAGACGACCTGAAGTGTTACTGTTTTTTTTGCACAACACTAATATAGTAAAATATATAAAGTATAATATAACACATGTACAGTACTCTGCAAAAGTCTTAGGCACATTGTTGTTTTAAGCCAGTTAAACCATTAATTGTAATAATCCAGTGAGATTTTTGTATGCACAAGGAGTCTGACAGCAGCCGGTGCTCCACGTGGAGATCTGATCTCACCATCATCGAGTCTGTCTGTGATTACATGAAGAAACAGAAAAACTGTAACAGACTAAATCCATAAGAACCGCGGCAACATCTCCGAGACGCTTGAAGAAACCTGCCTACAAAGTTACCTGAAATTAGCTGCTGTTTAAACGCAAAGTGGTCAGACCAAATATTAAATTGATTTAGTTCATATACGCTAATTGGTCAATAAACTTTATTTATGAAAAAAAAAAAAAAATTAAACCATACTCACTTTTCACAGTTCTGTTAGCTTGGTTTTTTTCTGTTTCTTTTCTGATTTAGCTGCTAGTGACGTGTTCAAAACGGCAGCCCCCATGAGGCGACCCGCTCCGTGCAAAATAGAACGGCTTTTATTAGGCTACAGTTGGAGTTTTAATTTCATGTACAATTTTGCAAATCATTTTAAACATTTCTCAAAAGAACCATTCATTTTTTTGTAAAACCTTTTTATAATGTCAAAAAAGAAAACTTGCTGAGTGCAGTAGCTACATTTGATCATTTACGTCATGTGCCAGAGCGTATTGGCCTGCCTACCCAGACAGCATTTTAAATGAGGAATAGATCATGGCCAAAAATGTTGCTTCTGCTGGCAAGCTTGGTTTTGAGTCAGTTAAAATGTGTGGCTGGAATGTCATCAGTTTGTTTGTTGCAACAGAATAGCGATGGCAATCTCAGCAGCAGCAGCAGCAGCAACAGGAGTGGCATGAGGAGAAGGAGGAGGAGACAGAGAAACTCAAGCACATGATGAGGATGAGAGTGACTCAACATTCAGGTGCGGCGCCCTCAGATGGGCGGATCTGATCTCTACGGCCGCTGGGACACTGTCCGAACTTCCCCTAACACTGGATTCCCGGATCCCGGTGCTGCCTGCACGACTAACCCGACACTAACCGACCGCCCTAGCAGGAACTTGTGCCAAGTCTTCCGTGTTTTCCCCAGTGTGCTCGGAATATGTGGGTTAAAGTGTGTTCGGTGAGCTTTTCTTTAGCTTTGAGTTTGATCTTATTATCTTAGAGCATCTGCGGCTAGTTAAGTAGCTAGCCTAGCTGCATTTCAAAACAACTGAGTAAATTACAGCCGACGAGTTGCTGATTTGAGTAATCTACACAAGTTTGACCAAGTGGTTTACGGAGACGGAATTTAAGAAGCCGATTAAGGCGATAGTTCAACTTGAGGTTTGGTATGACGGCATGTTTTTACAGGTGTGTCTGTTTAATCGATCCATGATTATGAGTTTCTAAGTATTACTGCGCGAAATTTTCATGTAATACGTAAGATCGCTTATCTAAGGACAATCATTTTATGATTACCGTATAGAAACGAACAGAATAAAGTGAATATGCCTCTAAATCTACAAATGATTCTCCTTCTTGTGATTTTCCTGTTTAACCCAGTTGTAGTATTAGAGCACCGAATAGTTTCACTTTTAATTTGGACGTGTTTGCGGGATTTCGATGTGTTGGCAGTGGTGCCAAAATGATTTTCTCGTTTTGTCTGATAAGCGGACCTAGGCTTAGGTGTGTCAGTTTCACTTCTCTTCCACATTTTTATTGTTAAAAGGATCACACTTGCCTGAAGGACATTACTGTTTATCACACTGCCTTCATTTTAGACAAAAAATGTGTTGTAATGAGAAGCCTGTGCCCTCATCGCAACGGCAGCTCAGGAAAAACACGTCCCTTCCTGTTTTCATGGAACATTAGGGCAGTTTACTGAGTCTCTAGCTTTGTCTTGACTCAGCAGTAAGTTTTATGTGGGCTTTTAATCGTTCTGTCCACTGTTTTGGTTTCAATTGTAAGGGGAATTGTGTGTGTGTGTGTGTGTATACACGTACATATATCCTGATTTCCTTCCATAAACCCTAGCTCAAAGCTGGTGCATGCATGTGTTTTCGAGGGTGTCATTTGTCTGTCAAAGTGGGAGAAGCTAAATTTAGTGCTACAGCTGCTGTTCTGGTCAAAAGGGGGTGCATGTCTAACTAATTTGGCCAAGATCCATAAGTAATACCTGTCTCTTTCTTCCTTTTTATAGGATTAGGGCTTGAAGGGGACCGACTAGGACTTATCTCACTTCCGGCTTGAACCTGCATTCCTACAGTGTCTTTGAGTAACCGTGATCTTTGAAAGCGAGGGAAGCTACCAGCCCCTGCATGCATTGGCTAAACAGGCGGAATGGAATTGTTGTGACCGAGATGCCATCTACATATCTGGGAAATCAAGATTTGGAAACAAAACAACTTGGATCTCAAACAAATCGCCTTTTTTTTTCCTGGGTAATTTTGTCCCTGACACACTCATAACTTGGCATTGTGAGCACCATCAGCGATTAAAGAACTGCTCACCTGAGTCATTTGATACTTAACCACAACAATGTGGTAATGTGTTTGCACTTGAAGGCGAGGCGACGAAAAGTACATTTCACATAGATTTTAAGCAATGGAAATATTACTTGAAATTTAAAGAGTGTTTTAAAATGAACTAAGAATATTGCACGGACCATGCAGAATCACTAGTTCATAAATGGGAATGCACTGAAATCAAACTGATGCATCATTTCACACTTGAATTCTGAGGAAAACTGGAAAGACGATCACATGATGCTTGCCGTATTTCACCCAAAACTCTAAACCTCCTGGCATTTTAAGACTCATGAAAAGTGATATAAAGGTGTTGAAAGCTGTTAAGTTTATTTCATGAGGACACATTTTGAACAGAAGAATGGCGGGAAAAGACTACCATCACCTCTTCAAGCTGCTCATCATTGGTGACTCCAGTCAGTACTTTTGTGTTTTTATACACTTGCTAACAAATTATGTTTTTGTTCCAGCTTTTCTGTCTGGTTCTTTAATGGATAACCCAATCAGACAGAGAATTACTAATATTTGGCAATCATGAGTATGCATACTATGCGCTTGTGTGGTATGCGTACTGTTACGAAATGTTCTATGCAATTTTTTGATACATTGCTTGAGTAGTTGTCCTTTGCTTTCATATTAAATGCACATAAATAAGTTATGCATATTTTTTTTCTGTGGTATTAACCACAGCTGCCTCATCTAGTCCATTGTGGCCACTGACATGCTGTAACTGTGCAGCTAAGTAGCATTTGTCTATAGTATATATATATATATATATAATGAATAGGCTCATGAATGCCATTTGACGCCTGAATATTGTGACCTTTGTCACAAAGGGACATCTTAAGCAGGGTTAAGTTGTATGGTGCAGATGGACGATTTGAGAAAATTTAGTTTGTGTTGTTGTATTCACGCTATGCCATTGCTCTTATTTTTATTTATTGGTGGGGATGACATTTTACATTCTCATATATTATTATGTTTTAAACCATTAATTGAAATATCTATTTTTTACTATAATCTTGTTTTATTATAGAAAATACTGTCATGTTTAATTGAAAATATAAATGCACTGAGGTATTACAGATGAACATTTAACAAATGCTACTCTGACTCTGTTGCAGATGTAGGGAAAAGCAGTTTGCTCCTACGATTTGCAGACAACTCATTCTCTGGTGAGTCTGCTTGGCACAGAATGTGTGTCTGTGAGAGAGAGAGAAAATGAGGCAAAGGGTCTGTAAATATATGATCTGATTCATTGTGTTCTCATATCCAAGACAAAGTGAGAGTGAATGCTTGCTTGACAGTGTTTAAGGAGTTGAAATGTTATAAAATCATGCTCTTGTGCTCCTCACAGGAAGTTACATAACCACTATTGGAGTTGACTTCAAGATCCGCACAGTAGATATTGATGGAGAAAGAGTTAAACTCCAGATCTGGGACACCGCAGGGCAGGAAAGGTTCAGAACCATCACCTCGACGTAAGCCTTGCTCTAGTCAAACCGTAAAGTTTTGATCTGTTAGACCATTCTTATGATCTCTCTCGGTCTCCCCCTTACATGTTTGCTGTATTCCTCTAGGTATTACAGAAACACTCATGGTGTCATCATTGTTTACGATGTTACAAACCCTGAATCATTTGTCAACGTGAAAAGGTGGTTAAACGAAATCTCACAGAACTGTGACAACGTCTGCAAAATATTAGGTTAGTTTAAATATACAACTTTAAGTTTTATTAACTTAATTTACTTCTCTGTTATGTGTTGTGATATAACCAAAACATTTCTTTTCATATATTCCGAATTTGTTGTAGGCCAACTTTTAATATTCCTTTTCACTATGATCACTAACAGTGGGAAACAAGAATGATGATCCTTCTAAAAGACTTGTGGACAGCCAAGATGCTATGCGCTTTGGAGAGTCAGTTGGTGTGAGGTTGTTTGAGACGAGCGCTAAAGAGAATATCAACGTAGAAGAGGTGAGGTTTGTTTTGCTGTGATCTGTATTCACAAAATTTGGAATTTAAGCTCATTTAAAGGTGCAGTAAGTGATTTCTGAGAAACGCTGTTGAAAGTGTATCGGACCGAGCAGCACAAGACACTTGTAGCCAATCAGCAGCAGGGGGCGTAAACACGCATACTGGGGGAGGAGAGATCGAACAAGAGGGAGATTTGAAGAAACACTGTAGAAAGAGAGATGGCTGAGAGACATTATAAAAGAAAAGGAAGGGTTATGATCAGCTTTAGGACCCGCGGTAACATTAGAAAAGCTTTCCAGCACTGGAGAGTCCTAAGCGGGAAGGCCTGAAAATAGACGCAGAGGTTACGTTGATTCTGCTCCATACTTGAGTAACAACTCGGGCCGAATTTGCGTTCATATTGCGTAACTGTTCCATTCCGTACTGATCCGGGCCAGCCGGTACGGTTATGGATGAATTTTCCACTCTGTGGCTAATAACGGCCGCTCCTTGTTATGCAATACAAAAGCGTCAGTCGTTGCCTTGATAACACATACGTTTACAGATGATATGAGATGTATAGAGTGACCACGTTATGGAGAATAATCAGATATTTCTTTAAATTGTATTATTATTTTTGTTAGGGGTGGGACAAAATATCAATAGGGCAATATGACTTTCCGTGCTTCTCCGTGCGATACGAGAATCAATACACTAGCGCCAAATATCGATTTTTAATTAATAAGATAAGGTGCTCTAAATAGATAGAGGTGGCGCTCAACACATGAACGAATGTGAAATGTGATCAAAGAGTTTTAACGAGATAGCGGATAGCAGTGCGAGTAAAATAATAGATAAACCACGTTTAAGTTTAAAGTCTGGACACACTTCGGCTTTTACACCATTGATGGGACAAGCATGTTGTAAATAGACATCTTTGACGCTCTTCACCGAGCGCTTGCATATATACACACGGGAGCGTTTGAAAGCAGGCATCTATAGCGGATTCTTCTATCAGCGGATATATTAGAGATCCGCTGATAGACGTCTGCTTTCCAACGCTCCTGTGCATACTTGTGTAAGTGCTCGGTGAAGAGCGTCAAAGTCTATTTACAACATGTTTTGGAAGTGTTGCTCACTGTAACCAATTACAGACATATATGTTGAGCGCTAACACGCTTGTTTCGTTTTAAAATACCCAAGTCGGAAGAACCATTGACAACAGTATTCTCGGGTTTATTTTCAGGAAGCTGGTAAACACTTGAGATATTCCCAGGTTTAAATAAAAGAGGTTGGTAAATTTTGAAATGTACGAGGGTTAAATAAAGCAAGTCGATAAGCAGTGAAATTTGTCAGTTTACACAAAGAAAAGTTTAAGCTTTTAAAACGTATAAAATGTTTAATTTACTTAAAATGTTACATTTTATTTACAGACTGAAAAACGTTTTGTGCTGTTTTCTAACAGTTTGGACTTGTTTGGAGAACCTGCTCTTCACCTTTTCACAGGCATTTTGTCTTAATAGGTAGACGGATATTGTGATGTATCATTATAGGATTGTCTAGCAATATATCGATCATCGCAGAATTGTAGTGTATTGCATGCAGATTATTGTGAGCCATGTATTGTGTATCGTGAGTACCCTGTGATTCCCACACCTAGTTTGGGTTTACGTCCCTCAAATAGTGCATTTAGCCAGCTACAGAGAAACTGGCGGCCAGGCAACAGACAAGTGATCAATTCTGAGTGGTGACATCACTTCATGGGTTCTGTTCGGTTTGTAATCGTGCCGTGCTAGGCTTAAGTAGAAGCACAACTGGAACATTTCCTTACCATTCTAAGAACCGTTCGGCCCGACGATAGCAAAGCACCTATGGATTTGAGTGTGTGCCTCTGGTGACTAACAACGAACTCTTGCTTTGTATATACTTTTGTGTACTGTATGTTAACTTTTTGTTCTTCCTTGTCGTTTGTTTGATTTCTTTGCTTCATTTTTCGCCAAGCTTTATTTTATGTCACTTTTGCTATGATAAAGAGACACACCCACTCTTGGATTGCATGTTTGTGCATTTTGGAGACGGAGCAATGAAGGGAGGGGTGTGTTTGTTTGGGTTTATTTTAAATATCAACAGTGTTTCTCAGAAATCGCTGTTTGATAACAAAAGGCTAATCATATGAATTACCGTGTGTGTTCGGCATTGTAGAGAGCAATACATAAAATGCATTACCATTCTGATACATCGACATTCAAGCTATTTTAAGGTATTCATAAATAAAAAAATCACAGGATAAAACTTTTAAAAATTTAATTTTGGTGATCAAAGATGCGTTTTAATGGATACAGTTATTGACTACAGGGGGACTTTAAAAATCCTCTATTTAAGTTTTTTAATTTAAGCTCAAAGTCATGAAAAAAAAATCATCAACATTTTATTTCAGCTTGAATAGAATGTTTAAAGAAAAAACTGTCCACTTTGATGTGTTCAATTAAAATGTATAATATGCATGCCTTATATTCTTTTCTGTTTGCAGATGTTCATGGCTTTCACCCACATGGTCCTTCGGGCCAAGAAACAGAGCCAGAGTCGAGCAGAAAGAGAGCGAGAGAGAGAAAAGGACACTGTCCATATTAATTCCCACAGGGATAGAGAGAGGAGGAAGAAAGGAAAGAAATGCTGTTAGAGCAGAGGTGTTTGGAAGATATGGAAAGAAGGACAAATCGAACACCTTTGCAACTTTGTTCCTTTGCGTCAACTTAACAGATCAGAAATGTGACTTTTTTTTAATGTTAACACTGCGCTTAGATAAAGCCAAGAGGAATAAAATCACTATTATGTGCCGAACATCAGCGTTTGTTTACACATTTATCAATTTTTATTTTATTTTTTTGTGCTTTTTACAAAAGGGGAATTGACTGGCATGTTTTTACACTGGTATCAAAAGCCTGGTCCAGGAAAGACACTATACACAAACTGTCTAATGTGTTCCACTATTTTTTGTGAGAGATGTTTCGTGTTGGATTAAAATTGACCTGGTATATGTCATTAATGTATGCAAATAATAAATAAGCAATAAAACATGATTTTAACAGAATGCTCACTTTCTTCTTTCAATACAACTCTGTTCAACTTGTACAAAAATACATGTTTTTCCTGGATTAAACCTACTAAATAAATGGTGAAAGTACCGTTTCTTAAAGTTATTTTATTTGACCTCTGAATCATGTTTGAATCATAAACTCCTTTTTTTTTTATTAACAATATACAAAATGTATTAGTATGTTAAATGTCATCAGAATACAAATGAGAAAAGAGTTAAAAGAGCTGGAAACTAAAAAAGAAAGAGAAAAAGAACATGAGGGTAAGATATTAATTTATACATCAGTTACATTATACAAATTAAAGTCCTTATAAATTGAAGACGTTCTACTTGCTTTCTTATTAACTGAAGATGTAATCGTCTTAAGATACATTTTTGAAAGATCTCTTTTAAAAAACAGTAAACTTAAACTTCTGCGTTATATTTAGTCATGACATTTTTGACGGGAAAATATATTTATTATTATTTTTAATGACTTTTACCTTTTAGTGAGAAAGTATTTTTGATGCAAGGACCAAATCTTTTTCCAATTTAATTTTTTTAAATAAACAATTCCAGTAAAAGATTGCATGAGATACAGAAATAATAATTTCAAGACAAAGTGAATCATAAACTCCTGCACCCTTGAAATTCCCATATGTTTGTCAGTCGACTCTGTGTCAGCTGACCGATGTCGTGGAGTGGTGACGTCACCGCCAACATGGCTGCCGAGAGCGAGTGAGTATTATGTTGCTGGAAAATACTGACAAAAACATGTACTAATTACTATATAAATCCAGAGTTGATTGAAATATGAACTAAAATAGCTTATTTGGAAGACTTGCCTTGCATACTTGTTACCGGTACAAGAGAACTGTCATATGTGACTAAGTACATACCGTGATAAGTGATAGCATAACAATTTAATGATACAATCTCATTTATACAGAAAACTACATAAATCATTTTGTCCGAGAATAACAGTAAATAAGTGAATCCATAGTTAAGTTTTTCGGACTTAACCGGTGTAGTCATGGGCGTTGCAATCGCAGTATCTAAGTAAACAAATGGCCAAGTGTTTTACTGTGTGCCTTTGACCCAGCGTCTCTGGTTATCTGATGTGTCATACTCCTGTTGATGTTACATTAAAGCAGTTCTACTCGAAATTCACATCTGTTTGACACCACAGTGTCCTGTCTGAAATTGAAGTGCTGCAGTCCATCTACTTGGATGAGCTCAGTGTTACTCAGAGAGATGAGGGGTAAATGTTTTATCATTTATTGCTCTTTTAGTTTTTCATAAATTTGATAATAGATAATTAGATAATAATATAGTTCACTGTTATTAACCTGAACAGAAATAAAGATATAAAATTTGTCTCAATTAGAGGGTGGACAGTCAGTTTGGTCCTCTATCCCTCCACTGCGGAGGACTGTCTCTCTCAGTTTGTCCGTCTTACACTGACAATGGATCTAAACTCTCAGGTTTGTTGGTTAAATTGCTATAATATTTGTCTAAGGTAATGGTTCTAACATGTTTTGTATTTACTTGACACTCCTTTATAGCAACTTACTTTCTGTTGGGGTATTTTTTTATTCATTTTTCAGTATCCATATTCATCCCCTTGCATCTCTATTCACAATCCACGTGGACTCTCAGATGATAAATTGCTCAGGTGATTGATTATTATTAGATATTGTTATGTTAAAACTTCAGAATGTCCTGTTTCACTTCTTACTCTTTCCAGTGTTTTCACATGCTGCTCTTTTGTCAGTTTACAGAGCAGTTTGCAGAAGGAGGCAGAGTCATGTATGGGGACACCTGTGCTGTATCAGCTCATAGAGGTTAGATTCCTTATTCAGTCAATAACTACACTAACTTTTGAATGTTTGGGGTCAATACGTTTAAAAAAAAGGAATTTACACTTATTCAGCTGCATGTCAGATGCATTAATTTGATAAAAAGTAACAGAAACAATACATTATTAATGTTACAAAAATCTGTTTCAAATAAATGCTGTACTTTTGAACTTTCTATTCATCAAAGAATCCTGTTTTTTATCACTGATTCTACAACAATATTAAGCAGCACAACTGTTTACTTTTCAACATTGATAATAATAATAATAATAAATGTTTCTTGAGCAGCAAAACAGCACATTAGAATCATTTCTGAAGGATCTTGTGACACTGAAGTAATGATGCTGACAATTTAGCTATGCCACCACAGGAATAAATGGCATTTTAAAATAAGAGACATTTTTCTAATGAAACATCTTTTTAAAAAATGCTTCAACCTCAAACGGTAGTGTATGTTCTTTTTATCTTGTGTTTGTCTCAAACTATTTCTCTATTTTATCTTCACAGAGAGCTAAAGAGATACTGACTGAGAGCAATATTCCCCATGGAAACTGTGTCATCTGTCTGTACGGCTTTAAGGTGGGGTGTTTTTAATTGTGAGAGTACCATAAAAATATTCACATACTGTGCGCTTTGGGCTGTTTGTAAAATTGAACTTGTTCCTCTTCCTCTGTTTTGTCCTAACCATAGGAAGGGGAAGTGTTCACTAAGACCAGCTGCTATCACTATTTCCACTCGCACTGCCTTGGCCGCTACATCACTCACTCTGAGATGGAGCTGCAGGACCGTGAGAGGGAGCTGGAGGAGGATAAAACTAGAGACCAGACCGAAAAAGAGGTGGGGCTGTTCATCATAGCAGAGGATACTTACAGTCTCCTTATCTTGTATCCACCTTGTTTTTCAAAACGAAAGTAAGGTGTTTTCTGTGACTGCAAGGCTTACTATTTATTAGCCGCTATAGAGAAATAACGAGAAGAATATATCAAAGTGCAGTATACTATAAATATGTTTGCACTATAAACCAGAGTGTTTATAGTTAAGACACTACAATAAATGATATGGTAAGAAATACCAGTTTGCAATATCAAACAGCGTAACAAGCTGTTTTGTATAGCTAAAAATTACTGGAAGTCAGACACATTAAAACTACAAATGGCCCACTCTTACCTGAAAAATATGGTGGATACTTTAATATAGTTTCTGTACTGTTTTGCCTTAGAGCAAAATGCTACATATTACAATGGTACATATGTAGCATTTTGCTCTAATACATCCCAGTCAAAGATTTTGTGTATTATGTAATTATTATATAATCTGCTTCAACATTTCTTTGAATATATAGCTAACTGCAAAACATAAATGTGCAGTGAGGAATGCTGTAAACAAAAGGCATTTTTGATAGAAATTAGATTCTTTCATTAACAGGAGTTGGCTGTTGTTTGCCCTGTGTGTCGAGAGCCTGTGACCTATGATTTGGATGCCCTTCTTTCCTCCCCTGCTCCAATTTTCACTCAGGTAAGACCATTCTTTGTGGACACGGTTTTAGCAGTTGGGTCAAGCTAAACTGGCCTGGGCATGACGTTTATCATTGTTAGAAATGTCAAGTGGACAAAGTCACTCTTGTGTTCAGTGCCAAGCAGTAGATTTTTTTTAAACAGTGCATCATTGTCCCATGTGCAGTCCCTCTTGTTGTAGCTGACTATGCCAGGATGTCTAGTTTGAAAGCTCAACACCCTAATGTATGCTCACTGGTCACATGCTGTGGATACACATGAACATTGTGTTTATTATTGCTTCACTCACAGCAGGAGGATGTGGTCATCGGTAGGGAATTTAGAACGAAATGGGCAGCGTTCCAGAAGATTCTGGAACAGCAGAAGGAAAAGGGTGGAGTTATTGACCCAGAAGAAGAGTCCAATAGGTTCCTAATTCACATTAATGAGGTAAATCCTGAATGGAACATTCCGATTTGACATATTCGGGCGCATACACAATGCAAAGTTTTGGGAGTCACAACTGCATTAAAAATAAAATAATATATTATAATAAAAATAATTTATAATAAAATAATATATGATGTTAAAGGGGTGGTTAAGTATGATTTCACTTTTCTAACTTTAGTTAGTGTGTAATGTTGCTTTTTGAGCATAAACAACATCTGCAAAGTTACAACGCTAAAAGTTCAAAGCAAAGGAAGATAATTTGCTTTTAAAGAAATCTTTTTTAAGGACTACAACAAAGGTCTGGTAGGGACAACACGACATTCCTCCCGGGTTAGTGACAACATTAGGGAACACGCAGTCCATGTTAAGAAGAGAGTTGTTGTAGTAGAGCACATTTGGGAGTCTGCTTGAGCTGTCGCATCAGTCTTTTCACATGCAATATAGTACTTAACACAAAGGCAATAGCATGTCACTCTGTGTGCATCTTACAACAGTTCCCACACGAGCGATTTTATAGATTATCATGACAGAATATGCTAATTGAAGATAGTTAACTCCACATCAGCAACATAAATTCATCAACTAACCATTCAGAAACGTCCTGTTGCATTCTACATGTTGTCACTTCTTCTTGAGTCTCTCCATCATTGTCTGACTCCAGACATAAAAGGTAGAACAGTTTCTAACATTTTGTTGCTTGTCTGCGTAAGGTAATCGGAGCTGCTAACACACACACACACACACACACACACACACACACACACACACACACACACACACTTGACGCTCAGCCCTCTGTGCCAGTAGCAGCAGCTCATTTGCATTTAAAGGGGCACGCACACACGAAATGACACTTTTTTTTTTTTTTTTTTACTGACCCTCAAAAAGGGACAATCTTAACATGCTGTAAAAATTCTGTGGGGTATTTTGTGCAAAAGCTTCACATACACACTCAACAGAGACTTATTTTACATATTGTAAAATGGGGCATTATACCACCCCTTTAAAAAAAGTGTACACATGCTTTTATATTTTATTTAGTAAATGTTATGTACTTATTTATTATAGAAATTATGTATGTATAATGTGTATTATTAGTACATAAAAATTACTAAATGATATATAAAGGTATATATATATATATATAATACACACACACACACACACACACATATATATATATATATATATATATATATATATATATATATATATATTATATATATATATATTATATATTTCACCCTGAAGAGGAGTGACCATTGAGGACTTTGAGTTCTCAATGTCAGTATCTGAATGAACAAATGAATGAGGCATGTTTTTTTCTTTTCTTCAGGCTCAAGACTCTCCTGGTACGGTTGCTTCTGGTGCCGAATCTTGTCAGTCACTCCCTTCCTCTTCCTCAGATTCCATTGGTGCAACACAAGCCTCTCAAAGTCATCACACTATAGGCCAATCACAGCGTTTGTGCACTCATGAGAGAAGGCAACAAAGTGACTTCAAGAGAGGTCATAGAGGAAGAGGAGGCAGAAGAGGTGGATCAGGACGTCATGCTATGCCTTCACCTGGGGTGGAACACTTAGGCAGACTCACGCAGTCTCCTGATAAGATTAATAAAATCAACTCAGACCCGCCAAACACTACATCACAGGTAGAAAGCACAGCACAAGGACAGGCATTTGAACTCAGTGATAATATAGCACAGCTCATGAAGCCTTTGATCAATGAAGAAGAAAAATATATTTCTCAAGACAAGGTTACTTCAAAATCTAGCTGTGGGCAAGATGTGGGCAAACATAATGTTTGTATTTCAAAAGATGTGGATCAGACAATCTTACAGGATGGACACCCAGAAAGGGAACATGTGGGTAGAGGATGGAAGCGTGGTAGTCGTGGCTCCGGACGACATCATGGACACTGGCAGGAGAGGAATTTTAAGGGACCCGGTTACTGGGATAATTCTGGGAGTGTCGGTCACCGTGGAGGTGGACATAGAGCCAGAGAGGGAGGGGCTGGGCATTATCACAGAGGGGGTGGAGCTCATAGAGGTGGTGGGAGGGGTTTGCTTCAAAGAGTGGAAAAAGAATTTCGGAAAGAGGGAGTGCTCTGACAATGGGAGAAGGGAGGTTCAGGCAGAGGAACAAGCATACCTCCCTGTTTCACCAGCTGTTCTATCATCATGTCTGTGTCTATAATAAAATTATCCACAAGCAGTGAACCGACCCATGTTTTTCCTTTTTCTTTTGGGTAAGTCAATGTCGTTAGTGAAAATGGAGTAGTAGATATTGACCAGTCTAACCACTCAGGAGGTTCAGTGAAGTTTACTATTACTAAAGCAATTGGAATTGTGTCAACAATCCACAAAATTTAAATGTAAAAAAGTTTGTTCTAAAAGGTTGTGATAAAATTAGATATTTATTATATTCATTCTGAACGTCTGCAAAGACTAACTCTCAATCATTGACAAAGCACTGAACCAGAACAGCCTCTCTGTACAGCTCTCATGTAAAAGTTGAGAACTATTTATTTGATGTGTCCCACCATGTGTTGATATTTAATGGTCATCATGGTACTTTCAGTAGTGGTACAAAACAGTGGTACACTGTTAACACAAAGCAGGACTGAAAAAGTGCACTGCGCATGCTCGAGTGATCGCGGTGCGCAATGTTTTCAAATGGACAAAGATGTCTGGCGTAGCAATGTCAATGTCCAGCAATCGTCACCCAAACATGAACATTTCATACGATAACTGCGGTTCAGAAGAGCGAATGGACGTTGAAATAGACGCTGGCCACGCTGGAACCGACCGAGGAAGCTTAGATACGGGAACACGAGCAACTTGTTCGTCAAACGGCAGCGGCGGGGAAGAGGATGAGGCGGAGGCCGCGGATCGAGACCGAGAAGCCACGGGCTCGAGTACTCCGCACTCCGGGGATGGAATGTCGCACTGCGGCGGCAGAGAGCAAGAGGTGTCGGTGGAAATCGGGGAGACTTATCTGTGTCAGCGTGCGGACAAAACATGGCGTAAGCTAAAATATAGTTAGCTAACTAAATACTTATTTAGAATTGTATTTCAGAAACGCATAATTTGCCATTTTATAGTTCAATTCTCCGTTCCTGTGTTATCACGTCACCTGTAGGTTATGTATAATATATATATATATATATATATATATATATATATTATACACACACACACACACACACATTGTGAGAAATGCGTAATATAAGCATGCTTATATGTTTGCTTGTTTGTTGGTTTATTTATTTAACGTTAGTACTTTTCTTTCAGATTCAGCAGAGGTTATCCAGTCCAGGCTGAATGAGCAGGAGGGCAGAGAAGAGTTTTATGTCCACTATGTTGGATGTGAGTGGAATTGCATTCAAATCCCATTCGTGGCTGATCATACACAAATGCTATACAGGTTTGTAGTTCTTACACAATTCACTGAGCACATGCTCTCTTTTGTCATTTGCAGTCAACAGACGTTTAGATGAGTGGGTTGGAAAGGCTCGTTTAGCCCTGACAAAGACTGTGAAAGATGCAGTGAGAAAAAGTGTGGAGGAAGGTGGCGGGGGTGAGCTTGTGGACCAGCCGGAGAGGAAGATCACCCGAAACCAGAAGCGTAAACATGACGAGATCAACCACGTTCAGAAGGTACCTGCTATCACCTTTCTGCAAATCTAAATCACACAGTACTTAATTTGATTGGTGTTTTCCAACTTAAACAGTAATTTATTATATGACTGAGCCATGTTCACCTTAGTTTTAATTGTATTCACATATGAACCATTTAAAAGTCTGAACAAGTCCATATCAGTCCAGTAGCAACATTACTACTTATTTGACCCCCTCATTTTTTCCTCCAGACTTACGCAGAGATGGACCCTACTACGGCTGCCCTGGAGAAAGAGCATGAGGCTGTAAGATGGGGCAACATTTTCATAATACTCAATGATAAATAATCTACTTTTATGGTGTTTTTCATCAATGTAGCTTTACATAAATTGTCCATCTTTTTTCTCATTTTAATCAAAGTGTCACTTTCATTTTCAGATCACAAAAGTAAAATATGTGGACAAGATCCAGATTGGGAACTTTGAGATTGATGCATGGTATTTTTCTCCATTCCCTGAGGATTATGGAAAACAGCCCAAACTTTGGATCTGTGAATACTGCCTGAAGTATATGAAGTATGAGAAGACTTTCAGATACCACCTGGTCAGTCCATACAATGGTTTTGTTGTTGATTTACATTGTACCATAGGGGGTGCTATATATCTTGGCTAAAGAATTTAAATGCTTGAAAAAAAAGTGCTAAAGGCATGATTTATTTTTGCAGGCCAACTCAGAGGTTAGGATCACATGGTTCCCTTATGTGTTGTCATAGGATTTTTGCATAAAATAAGCTCTGTGACCAACAAAAGTTTATGATTCTTGCAATCTTCACAAATTAACACAAACGTTTCGTTTTTTTTGAGAGTAAATAAAAGCACCAGAAGTAAAAAGAAAAGGTTAATGCCCTGCTTTCAAGTGAAATCGAATAATGAACTGATGTGACATAATTTCAAACAAAATTTGGCTAGAACGAGGTTCTTTTGGAGCTCATTTTGGTAGTTAAAAACTGCTTTCCAGAAAAGTTTGCTACGGCTGGTAAACACCTTTGCACTACCATTGGTATGTGGCGATTACGTAATAGGTAGGTGTGTGCTGAGGAAATCTTTTCTGATTCATTTGGCCTCTTGCTATGATCAGATGCTTTTCTTATGCTTTTTAAAAAAAAATGCTTGCCGTTTTCTCAATTTTGTTGTTTACTTTGTCATTGAGAGGAAAGCGCGCAGCGCTAAACGCCCCTCTCATCGGTGTGGGCGCCGGCGTCAGATGTTCGCTAACAGTATCTCGCTGCTCATGTATTCACGAAAAAGAACTTCGCCATGAGTATATTGGGGCCTTTAGGCTATAAATAAACTACACCAATCACTACATTTCCAACAAATCTCTTAATGTTTGTGTAAAATCTGAAAGTTTGAGTTAAGATAGTTTGCAAGAGTGTGATTATAAACACAACGAGGCTATGAAATTGATCTAGTGTTTAGATTAATTTTTGGTGTGAAGTTGCATGTCCCCAACAAACTCTGTCGTACCATTTAGCCACTTGCTAGCAACTGCTTTTTCAAATAATGAATGGAAAAAATATAAAGATAAAATATCTTGAGCTTGTGTTATCCACAGGTCTTAAGACATTTAACCAAAAACCCATTCAAATACACCTCGACAATGAGACAATGGAACCAGAAGTGACTAACTTACTTTTTAGGGTCATTACTGTAGCTCTCTATTGCACAAGCATTTGTTTTCAGTCAGTGTTGGTCTTTGTTGGTCAGCTAGTTTTAAATGATTTTTGTTGTGTTCATTGTCTTTTAGAGCATTTCTAGCTTCACAGGTTAATGTTTACATTCTAATTAAATGTATGCTTTCTTTTGTTTTCCCACTCCTTTGTTTCTCAATGGCTCTCGTTTCAGTCACAGTGTCAGTGGCGTCAGCCTCCAGGAAAAGAGATTTATCGCAGAAACAATATCTCAGTATACGAAGTTGATGGGAAGGACCATAAGGTGAGCCAAATCAATGACACCTACCACTTACATTTAACATGAAACAGAGAAACAACTCATTTCATAATCAATAGATTTCAAACCCGGAGAAGACTATGTAAACCTAAACTTATTTATTACATTGCTAATACATGTGCATGTGTAGTTGAATTTTCCACAGTTTATGTCGTTCTCACTGTCCTTCTCGCTGTAGATCTACTGTCAGAATCTGTGTCTCCTGGCAAAGCTGTTTTTGGATCATAAAACACTTTACTTTGACGTGGAGCCGTTCATCTTCTACATCCTCACTGAAGTCAACAAACAGGGAGCACATATTGTGGGTTACTTCTCTAAGGTAAAGTGTTTCTACTATTTGTTTTTGACATTGTATGTCAGTTGTATTTATGCAGTGTAGCTGTTAATTTGTATCTTATTTAACACGCTTTATCGATGTATGTTTTTCATGAGCAGGAGAAAGAGTCTCCAGATGGGAACAATGTTGCTTGTATTCTCACTCTTCCTCCATACCAGCGAAGAGGATATGGAAAATTTCTAATTGCATTTAGTAAGTTTCACCCCTGATTCACCTTTCACCAATTGTTGGCCTCTGATATAAGTACTTTTATAGATGAATAATTGTTCTTTGTGTCATAATTCTTCTCAGGTTATGAACTATCTAAGCTGGAGAGTACAGTGGGGTCTCCAGAGAAACCTCTGTCAGACTTGGGGAAGTTGAGTTATAGGAGTTACTGGTCATGGGTACTACTAGAGATTCTGCGAGACTTCAGAGGGACTCTGTCCATCAAAGACCTCAGGTACACCAACAGTCCCAAATACAAGTACAAACCTGCATAAAAAATAAAACCTGAGGTCATATGCACATTTGTAAACCTGTACAATTCACAAAGGAAAATGTTACAAGATAAATTGGCTGCTAATGCTTTGATAAAGAGCACTAACTAATGCATACTGTCTGTACCCATAGTCAGATGACAAGTATCACTCAGAGTGACATCATCAGCACACTACAGTCTCTAAACATGGTCAAGTACTGGAAAGGTCAGCATGTCATCTGTGTCACACCCAAACTTGTAGAGGAACATCTCAAAAGTGCCCAGTACAAGAAACCCCCAATAACAGGTAACGGATCTGAAAAATGCGCAAATGTGCTTCTTATGCTAGCTTTACGTATGTGATGTTGTGTATTTATGAGTTTAAACCATTAAACATTTTACATTTTGTGTTTTTACAGTGGACACACATTGTTTGAAATGGGCACCTCCTAAACACAAGCAGGCCAAGTTCTCTAAAAAATGAGGAGAGGGAGACTATCCCTTCATCCCAGATGTTTTTTCACAGCTAACCTTAAATGTCATGTAGAAATACTCTCTCCAAGAGGGAAAGGTCTAAGATTGTACATTCGCATTGTATTGAGTCTGTTATTTTTTTTTTAATAAATGAATAGTAATATTCATGTCATTGTTTTTGAACGTTCTTTATTTCAAGTCAACATTTTAGTGCATCAGTGCGGCACATCATATATGTTCCGTCGGGTGGTTTAATATTTAAACCCCCCTTCATGTTCAAATGGCAAAAGCACTTTGAAGAAATAAGTTTGTGAAGTCAAGCAACATTATGTTGAATTATTCATTAGACAGTATAGAATTACCTGTTGCACATGCAGCACCTGTCTGGCTTTTAGGTGAAAGTTGATCCCTATATACACTGTGCATATAATATATATATATATATGATAAGATAAAGAGGGTCGATTGACTTGTGTAAAAGAATGGCCCTTCAGCATAAGGAACAGTACCTGTTAACTATAAATATTTAAGGTATTTGTATACCACTGATACTAATATATTTTAATAGCCAAATGTTTTCTATTCTTTTGAAAAATAAATGATTTGATGAAGCATTCTGTTACTAAAATGGTAGCTGTAGGTAAAGAGTTGCAGATATTTAAAGGTAACTGCAGGGTTTTTATCAGCAATTATCATGTTTATAACCATATATAAAAACTACATTCTATGAATATAGTGAATTTACTGTTTTACTAAAAATACCAGTTTTCTAATAGCGATTACGAACCTTGCATGCGATGTAAATGCAGAAAATAACGTTACAAATAATGTTTGAAAATGTTTTTATCCAAAAAATCTGTGTATTAAAATATTCCGAATAATAAAAAAGTGTATGGCTTCTTTTCAAGCAATATGCAGCAAAATTTGGAATTTATGGTATTTGAAATGGGTATATATCTTTGGATCAAATAGGGGCTTTAGTGAACTAATTATTAGTGTGTGGCTTGAGAACAGATAAAAGTAAACTGAACTGAAAGTTTGCGTTTTTTCCGAAACTAATTAAACTTAATCCAACTGTTCAACACGGACGGCAGGAATTCTGCTCTCCTCCACTGTGTGAATCTTCTTTATGGCGAGAACAACGGGCTCATTATTTGGGAGGAGATTGAGACCGCGCGTTGTGATTGGATACTGGCAGCAGGTAGAAACGCACAGGTACATTCATACATTCTCTGGCAAATGAACAGTTCTGCGTTTTCGCTCGGTTATCCTTTCTTCTATGTCGATTACATCGAAATCTTTGTTCTCAAATGTCATGCAAATTATTGTCTGAAGATACGAATATGTACCGTATTCAAAACGAGGCATCACAAATCTGTAGCTTGTCGCGATTAGAGTCTTCGTGTGTTCGGGGTTAAATCGTTTTTTGCCCTAAAAATAAACAGTGTTCATTGCCTTTTTTTGTTGTTCGCGCGCTTTAACCGACCGACTTTGGGATATCCCCTTTGGGTGGGCTGTAGGACATTTGACATTACAAGTAAGTTTTTGGACTCAACTATTTAAAACAATGTTGGTGTTTTTTGTTGAATTAGAGCCCAAGGGTCACTCCGAGGGCAAATTATTATAGTTTAATCTTTAAAACACGCATTATTTATAGATACTCCGCCAACTGACCAGAATGACTGATTCGTGCCTGCAGCTGCTCGTGGTCTTGATGGTAACAGGTAAGTCTTGTTAGGTTGTAGTGTAGTAATGGTCATATTAGATTCACTGCATTCATTAAATTCATTATTTGTCTTTCTGTGTCCTACAAAATACAGGGCTGTCAACGTGTGTGGGACAAGGTAATTATTTTTCAGTTTATGTGTCACTGACTGTGTCTGAAATGATAGAGAAATCTAAATAAAAATCATGTAATCTTTGTAGTCTTGTTTTGTTTTCATACGAATTGAAATGTTTATAATGATTTTTTTTAAAGATATGAAGAAAATGATCTGAATGTAGTAATAAAATACTTGTTCAAGTTAAAAACAAAACAAAATTAAGGTTACCCCATTTGATTTGAACAAAGCATAACTTTCTAGTAAAAGGCCAAAATATTTGATATTATAAATCATGATCTTGTGGGTCTATATGGGTCTTTAGTTGTAGTATTTTCTTGTCACATGATCACAAAAGTGTCCTCCTTCCTACTACCTATTTTTCTTTTAATAGTAGTTTAAAACAAATTGATTGGTTGCTTATGTTTAAATAAATTTTAAATGAATAATAAAAGATGCTAAAAATATTTCTTTTTATTGTTACATTTATGCATTTGACAAATTGCATTTGTTTTATTCAAAATGACTTGCATTGCATTTAAGGAACACAACTTGGGAATCAAACCCATGACCTCGAGCTTTCTAGAACCATGCTCTACTGTTTCAGCTTAGACAGTAGACATTTTTTACTTTAAGCCTCACATTACACATCACAATGACTTTGGATTCAGAAATACATTTTTATGCATTTTTTTAATTGCTTAATAGATCATTCTTGGAACTTTCTCCTCCCTCTCTTTAAGTTTGTAACCTTACCCACAACAGCTTTTACTCACGTCTCAAGCCCCTGTTTGTGTAGCTCCTTGTTAGTGAGAAGATGTAATGATACTCTAGGGGAGTTGTAGGGCAGGTGTGAACTGGTAAGGAAACCTCCACTGTGTATTTACACTAAATCTCCTCTGACCTGGTCACGTAAGTGTGTGGCAGGCCTCCGCTAGGTAAACGCATTGTGGGAGGAGTCGAAGCATCATCAGGAGCGTGGCCATGGCAAGTGGACATTCAGATGGGAGCCAACGGTCATGTTTGCGGTGGATCCATAATTGCAAAAAATTGGGTCCTCTCTGCTGCACACTGCTTTCCTAAGTAAGTATTATTATTATTATCAATGCCTTTGTTGATTATAGAGAAGTTAATGTTCTCTATATCTCCTACCCTCAGCCCCTCAGAAGTGTCTTCATATCGCCTGTACATGGGACGCCATCTGCTTAATGGCTATAACCAGTTTGAGATGGTCAGTCAGGTGCAGCGGGTGGTTGTTCCAGAAGGATACTCAAGTCCTCAGGAGGGCAGAGATGTAGCCTTAGTGCAGCTGCGCTCTCCAGTCACCTGGTCAGACAGGATTCAGCCTGTGTGTCTGCCATATGCTGGCTTCCAGTTCAACAGTGGAACCTTATGCTATGTTACGGGCTGGGGGCACACTCAAGAGGGCGGTAAGTGCATCAACAAGAAAATAACAGAGATTTTACTCTTTAAACATGTGGCAAAGGTTTTCTGGATGTGATGTTTCCTTGGGAGGGACAGCTGGCTTTCTTACCATTTCAGTAGTGGTAGTTACAGTTACAGTGGACAAGGTGAAGTCAGAAGAAGCAATCGTGGACATTTAAATAATGGCTTAAAGGTTGTGTAGGTAAGAATTGTCTAAAGAACTTTTTTTCAAATTGGTTTAAACTGTCTTTATATACCAATACATAATTAAAATGTAAGTACTTTGAAAAAGAGAGTATAAAAATTGAGTGACTATAGTGCATTTAATCTTCAAAAAACACAGCTCATTAATTTCATTCGGGACGAAACAAGTGATTGGCTTGCGCACCCGTTTTTAGGTGGGAGTGAATGGAATTAATGAGCTGTGTTTATTGAAGATTAAATACACTAGAGTCACTCAGTTTTTTGTACTCTCTATTTCAGAGTACTTGCATTTTAATTATGTATTGGTATATAAAGACAGTTTAAACAAATTTGAATAAAAGTTTTTTTTAGACAATTCTGACCTACCCTACCTTTAATTGTGAAAATATGCAACAGCATTGAGTTAGCCAAGAAATGTGAGTGGTAAAGGATGAGAAAAAAGTGGATGTATTTACTTAATGCTTAACTGTCAAATTGACCAACAAACTTCTTAACAGATTCTTAATAGAACTTTTTTTACACACATTCCACAACACAACAGTGACACTTTGCAGGCATGTTCATGACCCTAAATGAGAAAGTCACAACATTTCAAGACGTTAAAACGTCTTGACGAAAATTTCAAGACGTATTTCTGACAACCTAAAATGGAAATTGATGAAACTGACCCGCCATATATATGATTTAAGAGTTTTTTTTCATTGTCCTGCAATGTGAGAAACAAAGTTTCCCTGTCTTTTATCAAGCATTCATGCAAAGTACCCATTGCCGCTGCTGTATGACAAAGATCAAAATGATTTGACAGAAATGACAAATAAGAGATTAGACTACTGTGTGTCAGTGACAAATTTATGCGTGATATCTGCCTGACAAAAAAATGTCTGGTCAAAGCATTATAGATATTACAATATATTATATTCCCATTGCATGTTATGTCAGTTTAATAATAATAATTTCCATTTTGTGAATTGTTTTCCCTGTCTTTCCTTTCAAATAGTCTCCCTCACTGGAGTTGGGGCGCTACGGGAAGTGGAAGTGCCCATTATCGACCAGTCTTCCTGCCAATCAATGTATCAGATTTTGTCATCTGATTTAGTAACAGTTGACGTCCTATCAGACATGATCTGTGCTGGATATATGGAGGGAGGCAAGGATTCCTGTCAGGTATGTTACTACTATTATACGGCTGACGCACTGACATCCTACCATGTAAATAACATATTTTTTCTCTTTCAGGGGGACTCTGGAGGGCCTCTGGTTTGTCCTGTTGGCAATGGGACGTGGATTCAGGCAGGAGTTGTGAGTTTTGGACTTGGGTGTGCTCAGAAGAACCGACCAGGTATCTACTCCAGAGTCTCAAGCTTTGCGAGCCTCATCCGCACCACAGTTCCAGAAGCTCCCTTTTTTGGTCATGCCTGGAGGAGTGAAAGTCAAACAACTCTGGTTCTAGGCCTCTCTATTGCATTAGTAGTCTTTTGGAGATAGTAGATTCCTTAAGTAGATGCAATGTACAAGTTAAACACTGTCTTACATTTTGAAACACCACCAGTTTTGTCTGTGGGGCATTGATTTGCCATGTTTTTGAATGCTGTTGTGGTGCAAAAATGTAATCAATGCAAAGCTTCAGAGGTGTTGCAGATTATTTTTAATAATGTAATATGTAACATGCTTATATGACAGAGTGATCTGGCCATCTTATCCTGCCTAAGCATAGATGTAGTTGTTATATACTGTTGTTGTTGTGTATTAGATATATTTTATGCAATTGCAGTAATGTCACCAAGATCTCAAAACATTTTAAAATGCCAATATCCTAGTTTATAGGATAAATTCAGTATGATTTTGTATTTCTTGTTCTGAGTATTTGTAATGAAAAATCAAATTGATTTGACTGCATAAGGCATATTATTGCACATTACAAATATTGCTTTCACTTATTCTTTCTATACCAGTGTTGTAACAACTTTTATAATTTTAGAATTTATATTAAATTAGTATGTCAATGTGTTTTCTCCTTTGCTTGTGGTTTTATTTTATTTTATTTTAATCATAATTATGCAGTTAATAGTCATCGCAAAGCGATTTGATCTTGATTTTTTTTTCATACATTATACACTTTTAAAGAGATAGTTCACACAAAAATTTTGTCATTTATTCATCCTCATGTTGTTCCAAACCTGTATGAGTTTTTTTCTGTTGAACACAAAAGAAGAATGTTTGATGGCACCCATTAAAGGAACACTCCGACTTTTTGGGACTTTAGCCTATTCACCTTATCCCCCAGAGTTAGATAAGTCCATACAAGTCACATGAGAGACAGACATATTTTAACCGTATAAATACTGGGAACTATATTCTCTGAAGGCGAAGCACTGCTACTTGGGCGGATTGATAACCGCAGCACCTATGATTATGAAAAAGATTAATTTAAATAAAATGTGTTTTTTTCCTCTGAAATAGCAAAAGCATCACACATTGAGCTGTACCAGCTCCAAATAAATAGCCTAATAGTAATTAAATAAAAATACAAAATCGAACTAAAAAAAAATTATATAAAACAAAATCAAACCAAAGAAAATAAATCTGAAAACATAATTCGTATCTTTTATAATATTTGATGTATATAAAATATGTATTTTCCATTAAATCGTTTTAAAAAAAATAATTTTTTTGACTCATGCTAGCAAATAAAATAAATCTTATAAAAGTTATTAAAACTTATAATCTTAAGAACATAATTATTTTGAATAATAAATAATTAAACAATTCTGAATTGAACTTATATTCAAAAAAGAATATTATTAAATAAAATAATATAAATAAATCTCTCTTTTTAATAAAGTAAAAAAAATATATATATATAAATATATATATATATATATATATATATAAAAGTTATGCAGGCACACATTTAACAATAATTGTTAAGTGACAAATAAATAAAATAAATCAAAACTCCATGCGTTAATCCTGAGGCGCCTTTCGTCATGTCAAGAATCTTGTCACATTGCCTACATTAGAGTAAATGCATGAAAGTGAATTCATTCTGTATTGACGTCTTATTTTTGAGTTTGTGCTGCTGATCTTCCTGAGAAGATGCAGTTGTTAAAGCCATTTTTATTTAAATCCATTTGAATTTATTGCTTGATTTTGTTGTTTTCTAGTGCACCTGCAGCAGCCCAGCTTGCCCCGCATTGCTCCTGATGGGCGGTTTGACGTGGGGCCTCAGGGGCCAGTGATCACCTGGGGCCACAGTTTCACTATCATCTGTTCCACTGAATCTCAGTATCCTGGAGGCTCCTTCTACCTGTTTAGGGAATCAAATATGACCAGCAGTCGGTCAGCTGTCAATCTCTCTGCCTCCTTCTCCTTTCCTGAGGCAGATTATTCCCATGAAGGAAACTACAGCTGTGTTTATGAAGTCAGTTTGTCCTCGCGCTCCTTCCGTTCCTCTGCCTCTGAACTGCTGGTCATCACTATCAAAGGTATTAATGTGTAAGAACCTAAAAACAATCTGGACTGAAAGTTCAACTCTAAACCGTGTGTCTGTCTCAGCCTCCCTGCTTCCTGTCATTGGTGCTGCGGTGTCAGCTGTGCTGCTCTTACTGTCTGTCCTCGTGATCATCCTCCTGGTCAAGAGAAGACAAAAGCGAAGGAAGAAGGAAACTCATTTTAAGTGCTCTTTTAAAAAAAAAAGGTACTGTAGCATCTCAAAAACTATTAGATGTATTTTTTTATTTTCATCGACACTGTCTTTATTATCAATTCCTTTAATAATTCTGTCTCTTCATCTCTGCAATGTCTCTAGGTCCAGCTAATATGTATGCAGGTGAATCCAATGACAACAAAAATGAAGATGATGATGAGGCTGATTATGAAATTTACAACTTGATGAAAACATGTAGCATGATGATTCTGATAATTTTTAGACTATGTCAATGTGGACATGGATGACTTTGAAGAGGATTATGTCACTGTGAATATTACAGAGATTGTTGTGGTGCACATGACGATGCCCTGAGTTACATGATGTTCTGGATCACATGGCTTAAGAGAGTTGGAAAATGGGAGGTTCAAGGCAATGCCTTGTGCAGTGGAAAGATGTGGGAAGTTAATCCCATATCTCCAAAAGAAAACTGTGAGGGAATGAACATTTCATTGACTGGCTCGGGATTTATGGACCTTTTTGGAAGTTTGCTGGATGTAAAGAGAAACTACTAATGGTCCAAACAACAATGCAGGGTAGATCATTTGTCTGAAAGTATTGTTTTTTATATATATATTCTTATGATGGATTTACCAGTTGAGTGATGAGACTGTGTAAATGTGGTTTGAAGTGGTGAATGCACTCTTTCTGAACTGCTCAGTGAACTTGTTTGCTTAGCATGGTTTGAAATAACCTAAAGATTCTTAAGATTAAAGATTCTTAAAGGCCTAACTCCATCTCTGATGTAAGCTATTATGCTGGATTGTGAACAGAGTCAAGAACTATTAATCACTATTAATATAAATGTGTTCAATTCATTCAAATAAACTGAATCTAATTTTTGAATAAACTGATTTCTTTTTGTTGAAGCGTTTGTCATGTTAAATGAGCCCCAGAGTTGTGCATTTAGTTTTTGAATTTCTGTGATATTTATATTTTTGTTCCTTGCTGTGTTTTAGTTTTTTTTGTTGAACTTTGCATTTGTGAATCATTAATGCTTTTCCCTCACTGAATGGTATTTTGCTGAAAAATAATAAATGTTTCTATGAATTGAGCCTTGCTGTTTGTGTGTTAATACTTCGTCCACATATTAAGGGTCCCTATACCTTTTTTTTATTTATGTGTGTGAATCCTTTGTATGGTTGACTGACTTGAAATTTAGTAGGTTTAATCACCTGCTTGGCACCCCCAATTAATTAGGTCAATCCGTTGCAGTGGTAGACAAATCTGATGATAACACACTCTAAAAAATGCTGGGTTGTTTTAACCCAATTTTGGGTCAAATATGGACAAACCCAAATGTTGGGTCAAAAATGCAATTTAAAAATGTAACCCAATGGCTGGGTTTGTCCATATTTGACCCAAAATTGGGTTAAAACAACCCAGCATTTTTTAGAGTGCATTTATGAAAGCTGTTGTGATGAATACTGAGTAAACCCAAACTACAATTATGCTCCAAACAGATGATTTTAATGAGAGAGAAAAACTTTAGAATGAACGAAGAACAGAGTGACAAAAGATGACAACAATCTTGCAAAGCTTTTGTGCTAATTAAGAGTGATGCTACAGTTCATTTATTCTGGGGCTTCAGTGTTCAGAATTTAGAACATGTGTATTTTGTTTATTGTAACAAAATATATTTGACATCTTATATTTTTTGTTTATTGTATGCAGTGATGCAAGTGATAGTTGGAAAAACTATCCAACTATCATGGTTGTACTGTATGCATAGTACATGCATAGTAGGAAAAAAATATGCTATGGAAGTCAATGGGTACAGACTACTGTTTGGTTACTGACATTCTTCAAAATATCTTTCTTTGTGTTCAGCAGAAGAAATAAATTAATACAGGTTTGAAACAACTTGAGGGTGAGTAAATGATGACAGAATTTTAATTTTAAAGTGAACTATCCCTTTAAATCCATTTTTGAAGGCAGATTAGCGCCATCCGGTGAGTGAAAATAAAATAAAACATGTAATTTTATGGTGTAACCACTATGCCTGTACAGCTCCATAGAGAGGCGTGTAAATTCCCTATTAGTTTTTAGACAAAATCACTAAATTTTCAAATATTACTTTCTGTCAAGGTTTATAAACCTTTATCTTTTTTTACATTTTGATTTGAAGTGTACACATTTTGCACGAAATGGCACACACTTCATTCATTACCAGATTTTTGTCTAACCAACTACACTGTTGGGCATAATGAAAAGCACTCTCATCTTTAGTATGCTTTGCCATAATACTAAAATAGTTCAAATTGAGGTGTTTGGCCAGGTGACACATGTATTGGCCAATAAGGTCATGTAGTGTCATTTTGAATGGCAGTGTAACTGAACTGGCAAACATGTGACTTTATGTCAGGTTGTTGTGTCTTGCAAAGAACCATGTTAAGTGCATTTAAAATGTGCCATTTTGGATTGCAAAATGTGTGTAAAGCAGAAAATGTGTTTAGACTTTTGGAGACTTGAGAAGAAATGTAGGCCTACATGTAATTTTAGTGTGTTAGCAATTGGAAAAAAACAACTGTCATTATAATGAACATACCAAAGTATTCTGAAAAGCTTTTAATATTCCATTTTGGTGAACCACCATCTTAAAAAGGTGAAATATTACCGAATCTCAGGAATTAACCAAACATTTTATTTTTATTGGAATGACCCAATGAATGGATGATAGCGTGACATCACTGGTCCGGCGCCGCCTGTAGGTTCATACCGACACAACAACACAACAGCGTCACTCATCAGTCTCTCACTCACTCTCTGCACAATTGGTATTTATAACCAAAGGTGACTGAGCTCAAATTGGGCTTTTGCATCAGCTCCTAAACGGATTTCAAGCGCTATCATGGCGTCAAATGGTAAGATAGGTAAATGTATTAGGCCTATTGTTATGTGTCTTTTATTATAATCGCTAGGTTTTGACGAAACATAGCATCTAATGTAAAAGTACCTAGTAATTTTCATTTTTGTTGTTCACTCACAAATGGCGATGTGATGTAATGTACGTGTTATAGAAGCAATTGACCCATTTGGAGCATTTATATTATTTGTGAAAAGGCGAAATGAAGAACATGTCGGCATCCGCCATTTTGTTTGGAGCTCTTTCAATTTGAGCTGGTTTGTTCTATTACTGACCTATATTTACCCTGAGCCCATTCTGAATATTTTCCGATTTAAATTCAGTTTAATCTCTATCTCTTTATCTCTACCCCTGCATCACACTGGTAGCGACGCGACAAAAATGTAACGCCCCCATTACGATTACAAAACTGTGTGAGCGTAAAGGCTCATTTATTAAAACGGGAGCTTGTCTCTATTTGAATTACGTTAGTTAGCATGGATTACCCAAAATGAAAATTATGTTAGAATTTACTTATCATCGTGTAGTTCCAAACCTGTATGACTGACTTTCTTCTGTGGAGCATGAAGGAAGAATGTTACAAAACATATTTGGTCACCATTGACTTTAATTGTATGGACAAAAAAGGGTATTTTCTCAAAATATCATGTTTTTTTTTTTGTTCCACAAACGTTACTCATACAGGTAAAATGTCACAATTCTAAAATAAGTATTACCTAATTTTCGTTTCTGGATTAACTATCCCCAGACTAGTTCTATACCTTACCAAAGCCAATGCAGACTTTTGATCAGATGCAGATTCATGATCTTGCCAGTATATGTAAATTACAAAAAAATAAATAAACACCATGTATAATGTGCATTGTCTTTTCCCTTTAGATTATGCTCAAACCTCAAGCCATGGGTAAGTTTGATGCATCCTTTCCAAAGGCTCATCGTAATATCGCATTTATCTTAAGAATTCTCACATTTATCTTTTATGTAAGTGATTAGCCTAATAATTTATTAATATGCATAATTAATTAATTTTGTTGTGCCCAGTTATGGTGGCTATGGAGGACAGTCCAACCAGAGTTACAGTCAACCTCCTGGCCAAAACTACAGCCAGCAGAGCTCAGGAGGATACAACCAAAACTCAGAGAGCAGCTCTGCTCCTTATAATCAGAGTGGATACGGCTCCAATTATGGACAGTCCCAGTCAGGTATTATACTGCAAATGCTGTGAAAGTAAAGATGGAATCAAAATGTACAATTCTCTTTTTTTATGGAATAATGCAGTATTTAATATGATTTATCCGTTTTCATGTGCCCTCGTATTCTTTCATCAAAATAACTTCACATACCAATTGCAACAACTTCTCTTCTCTGATGACGTGTTTCAGGGTTGCCAGGTTTGCGTAAAAAAAACAGTCCGATGCTATTCAAAACCCATCCTAAACAACAAAACAAAAGCAAAAGGGGACGGGGTTGATGTGTGTGTGTGTGTGTGTATTGGGGGGGGAACACATTCCCTGTGGAGAGGGTTGCTTAAACCCACAAATAGATAAAAAAACAGCCCGTGGAAACTGTGTAAAAGTACTCCAATTGAGTGGGAAAACTACGGATTTGGCAACACTGATGTGTTTACTTGGGCAGGACAACCTGTCACTCACAGATCACAGCAGTAGCAAACCACAATAAACCAATCAATTCTGAAGGACAAAATCAAGTCCTGCCCTTCATTTTGTTTCTTGTTCAAGAAGCAGTTTCACTTGGTATATATGTCACAATAGGCAAGAAAAGAATCACAACTTCCACTTCATGCTGACTTTATCTTTTTTAGGAGGATATGGGTCTCAGCCCCCCTCTCAGGGCTATAATCAGCCCAGTCAGTCGTACAGCTCTGGAGGCTACAATAACAGCAGCCAGCCTCCAGCAGCTCAAAGTGGAGGATACAACCAGCAGTCTTCTTACTCGGGCTATAACCAGCATCAATCTGCTACTTCATCTGCCTCTGGGTGAGATTTCACTGGTGAATCTTTTTGTCAGTGTGTCTAAATTCTATTTTTTTTTTATGCCCAGAATATGGCATTATTGATAATAACTATTTTGTGTTTCAGTAACTATGGGAACAGCTCCCAGTCGTCTGGTTACGGTCAACAGCAGCAGGGCGGGGGTGCTTATGGTGGCAGTGGGGGTCAGTCTGGAGGATATGGGAGCAGTGGAGGACAGAGCGGTGGATACGGGGGTAGCGGGGGCCAACACCAGTCCTCTCAGCATGGAGGAGGTCCTTACAACCCATCTCCCAATTACAGCTCTCCTCCACCTCAAAACTATGGGCAACAAAATCAGCACGGACAGGGAGGTGAGCTTGAGATATTAATAATTTGTTAATCTGTTACATTTATATAGCGCTTTTTCTGGGACCTCAAAGCGCTTCACATATGGAAGGGGGGAATCTCCTCAACCTCCACCAATGTGCAGCATCCACCTGGATGATGCGACCGCAGCCATATTGCGCCAGAACGCCCACCACACACCAGCTTACTGGTGGAGAGGAGACAGAGATGAAGCCAATCAGTATATATGGGGATGATTAGGAGGCCATGATGGACAGAGGCCAAGGGGGCAGGGGCAAATTTGGCCAGGATGCCGGGGGTTAGGGCTGTCGCGATAACCGCAATATTGTAGTACCGCGCTACTGACAAGCCAACCGCAGAGGCAAGTAACCGCGACATTCGCGTGCTTTCTTTTTTCATAAGGCTATACCCTTATTGTTTTGAACTTTGTGCATGTGTATTGAATGTTAAATAAGTTCATAATGATAACAAGACGTTTTATCATGGTCATTTGTACAGAGGCTTCATGGATTTTCACTTAAGCCTAAACATACAGTGAATGAGAGAGATCGACTGAGCGCGTGCGATTACCTGCGTCTGTCTTTGAAGGTTAAGTCATATATTCGTGAAAAGGCTGCCGTGTCCAAGGAAAGCGAAATATTTGTTGTATCACCCTTTTAACGTTTAAGGGTATTTACCATGAATGGCGACAGTGCTGGTCAGAATTCCTCAGCGCGGGGAAAAAATCAGAGAGTGACGCATTGAATCAATGCCATTGGTCTCTATTAAGTGAAGCATCAGCTTCAGCGTTACCCATGCGATGCATTGCTGGTCAGCTGAGCCTTGAAAAGTTGAGCTCAAAGTTTAATATAATTAACACCTTGTTTCATTACATCTATCTTTTAATGATTCAGAGTTTTTGAACGTGTTTGTTGAATGAACGGTTTAATGACTCACTCAAAGACAGTCCGTTACCGAAACAATGTAACTGTGCGCTGAGTGACAGCCTTTCAATGCGCAGAGACGCTGTTTAGTTTCGGTTATATTGGTTACTGAAAATGTCCTCGTTTTTGTGCATGCTGACCACATCGTAACACTTATTTATATAGCAAAAAAATTTTTTTTTAAATAAATGCCGATAATACCGCATATCGCGCTATTGAGCCACTCAAAATTACAGCAAGGGAAATTCCTTCACCGCGACCGGGGTTACCCCTCGCCGGGGTTATACCCCTACTCTTTTTCGAAGGACATCCTGGGATTTTTAATGACCACAGAGAGTCAGGACCTCAGTTTAACGTCTCATCCGAAGGATGATTCCTTCAGCAAGTTAACTTATAGAAGTTTGATTTGATTCGCTATGTAATAACCTTGGTAATAGAAAATAAAGCTGTTCGGTCTCTAATTCTAAGACTAGAGAATTGGCATTTTCTATATTTAGAAACGTTTTAGCAACTTGCTTTTTTAAAAAGTTCAGTGGGCTGAATATTGATGTTTCAGTTGTTTATATTGTAGAACAAAATAAGTAATTGTAACAACCACAGACCTTATTGACTTAAATCAAATTCTAAAAACCTATTTGAAATTCCTAAAGAAATATTAAAATTCTATACTTTAAAACTACATAAAAAAAAATCTAATCAAGTTACCAGTGAATTAAGGCATCGCACCATTATAATATACAGTATGAAAAATGGATATTTATTTAGAAATTTTCTGAAGATTACATTTAAAGGGATAGTTCACTTTAAAATTAAAATTCTGTCATCATTTACTCACCCTCTAATTGTTTCAAACCTGTATTAATTTATTTTGTCTGCTGAACACAAAGGAAGATATTTTGAAGAATGTCAGTAACCAAACAGTAGTCTGTACCCATTGACTTCCATAGTATTTTTTTTTCCTACTATGGAAGTCAATGGGTACAGACTACTGTTTGGTTACTGACATTCTTCAAAATATCTTTCTTTGTGTTCAGCAGAAGAAATAAATTAATACAGGTTTGAAACAACTTGAGGGTGAGTAAATGATGACAGAATTTTAATTTTAAAGTGAACTATCCCTTTAACAGTGTACACAACATTTAAAATCTGAACATATTCAGATGACTTTGCAAACTGTGCATCATACACTTAACAACTGAGGATCACACACTACAAGTCGTTACAAACACAAACTCGCGCATATACGTGCCTCACAAATTCGCATGACAAATGTAAACAAAATGTGTTCTAAAATTGGCTTACTTTTTTTTATATTCTCTGACTGGAATAAATCTTGGTCTGAAACTAGAAAATCTGAGTCTGTGCCCATCATACACTACGTGATTTTCTGTGAAATGTGGCAACTCAAATCTGCAGACTGGCTCTGACTTTCGGTAACTAGCGTAAACCCATCTAGACTGTAAATCGGAGCAAAAATCTTTTCAAAAGTCATGTAGTGTATTCTAGTCTCAAGATGATGGCAAAGGTAGTCTAAATGTAAAAGTAGAGGAAATGAGCAGCATGCAAAATTTGATATCAAAGGGCCTGTTTGCACCTGGTCACTTCATGCAGTTCACGTCAACGAAAGCAACCAGTATGAGCTGCAATTTATTTATCATCGGCTAATTTCAAGGTCAAAGACCACCATAGGAGAGAAAGTGGCATCAGCACTGCTAAGATAATTTAGTCTCACTACTTTTTTAAAATCTGTTTGTTTCTGTTTGTTTTATTTATATAGCACTGTTAAAACACAACCCAGGTTGAACCAAAGTGCTTTACATACAGATTCCAATAAAGGATAAAAATAACGACATACCAGACCAGTCAATACATAACATATAAAATATCACATCTACTCATTATAAGCTAACGACATCAGATGTGATTTACACAAATGCTTAAAAATCGATAATGATTTTGCAGACCTGATAGGCAACGGCAGCTCATTCCATTGTCTCGGCCCTGTTACCGCAAACGCCCGATCACCCTTATGAAGGCGTTTTGTTCTAGGTACTATCAGTAGTTCCTGATTAGGTTGATTGTGTGTTGGGCTTCAGGATGCGACTGCAAACTTTCAGTTTCTTTTGTGGCAGTTTGCGCGTCGGCTTGCTGAAGATGGGTGATGCGTGTTGCAGTAGAGCTGTCATATGTTGCAACCGGGAGCCGGTACCCTATAACATGCTATCACGCGTTTATTTTTTAACAGTTTGGAAGCAGTAAAATTGTATGTGGTTTCAACAACCAGATGCATTTATGCTTGTCCAGTTTCATCCTTCTGAAGTGGTTCATCCATCTCAAGTGTGTTTCGGAGGCCATTTACACCTTGTCTTTTCACTATCGGATAGCTATCTGATCAGAGAAAATGCATGAAGTGTCCTAGTGTAAATAGGCCCTAATACTGGTCAATAACCTATATGGTATCAATATTTTGTACATCTCGACTCAAAAAGCGATTACAATGAAAGGCTTAAATGTTTAAGGTAGACATATAATGTATTTCCATTTAAATGTATTTTATTTCTAGGTTACAACCAGGATTCCCCACCAGTGAGTGGTGGTGATGGTGGTGGTGGAGGAGGAAGAGGCTATGGTGGTCAGGATGGCGGATATAGCCAGGATGGTAGAGGTGAACATGGTCGCGGAGGTGGAGGTGGCTTTGGAGGTCGAGGAGCGAGTGGGTTTGACAGAGGTGGTCGTGGAGGACCCCGTGGCAGAGGAGGAATGGGGTAAGCAAACATTCATATCACCACTTCTTACATCTCCTTCACCACATAAAGTGCACATGTATGCATCAGTGTGTTATTTAGGGAAAGAATAACACCTTCAGGTAAAAGGTTAAAATAGAGCCAAAGGTGTTACACCACATCGACTGGCTGGGCTGAAAGTAAACGGTGGCCGCCCTAGACCACGGTAAACTACAGATAAAGTGTTTTGATTTGGGGTGTAAAGTTTCGGTCTACTTAAAACAGCAATATGGACAAAAAGTGAAACTGAATACAGAAAATGTGTCCAATTAGGAGCCAGAATTGTCTGGTGTATGATTTATTGGTGATCCTCATATTCATGTATTTACCTAAAATGATGCATGATGTTAAGTCGGTGCCAGTGTGCTGAACATTTCCGTGTCTACACACTTTACAAGATGCAACCAGCCAAAGGTTCACATAATAATGAACAAAAACTAATCAGAAGTTGCAATGAATGACCAGGTGTTTTTTGTGTGTTGTTTTTTTAAAATAAGAATCTGTTAATCGTTGACTAATCAGCAAAAAATAAACAAATATTTATGGGTGGACTGCCCTGTGGCAAAAAGTTTACTAGTTTACATTTTACTAGTTGTCAATCGGAGTGCATCGCATCACATGTTTTCCTTCACACGTCCACATTGCACATTGTGACCAGGACAGGAGTTTACTATTTTTATAATTTATTGTATTTTTAGGTTTTATTTACGTTTTGTTTACATATAGTGTTAGTAGTATAGTACATTGTTTTCATTATGATTTCCCATTTTTCAGTAATGCTTTTTTTTTTTTTTTGCAATTAGTTTTAAGGAGGGATGCACCGATACTAGTAATCAGGTTGGATACAATATTAAAATGTTCTGATGCCGTTAAAAAACGTTAACATTCAGTATATTGTGAATGACCATCGATGCTTTCGATAGAATTTCAAAAGTAACGTTGATGTGTTTAACTTGTTTAAGTGGATTCATTCAGTCAGATGTTTTTAATGGGGAAAAGTGAGGACATAAGTGAGAGAGTGCTAAAACTCTTGCTTGTGGTCCATTTTTTTCCTCCCCAGATGCCTTGGTTTACAGCAAAGTTATCAGTTCAGGAAGATTTTAAACATTCAACCCTAAATGTGCTTGGAAAAAAGTCTCACAGGTATCGGCCAAGTAAAGTATTGGTGCATCCGTAGTTTCAAGAACATACAGTCTTTTACAAACCCTCCACAATAATAAACTCTATAATGGGCAAGTTAAGGTAAAATTTTTACATTAGCATCATTATTTAAAGCAGCAGATCAATCCCATCTGGCTGTGATCTCACCCGTTCTCTAAACCTTCTCCATCCTCTCCTACAGGATTATTGTGTGTTGCAATGCTTTAATGAATCTTTAAATCTCCTCCTAGGCTGTTTTCTACAAGGTTCAGCGATTTAGGCTTTTCCTATTGAAGAAGATAAAACAGAAACACAGGCTCTAGACAACTGGGGAAGTGAAGATTAGTCAAGAATAAATGAGGAATGTGTGATTATAAATAATAATAAAGTTTAAGGATCCTTTCAAATCTTAAAAGGATCCCAAACCAGTATGGAACAGCTGGATTAATCCAACAGGGGGAGAGTGGTCACATCAGTTATGTCTATTAATTTGAATGCAGTTTCTGTCCAAAGAAACAGAACACGGATACCGTTTGGTATATAATGGGTGAAGGTCCTGGGCTAAAGATGTACCTTCGATCTGATAAAAGAAAATACTTGATTTGGTGAAAGAATGATTGAGTTCACAGATGCACTGCAAAGCTGCATGGTAAAAAAAATATGGTAATTATTTTGAGCAAAATAGGCCAAATGGTTATGATAGAGGGCCTGCATGACTTGGGGAAGGAATATCAAATGGGTTTCCAAAATTCCCTTATGGGTTATGAGTAAAGATGAACCTAGTGAGAGGGAGCAGAAAAGAAAGGGGGCAATGGGCAACTTGTAGAAAGGATGATGGAGATGGGTGGGCCCTTCCCAGCCTCAAGAGTGAAATGGGGCACCACCCTCATCAACCTTCAATTCGTCTTGCTTCTCTCTCCTTCTCCGTCAGAATGGGCGATCGTGGAGGATTCAATAAGTTTGGTGGTAAGTGACAAACTCTTCAAACAAGGAACTTCAGGGGTTTAAAGAGAGCCTGGTCTAAGAGGGAGGAGTGGGTGTCTGGTCATGTCACATAGAAATTTGCGTTATATTTTTTAAAGTCGACATGAAATCAAAATTGACCCTATTTACTTTGTTAGCGCATATTACTAGTCTTGTGGTGAACAATTAATCCGTGCACGTTAATACACAGAAAAAAAACGATTTGGCGTGGTAATCTTTAATCAAAGTCTGAAAAGTTACTTCCGGTCTGGAATGGAATTTCTTTTCTGATGACGTAGGTTTGGCGGCTTGGGTTGAAAACGCTTAACCACTCCCTTCACACTGTTACTCTGCTATGAGCAGAGATGGAGAGGAGGAGCGCTAAAGTAAAACCCTGCCCTCTGTTCAGTATTCCCTTTCACTTGGAAATACGTCACAACACTGGAGAAAAGTCATTTGCAACTTCCGGTTCACGCGGACTTTAAAGAATACACTGAAATTAATGCAATAACCGTGTGTGTGTGTGTTTGTGGTAAATGTAAACAACTACGCTTTAATACATTTAGCAACAGCTTTCTAATTATGCATGGTTAAGGTAGAAACACAAAGTCGTTATAGTAAAAGACCTTAAGGGATCGTTCACCTTAAAATTAAAATTCTGTCGTCTCATGTCGTTCCAAATCTAAATGACTTTGTCCTCTGTGGAACACAATAGAAGACATAAGATAATCTTTTTTTGTGTGTGAATTATCACACACATTTGATTGATTTTCACAGGCGATCACTGGAATTGGAGATCTGGAATTTGTTGTAGAATCTATTGATCAGACACTGAAACATGAAACAAAATGGTTTGGCAGGTATATATGAATGTCCAAAATCATTTATTATTTTTACATTAATGCATTTATCAGACGGTTTAATCAAAAAGCAGCTCACAATGCACTCAAGGTTAATATTCTTGTTTATCAGTATGAGCTTCCTGGGAATAAATCACGCGACCCTCGCACTATGCTCCAGCTGATGTGCAATAAAGTCAGTTGTGGTTAAAAAAAAGACATCTTCAATGCTTGTGGCAGTATTGTTTTTTTATTGGCTGGACCGTAACGGTGATATGCACATACCTTTATCAGCTGTACAGTGTGGGACGGCATGTCTTCAAATGTCTGGGAGAATGTTGAACATTCAAAATATTCATCAAACTTAAATAAAAAAAATCCTGTACCTTTTACTGGTTTTCATTTTTGGTCAATTTTTTTAAATGTTATTGGAATTTACCGTGACGATTACAATGTGTGTGTTTTTTTTGTTTTTGTTTTTTTGTGGAATTTCTCTTTTTGGAGCACCAATTTTATACTCTGAGCACTTGTGCTTTTCAAAAGGTTTCTAATGTGGCAAACAGCTGGATTCTGGAGGTTGTACAAATTAATTTGTGTCAGGTGGTTTTAGGGTGGTACTGGTCTGATGAAGGTCCTAAAGGAATAATTCTGCACACAAAAAAGTACACAAAGAAGTTATTTAAAACAACAGGATTTTTTTCACAATGTATCACACAGTTTGAAATATGAATATCATGTTCATAATTGTTTGAACATGTCAGCAGCACCAGCCGGAAAACCAACATGCTTGTGTTCACTACACTATTTCTAACTGGCAACTACCTCAAAAGGAATCTGAAGGTATAACAAGGGGTCGAGACTTGCTTATCTGGTTAGCTCAAATACAATTTGATATGAAGCCAGATCCAGTAAAAATGGTCATGGGTTTCATGTTGAAGGAATATTTGCTGAAGATGATGAACTTAAAGGTGGTCTTTAAGGCTGTTACGCTTTAGGGTTGAGGAAAGTCTGTTTAATACAGTGAGTCATGGTCATATTTACTAATACTGAAAGTATACCATTTGCGTTTTAAAATTATTTTGATTAGACTGGTATAATGTGTAAGATTGTGGTTCATCAGTGATCATCGTAATCTCTTTAAAACATCAGTGGTGTTGGTAACTATTCTAATGGTTATCTAAATTACTTGTGGTTGAAAATGGTTGCTTATGCTAGGAAAATCCAATGTCTAGATTCACTCATAGACAAATAGCATTGAGCAGTGTCTGACATATTGTCTGTTTGGAAATCGTCTTTTGTGGGATGGAGAATGAGAACTTTATCACATGGCCTATGAACATACTGTCATTGATGTAATGGGTTGTAATGTCACAGATTGCTGTGGTGTTCATTGCTAATGGAGTTACTGGGTTCTTAATAAAAAGAGTGAATGACATGTGTGACTGGTTGGAAAGTGGTATTCAGTTAAAAGTTGTCCTTATTAGCTATGCATGTTTTACATGCAACCAATGTGATGACAAAAACCAACAACAACAAAAGACCCAATAGCTGCTCATCGCAAAGCAAGACTGTAAATGTATGGTCGGATGGTTTTGCAGGGGTTTGAATCGGATGGTTATTGCATGGTTTACAGCTTTCCAGAAAATGAGAGGTTTGTGATTATAAAAGCAAGTACATGAAGTTGTCCGACAAGTATTTCGGTTTACGTATGAGGATAAATCGAGCTACAGCTATCGGTATGGGAGGAAAGAATCTCCTAATTGAGTCCTTGGACTTATTTAAATTTTGGTCAGTTTCATCAATTTTGAAAAGGAGTCGTGTCGATAAGAAACAATGTTCAGATAGTGTTGGTTGGTGCTTGGTACTCTCATTTAGTCAAATATCCTGCTACAGATTTCCATCTGGTTCTGCTTTCTGTATCTGGAGCATAAATTATAATTGAGTGTACAGATCAACAGATGTATATGACCCCATTAAAGAAAAGTCAAAGGATTACGAATGAGTAATAAGTGTTTGTAAATCGTGTGTTTGTGTATACGTAATATTAATAACTGTTCCTTTCACTTCAAAGGGCCCAGGGATTATGGATCTGGTGGGCCAAATAGTAAGTATACGGTAACTGCTTTTCTGCAGCTACTTGCATTATTAGACGATTTTCAAACATGATTATAAATGTATAATTTTTGTTACAGTGCAGGAGCAGGATAACTCTGACAACAACACCATCTTTGTGCAAGGTCTTGGAGACAACTATACTGTGGACTCAGTTGCAGACTTCTTTAA
The DNA here is from genome assembly GCF_949152265.1 of Phoxinus phoxinus. Lineage (NCBI taxonomy): Eukaryota > Metazoa > Chordata > Actinopteri > Cypriniformes > Leuciscidae > Phoxinus > Phoxinus phoxinus. The sequence continues at coordinate 28,818,379 of NC_136876.1, forward strand.
ACAGATCGGCATCATCAAGGTGGAAAAGAAAAAAGTTCCACTGTGCTGCAGCTACCTTTATAGTTCTCCTTGTCATAATAACTATTTTTTACACAGATCAATAAGAAGACCGGATTACCCATGATAAATCTATATACAGACAGAGAGTCAGGGAAGCTTAAAGGGGAGGCTACGGTTTCATTTGATGACCCCCCTTCAGCAAAAGCAGCCATTGATTGGTTTGATGGTATGTTGAAAGAGAACCACACAAGTGCCTACCTTCTAAAACAAAGCTGGAGTTTTTGGGCTTCTGTCCAGTCTAAGTCACATTCATCTTTTCCCCTCAGGTAAAGATTTTAATGGAAATCCAATCAAGGTGTCCTTCGCAACTCGCAGAGCTGAATTTGGACGCGGCGGCGGAGGCAGCATGAGAGGTGGTCGTGGTCGAGGAGGTATTTTAGGTTCTCTCCTTCTCTTAGTCTCTGTTTTGTTTTTCTTACTTGGGTTTTCTCTCTCTTCTTGCAGGGCCAATGGGCCGTGGGGGATTTGGGGGAGGCAGAGGTGGTGGTGGCTTCCCAGGTAACAATGGCGGTGGTGGTGGCAACGGTGGTGGTAATGGCGGTAATGGCGGTGGCGGCCAGCAAAGAGCAGGAGACTGGAAATGTTCAAATCCGTAAGTGTTGGTTTGCTCTTACTTTAAACAGATTATTTTGTAGAAAAATTTAAATATTATCATGCATCTCTAGTTGGATATAAAAGTATGTCCAGTACTGCTAAATGTGACTATAAGGCATTAAGATATTATAAACGTGATTTTATGGAAGGCTGATTTGAAATAATTGTTTTGCCAAACCAAAATTGTATCGAGAAAGGTGCAGTATAAATAAATGTAACTTGAATTCATATTTTCTGTGCTTTTCTCTTGTGCGTATGCAGAACATGTGGTAATTTAAACTTCTCATGGCGAAATGAGTGTAATCAGTGCAAAGCTCCCAAACCAGAAGGAAGTGAAGGTGGAATGTCACCGATTGGAGGTAAAGAGGAACTTTCCTGTGAAAACGAACGATTTTGTGGCAGCATCTGACAGATAGAGATAGAGATAGTTAATTGCTGCTTAAATGCACCTATTTTTGTAGGTGGTTTTGGTGGAGACAGGGGCAGAGGCGGTTTCGATCGAGGCGGTTTCCGCAGTCGTGGTGGTGATCGAGGGGGCTTCAGAGGAGGGAGGGGAGGTGACCGGGGTGGATTCGGACCTGGCAAGATGGACTCAAGGTGAATGCTCTGATGATTCACACTGTTGCACATCTTAAAATGTTAATTGGTAGAAAACTGACTTTCAATATGCACTATTCACCAGTGAGTGACAAATGTATCTTAGTGCCTCTGTTGTGTTTTTCAGGGGAGATCACAGGCATGAGCGCAGAGACCGGCCTTACTAATGGGAAATTCTCTTTTGTCCAAATAAGACTTTAATTCTGTGTGGGACCAGTATTCACTCCACTTCAACACGTTACCTTCTTCCATACGTTTTGTGTTGTATGTTGTTAAAATAAGTGTTTTAGTTCTGTTAATATAACTTTTTGTGCTATTCTCTCTAGACTCTGATATTGTTCATTATGAATAACTTTTTTTCTCTCTTTGAACATGTTGGTGCTTAGATCACAGTAGTAATATTTGTGCAATTTATTAAATATACTTTCTTTAAATTGTGGTTTAAAATTAAAAATGTCTGAAAAATAGTAAATTGTGATGTGGCATTACTTATTATCTCAACTTCATTTAATTTCCAAGTACTTTGCATTTGTCGATCTCATTTACTTATGAAAGTAATAAACAGCTTATCTCTAAATAAATTATATTTCTTAAATACAGGGTTATTTTTAAAGTTAACTAAAAAACATTTTCATTTCTTGAAATAAAATAAATGTTTACTGAAATTATGTATAATATACACACACATACATACAGTAAAAATAATTACTTTTGATGTTTTTGAAAGAAGTCTCTTGTGTTCACAGATTCTGCATTTATTTGATCAAAAATACAGAAAAAAAACACTAATCTTGTGAATGTATTTTTACAATTTAAAATAAAGTTTTTCTAATATATATTTTTTTTAATGTAATTTATTCCTGTGATGGTAAAGCTGAATGTTCAGCATCATTACTCCAGTCTTCAGTGTCACATGATCCTTCTGAAATCATTCTAATATGCTGATGTATTATCAATGTTGGAAACAGTTGTGCTGCTTAATATTTTTTTTATAACCTGTTACATTTTTCAGGATTCATTGATGAATACAATTTTTTTTTTTTTTTTAATAAAGAGCAGAATTTATTTAAAATGGAAAACTTCTGTAGTTTGGGGTCAGTGATTTTATTCTCCTTTTTTTTTTAAAGAAATTGATACAATCCAAAAGCTATTATAAGAGAAGTAATAGTGGCCATATCTTTACTGAAGCAAATATTACTTTAAATTCAAGTGTTTTTTGTGTTTTTTTTTTCTGTATTTTTGATCAAATAAATGCAGCCTTCGTGAGCATAAGAGACTTTTTTCAAAAACAAAAAAATAGTAATGTTTCCCAACTTTTGACCTATATACAGTACTTTTCAGCTGGTTGCCAAAGTAACATTTTTATCTCACAAAATAGATAATCAACTCTGAGGTCTATTACCAAGGAGCCAACGACGCGCAAGCAGCTGCTATGTGAAGTAAACAAATGGAGAAACAAAATAGGTGTGCTTTTAATTCGTTTTAATTGAGTGCTGCAGAAAGAGAAGTTTTAGTAACATTATATTTCGTGGGAGTCTGAAATTATTTATTTCAGCACGTCAATATTTACAATATTGCAGCACATCATTTGGGTGTTTAAAAAGTCTTTTTAAAAATACGTTCCAGCATCAAACATAGTTGATCTTCATATTGTATCATTAATTAATGTGACGTCATTCCCAGACAGAGAGAGGGCTATTATTATGAGATTTTTACAGTTGCCTTTCAAATCATTTTAAAGTTAGGACACCAGTGGGGTTGTCCTGAAGTTTTTTTTGTGGAGTTTGTATGTTTCTGTCACCCCTGCTCAATTCGTAGTTAAAATAAGATTATGCACATACAGCTTTTTTTAATCGCTTTGGTAGCCTACTATTTTCACAAGTAAGGTGTACATTTTCAAAACTCTTAGTACAAAAATCCAAACTGATCACATTTGTAAGTAACACAGTCTTTCTTTCAAAACATGTCCTCGTGCTTTCACTAACATAGTTATGAATTTTTAAGTTTCAAACACAAGATTACTGTGATATAATGAGAACATTTGATTTAATCACTGAAACACAACAGTATGATCTTCTTTCAATTTAGTACTTTTAACAATCAGTATCAGTTCATTCAACGGCAAACAATGCAAGATACATGTTTCAATTACCCTTGTTGCTGAAATACTTACAGTAATATGGGCTACAGATGGCACATTAGAAAATACACTTACATTACCTAACCATCTGTATCCCTTCTATTGATGCATCTCTGGTCAATCTGTTACTCTACACTGTCTTTGACTGTTTACACACACACACACACACACACACACAACACACCACACCACACCACACCACACCACACCACACACACACACACACACACACACACACACACACACACACGTCGTGCACAAACTTTGAAAATATGGTGCTCATCAAATTATTTGTATTTGGTTATCCGTATCGGAAATTGCAAAACCGTTCTAGTATAGAATCAATATTTATCTAGTTGTACCAAATTATTAATTGATTAACCAGTGAGAGATTAGTTGGATTAAATAATAGACAAATGTATTAAACTGAACGAGAAGAGCTTTATGAAAGGCAATTACTGTAAATGAAACATTAATATAGATGAAACACTTATTTTGTGTAGTGACACATCTGTTGTGATATTAGTACTATAGAGTTCTGAGAATGAATCTTACTTGTGAAAATACAAAAAAAAAACGAATACATGTCATTTTGTATAGCTTTTGTCCTAAATAAGGTTTTGACCAACATCACTACAAAAACCAAACAGATCAGATAGAATTCTAATGTTAGGATATTTCTGTAAGGTGCTTCCTGTAATATAAATTATTATTAATAATAAGAAATCTATATAAACATTAAAAACACAAAAGCTCTTGGTGAAGTTTGAACTTTCTGACATTCAACCTCCAACCCAGGAATAACTTGATGTCTCATATCAGGAGTCAACAAAAGAACAGGTGAGAGAAAAACTTACACTTGTCTACCATTGTATACCTTAGGTCCCACTAATAATAGTTGAAAATACCCCCCTTTTTTAAATAATAAGAGTAACGTTATATTAAATACTGTACAGTAAATAACCTTTAAGATTGTTGTAGCTCCACCTGCTGTTCACTAAAGTGTAGTGGGTTCTGAACTTGTGAACAGAATGAGTAATAAAATCTATAAAAATAAATTAATACTAATGACTAAAAGTGTCGTTTGAAACGTGAAGTATTTCCTAGTCCATACAATATGCATGTTGGAAAATGTGTCAATGAATCTCATCTACCTCTCGTAGTGCAAAAAAAACATGATTCTGAGCAACTTTATGTAGCTCAAAAATATGTATTTCTTTACCTTGTTTGTGCGATTTAAGATTTCTTTAGGAATATAAGCTACGTTGTAATTATTTAATTAATGCAATGTATTATTTTGCCGTTCATTTGTCTCGAAAAACCTCGGTTTTAGTATTTGTGAGGACATTTTTTCTGCACATTAGCTCATAATTTATCATCTGCACCCAACTTCTAAATATGTTGGTTTAACTATTTATCAAAGTAAACATTGTTATGAACTTGTGCGATTGTTCTTACACCACGGTAAAGAACGCAGAGCCGCGCAGTTGTATCAATTTTGTACCGTGATGACGTAAAAGGAAACGAAAATGCAGATTCGCCACAAAGAAGTTATGAGGTGAATTATTTTGAGGTGATCGAAGAAAAGTAAAAGCAGAAAATAGCTTCATGTTAATTATATTACTGTTTTACTTTTCATGAAAACATATAGTCATAATATATTTTAACATAATTTAATAAATAATGTATAGCAAAGCCACATAGTCGTAAATTATGTGGAAAGTACGAGTGCCAATGCAACGGGTAAATATTTCTAGTGACTGATGGCGAGCAGGCGAGGCTCTCAGGTTAGTTACGCGATGGCCGCTTACTGTATTATGTTATTCTTTTATAGTACATTTCATTTTTTGGCGGAATTTAAAGAATTTTGCCGCATCGATATTGCACCGGAATACAAGCGACGCCGTTTTATATCAGATTTAGGGCGCATACATAAAAACGGAGCTAGATTTTAACTAAGGATTGTCTGTTTTCCCCCCGTCCGATACAGGCCTAGCTGTAGCGAGCTAGCGGCTGTCGGAGCGGGCAAACCTCCTCAAGAAGCGCGCTCCGTTGTGTGAGTGTTTTGGGACACCGTGTAGTAATAATTCATTTTGGTATCGGAAATCTGTGTCGATTCGTTTGCTAGAAGTAATTGGCATTTGCCCTGACACATAATTTTTAAGTTGAACTTTAGCTAGCTCGCGCTGTGAGCAGCTAGCAGCTTCAGTGTTTATTATGTTAGCTTGTTGTTGTTGCTAGTCGATGTGTCAGATAATGCATTTTACATTATAACCGCAGTGCTTCTTTCTTATTACTCTGTAATAGGCAGCAGTAAGTCGTATTTATATTTTCTACACTTTAATATATGATATATGTGACATTTAAACTCGGATATAAGGGATGCCAGATCAGCCTGTCAGGTTGAAAACAAAATATTAGAGAATATCATAATAAAGATGTGACAACTAATTATAGCTCGCTAAATAGAGACCCCTTTGTGTTTGTTTTTTAAAGATAGCGAAAACTTTTCATGTGTAACTATAATATTTAGCTTTTTCCATTGTTTGCTATTATTGTTCTAATGATTACACTGTCAGGTCTTCAAGATTAAAGTGTTAGCCGCTGTTCTGCATGTGGACATGGTCAGATTGGTTGCCTGGTGAAGTAAATGAGCCATAAGTGAAAAGCTTTTCTCACTGCGACTTCAACATGAGTCATTGAGTGATGTGAGCATCTGCACAACATCTCAGTCTCCTCTCTGTCTCTGCAGTGATAGCATGGATCCGGACAGCGGGGCGGACACTCAGCGAACTCTCAGTCTGCAATGGAAGAGCTATAAGCTTGTACAAGACCCCGCTCTCCGACGGGTTGTTCAGAAAATCTACAGATATGATGGGATTCACTTTAGTGTACCGGTATGGACATGCATATATAGGCTACTTCTAACCGAAAGAGCAAGGAGTCAGCCTATAATTCTCTCTTTGAACTGGCTATATATATATATATATACATATATGTATATATTTTTTTACATTTTGTGTATGGATATTTGATTATGTAAAGATTGTGTGTTCTGCCTATTTTTAGGATTCAGGATTCCCACCTGTGGGGGACTTGCGTGATCCAAGACCCCGCAGAATCTGGTCTAGACACACAGAGCTGTCGCTGCCAGTGCCCAAATTTAAGGTATGCTTTTCTTTTTATTATTTCAATGTATCATGTTGCTTTTCTGGTGAGCTCTTTGTTCTTGTCTTTTTTTGTATTCTGAATGCTAACACATTACTTAATTTCCCTTTTTTTGGTCATAGTTGGATGAGTTTTACGTAGGCCCTATACCACTTAAGGAAGTGACATTTGCCAGGTTGAATGATAACATCAAGGAGCCATTCCTGGCGGAGATGTGCGCCAAGTTTGGTGAGGTTGAGGAAATGGAGATTTTGTTTCATCCCAAGACCCGGAAGCACTTGGGCTTGGCCCGTGTCCTCTTCACCAGCACTAGAGGGGCCAAAGACACTGTCAAACACCTGCACAATACTTCTGTCATGGGAAACATTGTCCATGTCCAGCTGGATATCAAAGGTGCATCTCTCTCTTTAAATGATTGTCTTTGATAATTATTATATTCTGTAAGTACTTTCTATATATGCTACCGTTCAAGTTTGGAGTCAGTAAGATCATTATTTTTTTTGTTTCGATTGAATTTAATACTTTTATTCAGCAAGAATACAATAAATTGATCAGAAGTGACAGTTGAGCCATTTATAATGTTACAAAATATTTTTTAAATAAATGCTGTTCTTTTGAACTTGAAATATGAATCCTGGTTTCCACGAAAATTTTAAGCAGCATGACTGTTTTCAACATTGATAATAATAATAGTTTATTGAGCATCAAATCAGCATATTTCAATGATTTCTGAAGGATCATGTGACACTGAAGAGTAATGATGCTGAAAATTCAGCTTTTCCATCACAGGAATAAATGTTATTTTGAAATGTATTAGAATTTGAAAATAGTTATTTTAAATTAATTATATTTTACAATATTTCTGTTTTAGCTTTTGGATCGTTGTATATATCTTCTGCTTACTAAAATGACTGGCTTATTACACATGTGCTTACCAGGTTTCAGTTTGTTTGAATCAAGTCTTTGAAGATTCCTATCTTAGAAAAAAAAATTGTCTGGGCTATTTGCATATTAATTGACGAGCATTAATATGGTATAAAATATACAAGTTTGAGCTGAATTAGAAGTGTCTATTTAGATGTTGAGTAAATTTGAAAAACACTGATAGCAAAACAATGTGTTGTCTCTTGCCAGTATTGATTCAAAATAATTTGGTTATCAGGTGATATTAAATTGATCAATATTGGATATTTAATTCTGCATACTCATTTCCCCCCTTTTTACATTTAGATGACCTTTTCCGTCATCTAATGCTCACTTAAAATTAGGGCTGCTCCCTAATAGTCGACTAAACATTAGTCAATGAGAAGAGGCTTGGTAGACTCAATTTTAATTAGTCGGGTAGTCGAAGAAAAAACTCCAAGGATTTGGCGAAGTCATGCAGTGACAGATCGTTAACACGGCTGGTCCATGCGGTAATATGTCGGGCAGAAAATCCAAAGTGTGGGAACATTTCGATGGTAAAGAATGACCACAAAAAGGTGACATGTGACCTCAAACTTATCATTTAAATTATGTATGTAGTAGCCTAATGTTAGCCACTTTACATGGCTGCTTGCTCTAATGTTAACGATAACCTAGTTAAATGTGCGCTAATATTAGGCCATATCCAAGTGTTCATGCGAAATGTGGAAGTTATTACCTCGCTTACTGCATGAAATATCTAACTTATCTTCCACATCCTCTCCATCGGAGTGCATTATCTCAAAGGCCGGCTACATTGTGAGCAAGTTACGGAGCTCACTCATCCCCGACAACTTGGACAAACTCGTGCTCCTTTCTAAAGCTGTTATTTATATTATATGTTACTTATTTTGTTTGCGTTCTGATCTCAGAGAAGAATTTATTTGTAGAATTTAATTAATTAATTATTGTACATGTATTTACATAAAATGCTAATGTGTGCATTCCTATTTGCAAAGAAATGTCAAAACACATTTTAGAATAATGCTTGTTTATATCCTGCCATCTCATCATTTCATGAAAATATGAAACAGTGGGAAAGTCAAACATTGCATGATGAAATAAAGGCACCAGTCAGTAGTTTTTAACATTTTAAATTGTGTGCATGTTTTTCTAGGCCAACAGAGGATGAAGTACTATGACTTGATAGTGAGTGGCTCATACACCCCTCAGACAGTGCCGACTGGAGGCAAAGCTCTCACAGAGAAATTTCAGCCCCCGGCCCCAACACAGCCAGATACGGTGAGTACACAAACAAATCTTAGGTCAGCTACACTGGAAAGAATGCTTTCTTATAAGTGATGCCACTGTGTGCGGTTACCAGCCAGCATTTCTTGGCGTCCTTGAAGCGCAGTGGCCTTCATTGGATTGAGTTGGCTTGTAGTTTATTCTACACATTACATTCACTGTGGGTGGACCACAAAATGTGTGAAAGACAAAAAGCCATCAAGCCTCTTACAGTGCATTCTTGAGAATTTCCAAATACAGTGCAGAGGAAAACTGTTTCTACAGAAGATAGGAGAGATTGCTTCTTTGGTGTATTTGAAAACAGTTGTGCTACTTAATATTTTTGTGGAACCTGTAATATTTTTTTTCAGTATTCTTTGTAAAGAAAGTTCAAAAGAACAGCATTTATTTGAAATAAAAATATTTTGTAACATTATAAATGTCTTTTGTCACTTTTGATCAATTGAATGCATCCGTGCTGAATAAAAGTATACATTTCCTATTGACCCTAACATTTGCTCAGTAACGTAAGTGAAAAGTAAAACACTACAAACAATTGCAGTCTGAAATATCATTTTGATATTAATTTATTAGTGTTTTTAAAGAGCTATAAAATTTTGACTTGAGTGTTTTAAATGACAGCGAATATCATAAATGTAAAAAATCACATATGGACATAATGTTAAAAGCGCTATATAAATGAGGGTGACTTGACTTGACTTAGTACACAATGTAAACTACAGAAGAGTCAAGTTTTAAATAGGAAAAATATCGAAACTCTTTGGTAATTTTTTTGAGAGATTCTAACGGTCTAATCAGATTCGATGATCTATGCTAAAAATGCTACCGCCAGACCCGGAGATCGGCTGAATGGATTCGAAAACGGTAAAACTCAACTGTTTAACTCCAGGGGAGTTGGAAAATGAGCCTATTTCCAAAAAAAGTGGAGTGTTCCTTTAACAATAATCGATAATATGCATCACTAATTTTTATTTTTTATCCTCTCTAAATGCTGTTATTTTGTGTCTTCTTTTACTAGTCGTCTGATATCCGACGGAGGCTCTCCACAGACCAGGCGGCAGCTCCTGCTGCTGCTGCTGCTGCGCCTCTCAACTCTGGCAGCACCACCCCTTGTTCTGTGGAAACTGGGTTTGGAGACCAGCGCCTAGATACCCCTCCATCCTCAATGGGGGGACCCTATACACCAGGTTCTTCTGCTTCTTCACAGGGTGGGGGCACCCCTTATACCCCTCGCTCTGGGACCCCATTCTCCCAGGACTCGGGCTACTCTGTGGGCAGGTTGGTTCCTAATTTACTTTTAAAACAAATATTTCCTTGGTTAAGCTTCTTTAGCAAATTGGAAAAAAAATCCCCTCTTTTTTTTTTTTTCAGGCATGGTGGATTTACCAGCGCTCAGAGTTATCCCCAGCAGGATATGCTTCCATCTTCCTCCTGCTCCTCTTCAGCGGTCTCTTCATCATCAGGATTTAAGCCCCCTCGCTTTCATGATGACCTACATGCTCCACCTCCACAAGAACCCTCTGTGTTCCACAGGGGTCGGCCGGGATATCCTGCATCGGCGCCTTTCAGACCTAATGAACCTCCCTATCCGTATCCCAATGTTGGAGGTTCAGGGATACACATGCCGATACATCCACCCATGCCGCCTCCAGGGCCTCAGTTTGAGCCATCTCCTCTGCCTGACAGAGAGAGAGACAGAGAAAGGGGTCACAGGGACAGGGATCGAGAGAGAGACTCAGGAGGGCGCTATGGAGGCGGGATAAGCTCCCGTCGTTCCTCTTACCACTATCAACAGGATACTAACTCTTCGTCCACCTCCAAATCCTACCATTCGCACCACTCGCATCATCCCGACCGGCGAGAGGACAGAGAAGGCAGGGGGTACCGGCGGGACAGTTCAGGCTCCCGCTCAGGAGATCACGGAAGGCATCGGAACCACCATCACTCCCACAACCACCACAGCAGCAGTGGAGGTGGGTCGAGTCGGCGGAGGAGTAGCAGAGACCGTGAATGGGAGAGAGACAGAGAAGGAGACTATAACAGCTCTGATCCGCGTTACGGAGGCCACTCGAACTCTAGCCACAACTCATCCAACAGCCTCTCCCCTCCCTCTGCCACCTCCTCTTATGGAGGATACTCCTCATCTAAAGACCTGTCCCCCTACGACACACCCTCCTCCTCCCGGCTGGAACCCTCACCGGCCTTCCATCCTCAGCAAGGTGCCGGCGAGAGGGGTTTTGGAATGGGAGGTGGTATGGACAATGACTACCGTGCTCATTCTCACCACACACCCCTGGCGCCGCCTCCTCCACCTCCTCCCCTCCCGCCGGCCTCCGTCATCGCGGCCGCTGTGGCCGAAACCCTTGGCTCTCTTGATTTCGGCCAGGACAGTCCCATCCGAGAAGAACAGTGGACCAAACCTAAACGGCATCCTAGCACGCCACCCCATCCGCCTCCGACCTCCTCTCCTCCCCACGCCTCTGTACCGTCATCCTCCACCTCCCCATCTTCAACCTCCCTACCTCACCACCTCCCCTCTTCCACAGCATCCCTCTCTCCGCCTCCTCCACAACGTGACTCCTCCCCGGAACCAGACTCCACTAATGAGAGCCTGCCATTCATGCACCACAGCAGCAGCTTGGACTCACGTATTGAGATGTTGCTGAAGGAACAAAAGGCCAAGTTTTCCTTTCTTGCCTCAGATGATGAGGACGATGAGAAGGAGGACAAAGAGAGAGGAAAAACAGACGAGAACACAGGTGGAGGGGGGAACAAACTCAGAGAGGAGAATGGAGAACGGCCTAGTCACAAGAGACAGGGAGAGACGGAGGGAGGCCAACAGAGGAGGAGAGGAGAGAAAGATGGACGTCGCAGCAGGAGCAAGAGGCAGGGTGGTGGAGTGAGTGAAGGCAGGAAAACTCCTCCAGAGGTGGCCTCCTCCACTCCTGCAATGCACGGTTTAGAGTCTCTTCAGGCCCAAATGCCGCCACCTCAGGAGGAGCACACAACTTCTGATACACACAGGGCTCCACATACCCCACCCACATACAATGGAGAGACACAGGTGAGTCCCCCCAGTTACATTTGGATGGATAATGGATCTATGAGCTTCTTTTTTTTTTTTGATAGCAGGAAAATATTGAGTCAGTACATTAAACTAAGAAACAGGTAGCATTGATTATATTGTGATGTGGATCTCAACTGGTTGGAGTTGCCCAACAATAAGTTGACGGGCTAAACCACAGCAGAAGTGTGGTTTACTAGCCGAACACTGGGCTAAATATTGTATTAGTTGTTTAATCTCCAGAGGCCAAAATACTGTTTGAGTTTTTACTTATTTTTCTTAGATTTTTCACACAGCTTTTTACAAATATGCAACAAAGGAAGCTCAGCTGTTCCTTGTTCTTGTTTGAGTATTGTCTTTATATGTGTTCCAAAGATGAACAAAAGTCTAATGGGTTTAGAATAACATGAACGTGAGTAAATAAAGAATTTTTAATTTTGTTGAACTATCCTTTTATCTGTTGAAGCTGCTGACATTTTATTTTTATAACTGTAGTAATTCTGACATGATGTAAATGAACCAGTAAGCTAACAGAAGTGAAACTGACATGCTTTTGCCCTTTTTCTTTTTTTGGCTCTGCTTGTCTCTGGCATGTTCCTTTGCGCAGTGTCTGAGTATTATTTCTCAGTTTTGGTGCACCAATACATTTGATTCAAGCTTGAAAATGTCCTCCTCCTACAGTGTTTAAACTGTAATCTTCACAATCTCTTCTCCTCAGCCATCTCCTCGCTCCTCTGGGGAGGATATGGAAATATCCGATGAAGATGACAATGCCATCACCACAGCGACACCCCATCCCGCTGCCTCTTCGTCCTCTTCACCAGCCCCTTCCTTGCAATCTGCCCTCCCCTCACAAACTCCAGACCCCTCTGCAAGCCCCGCTCCTGACACCAGCCAGCACTTCAGCGCCACCATGCCACCTCCGCCCATCCCGTCTTACCCTCCCCACCTCCCTCCCCCACCTCTGCCAGGCTTCTCCCTGCAGCCACCTCCACCACCTGGCATACCTCCTCCGCTTCCTCACATGGACCTGCACCCAGAGTACCCTCCTCCGCTGCCGCACCATATGTATGACTATGCCAGCTCCATGGAGCTCATGAGCCAGTATTGTGGCGGAGTGCCCATGTCATTCCAGATGCAGACACACATGCTCAGTCGTCTCCACCAGATGCGAATGGCCTCCTCCAACAGCACTACGGCACCACCTGGAGAAGTCCCGTCTGCCTCTGAATATCCCCCGTCATATCACCTTCATTCAATTCCCCCTCCACATGTACATCCGCACCACCCATACATGGACCAAGATGGGAATGTTGCCTCCCACTACGACCAGGACCACCGCTATATCCCTCCTCACTTACCGTATGCCTACCCGGACCCTCATGCCGCCCAGCTTCCGCATCATCATGCCATCCCGCCTCCCCACAGCCCCTGGCCTCCTCACCTACCACCCCAGCAGTTTCCTTCCCACTATCCTCCACCTGGCTTCGGCACAGTGCCTGGTGTGGATGGAGAGCTGTACGCAGCGGCAGGTGACCAGATGGCTATAATGGGCCACAACCCCTGCGAGGCTGTAGTGCAGCAGGTACTGGCAGCTTTGATTGAGGAGATGAAGAACATCATGCAGAGGGACCTGAACCGCAAGATGGTGGAGAACGTCGCCTTTGGCACCTTTGATGAGTGGTGGGACCGCAAGGAAAGAAAAGCTAAGGTAACATCAGAGTTTTCTTCATATTTGTTTTGAATGACCTACATTTTTCTTCAACCATGCCACCTCTTGCTCTTGTTTGCACAGCCATTCCAGACAGCCATGCGGGGAGTTGCGGTGGTGCGTGAGGAAGACAAGAAGGATGAGAAGACCAGCAACCGACCTCGAGAGCCTCTTATGTCTCTGGTAGACTGGGCCAAGAGTGGAGGCGTGGAGGGTTTCTCCCTGCGGGGAGCCTTGCGCTTGCCTTCTTTTAAGGTGCCTGACTTTACCACCTCTTAAACATCTAAAAATTTAATTGCTGTCTGGCACTGTCTCTTATATTCACATACATCTGATATTCATCGAATTTCACTCCCTTAGTGGCTTTCAAATTCGTCTTGAAGCAGTCCTTACCCTTTATGTAATCACCATGTTAAAATGAATGAATTTATCCACCTAAAACAAATGACCTCAAATACATGTGAAAGAAAAACATTGTAGGTTTTCTTGGGCTAATTTATGTAAAGAATTGTATATTATTTTTTTATTTTGCACATAATTATTCATAATCGTCCATTTTATAGAAATAGTGCAGACATATATGAATAATTCTCTCCTCATGGTCATAGTTTTGATTCAAATACAACATACAGTCTAGCTGCAAAAGGACAAATGTTTAATAAAATCAACCGAAGCTCAAATCGGATCCAAATTTGCAAACAACAGAGAACATAAACATATTATTTTATAGGCAGGCAGACAAAAAATAATGTGGTGTCCTATGATCATTTGACTATAATTTATTAGTTTAAATGCATAAAAAATAAATCTTGTTGGGTAATTAAAGTAATACCAAAAACATTTGAAAATGTCACATTTATTGCCTGATACCGATTCAGCTGCCAATATCCAGTTAAGTCTGACATCACCACGGTCCAAAAGCTTTATGAATCACAAAAGCAAATGACAAATAATACTAGTATATACTAGGGGTGTAACAATATATTGTGTCACAATATTTCGCAATAAAAAAATGCATAAAAATCTATAATTGTGTATAATTCACCCAAAATGAAAATTTCTGTGTGAGGGAAAAAAATTAAGTTTACAGAGTTTTTGTATCAGTACTACATTAAAATACTATAAATAATGTTGAATAAAATGGATAATAATACAATGGGGGATTATTTGTGGGTCTATATGTTAACAATAAAAAGTGGCCTACATTATTTTAAATATATCTAGTCAGTGACGGAGTGCAAGCATATTCGTCTAAAATAATTCAGTATTTTCAGCTTCAGAATCGTGAATATTTTGATTCTGGTGTCACCCTTGTCCTGTGCATTGGGTTTCCAGCACCAAGTCTATGCCTATTAATTTACACCCACAACATAAAATCAAATTTAGCATTTTAATCAAGTTATTTTTTTGTTAACTGTTTTATGTCTTGAAGTATCGCAATAATGTGTTTTGTGAGTTCAGTATCGTGATATGTATCGAATCGTGACATGAGGGTATCGTTACACCCCTAACATACTGATTGAAAAATATTTATATGCATAGCAAAATCTCTGTTGGCTAGTCAGTGATTAATCTTTTCTGAATTGTTAAAATATTGTCCGGGACGCTGTGAGCCCAGAGACTAAGTTTTAAAAAGCTTAAGGTGTGCTATAAATGAATAGTACTCCTAAACGCCTGTTGTGACGGAGTAGTGGAGCAGACCACTTGGACCAGGAAACAACAATCAATACATCCTGCCTGACTTAAGCATAGTTAAAATAAAATGGTTTTAACAAGGCAGGCACACTTCATTACCATGATTTGAAAATAATCCTATATAAAATGATTTTACTAACGAGGAATGTGTTCTTTAGGTTAAGAGGAAGGAGCCTCTGGAGCTTGTCGAGGGTGATGAGCTGAAGGCCAGGCCTTCCACTCCAGCCGATGAGGAAGATGAAGGTATGGTCCTCATGCTGTTTTAGAGCTTGCGTTTACTCACAGAAATTCTCTTTTTGAGATTTACGTAATTGTATTTTTATAACCTCTCTCTCTCTATATATATATATGTGTGTGTGTATATATATACACTTCCTTTCTATGTGTAATCTTTCTCTCTCTCTCTCTTTCAGACTCCTATCAGGGTAAATCTGCAGACACTGCTACAGGAAGAACAGAGGAGAGGCGTGTGGCAGACAGAGGTGCAGCCAGGAGGAGGAGGAGAGCCAAAGCGCGTAAGCCATACGACCTAGACAGCGAGGGAGAAGAAACATCAGATGGTTCCTCCTCTGAGAAGGTTGGTTTGTATGTAATTAAATCTGTCCTTTTTGTGTGTAGTAGTGGACACGGGCTGGTTTAGAGCGTTCCATTACTTCATTACAACTTGAGCATTATGCAAAGAATGTCACTTCGATGGCCTGCACCAGAGAATTGCAGAGGCTCATTATGTTTTTAAAATGCATGCCTTTAGCCAAGCACACAGCAGTTGTTGTTGGTTAAGAGTTGGCAAGTTAAAAGGCTCCTCCTCACTTGAGCTGGTTTCTGCGAACGTCTCGCAGAGCTATTTCTGTCAATTTACTGACTTCAGATGATCTGGTGAATCATTCTAAATCTGTTATTTTAACATAATTTAAATATTACTGTAGTATTTATTATTATTTTTGAATTAGCTTTATTTTTTGCATTTTCATGTTTCATTTTCATTTTATTTTTAGTAGTGTCGTTATGTGCTTTTTTGTATTTTTTGTTAGTTTTATATATTCTATTTTGCTTCAGTTTTTTTAGTTAGTTTCCAAGGCAACCTTTCCATTTTTTAAGTTTTTCGTCTAATATATTTTATTTTTTAGATTTAAACTATTTTTAATAGTTTTAATTAACCATAACAAATCTGTTCTAAATTTATCATGAACCAACGTATCTG
Source organism: Phoxinus phoxinus (assembly GCF_949152265.1). Taxonomy (NCBI): domain Eukaryota; kingdom Metazoa; phylum Chordata; class Actinopteri; order Cypriniformes; family Leuciscidae; genus Phoxinus; species Phoxinus phoxinus. The sequence continues at coordinate 28,834,820 of NC_136876.1, forward strand.
AACAACCTTATAAATTGACATTCATATTTTATGTTTTTTTAAAAACTAATTGAATATCATAATGGTAATATTTTGATTATATTTGTTCTAATAATATTTATGCAGAAATGCATAACATACATGACAATTACCGGTAGATTAATCTCTGGAATTATTACCATATAGGTATTCAAATATGTAGATATTTGAATACCTAACTATTCATGACTTACAGATCAATATTTATTTACTGTATATATTTGTGAAATAGGGTATCTTGTCTTCAATATTTGATGGGAATCATTTTTTTCTCCCATAAAGTGTATACATTGTGGGATGCCCATGAAGGCAAAAAAGGCTATCTAGGTCAATAGTTAGTTATGTCGCTTATTACTGAGAGCATTGCCATTGTAAACTCTTGGTTTTAAATGTGAAACTATTTCTCCCTTTTTGCAGAATATATTCTGTTCTACTTGTTGTTGTTTTTTCATTAAATAATGGCTAGATGGCAGCATTTCTTCTTTTCTTCAAGTGCTGTGGAGGAATTTCAATCAGATGAGTTCAGACATGTTATTGTCATTATTGTGACTGGTGCCGACTCATGTTTTGTGTTTAGGAGGAGGATGAAGACAGTGACAAAGTGGATGAGTCAGAAGGTATGAAGCCGCCTTGTTTTTATTTCATACTGGGCTCATTCATTTTAACTCTTGTTGCTATTTGCATTATTATCACGAAAATGTTAGGCTTTTATATGTATATCTGATCATATCTTGTAGATTAATGTTTTTTGATTTCCAACTATTTTCTCTATTGCCCATGTTTCTCAGATGAAGCCTTTAGTGCAGATAGTGATGATGAGAGCGTTTCCTCCTCCTCTTCTGAGAGCTCATCATCATCCTCCTCGGCATCGTCTTCCTCCTCTGATGATGAAGATGAAGAGGAAGGTGAGCAGGCTGCAGAGAGCGAGTCATTGGATACAATGGATGAGTCTACAATGGACAGTGTAGCTATGGACAAAGAAAAGGGTGAAAGGTATGTCCCTCTGTAAGAACCGATGCAATGAAGGGTGTTGTGTCGGTGGACTGATAAGTTGACTCATGTCTGTTTTTTACAGGGACAAAGCCAGCATTGACCAATCATCAGTTACTGCTGCGGAGGTCAAACTTGGTCAGTTAAAGATCACTTTGCTTTTAAGGGAATTAAAGTGATAGAATAAATCATGTCAGCATTTATTCAGCCTCATGTCATTCCATATCTGTATGACTTTCTTCTGCTGAACACAAAAGATTTTTTTTAAATATGTTGGAAACAGTTAACAACATTCTTGTTGTATTCAAGTCAATACAGGTTTGGAACAACATGAGAATGATTTGGTGCACTATCCCTTTAATGAGCAAATGTATAATAGGTTGAAACTCCTGTTTTTTATTTTCTAAATTATTAAGTTTTGTGTTCACTTTATTTCTTTCTTTAACTACCAGAAGAAGAGAAAACGCCTACAGCTGTGCCTTCATCATCTCCATATCCCCGACCTTCTTCCCCTATCCTCCTCCTCCCCCCACTCAAGAAACGGCGTAAGACGGTTTCTTTCTCAATGGAAGAAAGCGAGGTCAAGCCCCCCATTCTGTCATCTTCTACTCCTTCTCCATCTCCCACTCCTGTCTCACAAGCTTCAGACATTCCTACTTCCACTTCTCCCGGAAGCACACCCACAGCAGCTGCTCCACCCGTCGCCTCCAAACCCACCCCAATGCTTCTTCCATTTGCTTCGCGTCCCAGCGAAAGTAACACCCTGACTTCCCCTACTTCTCCTTCCACTGTTCTTACTGTCCCTCCACCAGTGCGTTCCCTGCGGCCTGATGAGCCCAAAAGGAGTCCAGGTACCCCTCCATCTCCACAAACTCCCACTGCCAAAAACTCGTCTAAACGTGGCAAAGACTCTCCTAGAACGCCCCCTTTGCCCGTCTGTCTCACGGTCCAGAACCTCCCGCTGGACCATGCCTCCTTGGTCAAAATGGCCTATGAGGACCCCATCCCGGTTCCTACCACACAAAAGGGTCGCATACGCGGCCGCCCTCGGACACTCAGCCAATCAGTTTCTGGCACTCATCTGCATCCTGCTGTGGAGGAAGAGGATGAAGAGGAGCTGGAGCAGCGGCTGAAACTCAGGGAGCAGCTGGGAGTGTCCAGCCTGCTGCAGCTGGCCTCTGCCCCTAAGCCTGACCTGTCTGTGCTGGCCGATGTGGCGCTGAAGATGGATCCGGAGGCAGATATCGACTCAGAAGAGACTGAGACCTCAGATGAGGCAGAGGAGCACAAGCTGGAGGAGGAAGGCGGCGACTTATTTGTCTCACACCCACGTCAACCACTCCTGGATCCAGAGGGTCTGTTCGTCCTGCAGGAGCACAACTATTCTAAAACTCTTGCGCCTCCACACCTCACATCTCCACAAAAGAGGACAAAACAGGACCCCACCGTCCTGCTTCCTGCAGACCTCAACCAGCACGGTGTTCAGGAAGCACCCGAAGAGGTCATTGGGGAAGCTCTTGCCGCCAAGGGAGAAGCTCCAGAGCTGTACGAGGATCTTTCCGGGTTGGGCATGCTGTGCGAAGCCAGGGATGCGGCTGAGAAACAGACCAAGAGTCTCGGCCCACCATACAAGAGGAAAGGATCAATTAGTAAAGAGATGGAGATGGAAGAGAGGGGGAAAGCGAAGAGCAAGAAGAGAAGTAGAAAGGACAAAGAAAATGAGGAACTCCAGATCTCTAAGAAACAGAAGGAGAAACAGATTAAGAAACAGAGGAAGCGGAAGTTGGAGGTTTGTAATTCTGTCTGGTTCTCATTACAGAACTTGAGTGAGAATTAACATTTAAACATCAGTTACTGTAATTGTCGTGTGAGGATTGTGCTAGACACATTAACTTTTCCAGCAAAAAACTACTACTATATACATACACAACCTCTCTATATATTAGGGATGTGTGCAACCCTTGTTAATTTCATTAACGATAACCGATAAGTCGACTAGTCTAACCTCGTCCCCAGATATGCTATCCATTTTAAATAGACTTTTTTATCTATGAACAGTCAGGTGATCCCATACTGAATGGCACTAAAAATAGGTCAGATTTTACACACATAACACAAACACAATTAAATGAATTGTTAAATTATCAACATAATACCATCAAAAATAGTTGCTGACAAGAGAGCATACATGATCAATGTATATCAATATCAATGGCTGATTTCCTTGGTATAGAGCTCGTATAGATACAGGTACAAAATTCTTACTATACCTGGCCTTTCTACACATCAGTAACCTATACCTACGGCCAGAAGGCAGGAGGATAAAATATTTGTAAAGTGGGTGGTCTGAGTTGTTTAAGTTTTATTGTGCCTTTCGCAACGTGAATGTCGAGACACCATCCGATAAATTAGGGGTAGGGATACCAATAATTTTACTTGCTAAATACAACAACAACCTTTATTTATAAAACACATTTAACACAATACAAATTGATCCAAAGTGCTGTACATAGTGCATAGCAGGACTACACTATAAAAAAAAAAAACAATTACAAGTTTCCAAAAGCTAAAGAATAAAAATGTGTTTTCAGAGTAGATTTAAAAATGTCCAATAAGGGAGCAGACCTCACATGTTAAGGGAGTACAAAATGACGAATAAAACACGACAGAAACTGTATTTCGCAACACTTTTTGTTTCTGGAACATCAACTTACATCACTAATCAATCGGTGAGTTGCACAGTTTTGAAAACTAATGTTAAAGGTTGTTTTAATGACATTTTCGGACATGCCCATTGACTCCAATGTTAAATGGGTCCTTGGCCAATTCTATTATAGTCAAAAACTCGAGAGAGGAACCATTGTCAAAAAAATGTTGTCCACCACTCTTGTTCATCCAAAACAAACTACAATATAGACTCAAGGTGTTAAATACCGGAATTATCCTTTAACAGCTGATACATCGAACTGATACAATCAAACAGTTTTCAATAGGCCTGGATAAAATGTAGGTAATTCTTGCTGTGCAGTGAATGTTCATATGGTTGTCAATGACTGGGATGATAAATATAATTTTGACTTTAAGATTTCCCCCAAAAATAGGCAAGACCTCCATGATTTCTGTTCTTTCTGATGACAAAGAAATCAAATGAGACAAGCTCGTAATCACGACTCTCCGACTCGTAACCACAAGCTCTTTGCTGGGTTTAGCTTCATCCAGCCTTCTGATAAATATTTAACCCTGTTGCACCAACTAATACTACGACCAGGCGCAACTGCGTCCAGCATAGACCAGCTAGTCTAACCGGCCCCTGCTTTTTAATGCTTTCACTCAAATAGATGCTCCTATTGTTTTTGAGCCAGATAAATGCTGCTCTGATTGCGAAACAGAATAATAGTTTGATGTGTATGTATATTTATGCACGTTTTGCTTGAAAATTAACTATTTCTTAAGGGGTAACTTAACTCATTTTAAATGTAAATAGCTTGAAGCTTGAAATGCTACCTTCTAGTTTCAACATTAGTCCTTGTATGAGGAACTTTGCAACATCTTACGTAGTTTGTATACATATTTTCTCAATGTTGTTCATCCTAGTTAAAAGGCACTTAGCTTTGTTAGGTTTTAACTGTTAAGATAATTTCACCATGTTTCAGGCTGTTGCGATATAACAGTCTGTCCTATAAACCCACTGAATTTGAACTGCTTTCCACTGTTCTGCATTGTTGGGTAATTCTGATAAGTTTGCCAAATAGTGGCCGAATGTCACCGAATACTAAATACAACAACAACCTTTATTTATAAAGCACATTTAACACAATACAAATTGATCCAAAGTGCTGTACATAGTGCATAGCACGACTACACTTTAAAAAAACAACAATTACAAGTTTCCAAAAGCTAAAGAATAAAAATGTGTTTTCGGAGTAGATTTAAAAATGTCCAATAAGGGAGCAGACCTCACATGATAAGGGAGAGCATTCCAAAGCTTGAAAAGAGCATTCCAAAGCAAAATAAGTTCTCTTTAAGAATTTGTTCTTGTTGGTAACTGTTAGCATATAAAAACAAAACAAATAGCACCATAGGTAAGGCCTGGCTCAATAATACTGCGCTATAAAAGAAGGCGTGGCTGAACAGACAAGTGTCTAAGTTTACGAGTAGCTGTCAGTCTTTGTTGACAGCATTTGTAAACCCCTAGAGTGTGCTGGGTGAAGTTGAAATTTTGATCCAAAGTAATGCAGAGATATTTTAAATACTCTATCCTTTCAAATATCTCTCCATTTATGGTAATGCATAGAAGAATTTATGGGAATGCATAGATCTGTGTTTTTGGGGAGCTAAAGACCAGTTCCTTAGTCTTTGAAATATTGAGGTACAGAAAGTTATCCTCACACCACGTACTAAAATGTACTATAGTACGTTGATGATCTGCATATTTAAAGTAATGATGAGTAGTGGTAAATGGACTCTGATTTATAGTCCACATAAATCAGCATGTTAAAGGGCACCTATTATGACATTTAAAATGTTCCTAATGTTGTTTAGGGAGTCCCCAACAACAGTTTTACATGCATGCAATGACAAAAAACACTTTTGTTTTCGTATAATATGCATTTATTTTTACCTAATTTGCTCACCGACTCCCAAATGATTCGTTCAACGACTCATTTTTCCAAACCCCTCCTTTGCGCGACGCTAATCTGCGATTGGTCAGATGACCCAGCAGTGTTTACATAGATAATACTTATTGTTTAACACGGAGTACAATAATGCTTTTATCATTTAAATCGTGTTATAATAATGATTATAGTCCACTGCTTTGTAGTTTGTAGTAAAAAACTAAAAATAAGATAAAGAATTTAATGTTATGTTAGCAAGCATATCCCAGAGTTCATATTGTAAAAGCACAATCAGTCTTTGTTTGCATTAGCCCGATGCATAAACATAACGTTTTTACAAAAAAAAAAAAATGCAGTTACGTTACTATGAGGTATTATTCTATTCTTTAAGACAACTCCGAAAACAACGACAAACACTTCACATATCTCAATACAATTGCCATTGAAGACCTAGAAGCTAAACGGTGCTTACACAACAAACAAAATAATAATTAAGCATGCTACATAAAACATAAAAGCAACAATTATTAATAACACTTAGAGGTTGTGCTACGGAGGAGGAAGCTGATGCAAATACACTTAGAAATGAACCTTCCTTCAATATCAGCCGTCTCGCGAATCCAAGTTTGATTGCATTTAAAAAGCAATCGTCTTCAAAATGGCGCGAGCAAAGCACAAGGCTCGGACTATACTTCTGTGGTATAGTTGTATATATGAATTGTAGCCACTTAGCCCGTGTGTCCACCAGAGCGTTTTTAGCCACCTGAAAACGCTAGGCGCTCTGCTGAAAACGCCGAGCTGCGGGCGCTTGAGAGCGTTTTGGCAGCGCAGTTTTTTTTTCAGTTGAGACGCATCGTTGCTATGATACAGAATATCCGTTGGTCCGTGTGGTATTAGTCCCGCCCCTCCTCCACTGTGATTGGACGGTTGGCTAAAAAGTGACAGTGATGAGCGCTGCGTTTTATCCAAAGTTGATCATTCTTCAACTCTCGGCGACCTATAAAAAACGCAGAGCGGTCAGCACTTGAGCGTTAAATACTCGCTCAGCGCATCGTTACGCTCCTGGCGTTCTAAAAACGCGGCGTTCCCATTGACAACAATTGAAAAATAAAGCCAGCCGCGTGAAAAAACGCTTTGGTGGACACACGGCCTTAGTCTTCAAATGCTCCTCCTTGGGCAGATGAAAAAAGTTTGCTTTTGAGTCGCACTTCAGAACACAGCGTCTCGTTGCCATGATGTTTTCCCTGCTGGCCTTGGAGCGCAATAAGTGGGCGTATCGTATTCAAATAACTTGACAAGTTGACGTCATCTAGTCAGAGAAAAAGCTTCGGTCTTCTAACGATTCATAAAAATGACTCAGAGTCGACTCTCACTTTTGAAAGACAATAACTTTATATACGGTGCACTTTCATATTTCAAACTTTGCAGGATGTTTTTGTTCACTTAGATCTATGTTACACACTGCATGAAAGGTAAATTTCAAAATTCCATAATAGGTGCCCTTTAAAGTACTGTAATTCGTTACCACGGCAACCAGGTTTGAACACTTCATGTTGTTTTAGTCACACTGTATTGCATTAACAGCTGATACATCGAACTTATGAAGTTCTTCATCCATGTGTCACCCATATCCCCCTTTTGTGTGGATTTTGTCTGTTTCCTAACATTTTCCTAACATACTCTGTTGTCAGGATTTCGAAGAAGATGTGGATGTGGAGCAGTTGGAGTCTGGTGAGCTTTCCAGCTCCAGCTCTGACTCGGGAGACTCTGAATTTGGTTTAGAGAGATCACTGGAGTTTGAAAAGGAAGAGGTTAGAAAGAGCGAACGACTTTTTCTTCAGGAAGCCGGCTTGACCCCTTCGACTCAGCGGCGGCCCAAACACGTGCCAGAGGCAGCTCCTATACTCCGTCCCTCTTACAAGAACCGCAGCGAGTTTGAGCAGATGACCATCCTGTATGACATCTGGAACTCTGGCCTGGACCATGAAGATTTGAGACTCCTGAAGAGCACCTATGAAAAACTGCTGCAAGATGACCATGGCACCGACTGGCTCAATGACACACACTGGGTTCCTCATACCAATATCCTTACAGCTGCCTAAGAACAAAAATGTATAGTTTATACAAGCAAAGTCAGATGCTTTTATTGTATATCATACCATACCAAATTTGAGTTTGCTAGAAGTGTAAATTCCTAGTAAAGACAGTAATACCCCTTTTCCACCAGCAAGAACCAGGTGCTGGTTCAGAGCTAGAGCTATTGCCGGTTCGGAGTTGGTTCTACTGACGGGTCTTCTAAAAACCGGTTTGCCTTTCCACAGGCTAGAGAGCCACAACAGAGCCAGATCTTACGTCACTGTATACATCTCTTGTTGCCCAGCAACGCTAGTGCGGCAGCGCCAAACAAAAACACACCAGGCTTGTTCGAGATGGTTCGGCTTCTCGCAGACCGATCGCCGCATGACATCAAAGCACTGCGAAAGCGATCCAAAAGCACAAGGAGTCGTATGCTCTCCAAACACTCCCGAAGCTCTGATCGGTCCGCGCCGCTCCGATGCATCTCAAACAAGTCTTACATCAACAATGCGTATTGATGCTCATGGCTTTGCGAACCTACATCGGCATCCAAACATGGCGAATCCAACGTGTTTGTGCAGCTCGCCGTAACTTGCATAGACGGAGATTACAATCGAGCTGCTATTAGCTCGATTACAATCGAGCTGCTATTAGCTCGATTAGCTGCTATTTAAAAAATGGCGGTCACAAGTTTCTGTTCGTCTTGTTGGTCACGGTAACCCCGCCCCCAGCCTCTGACGCAAGCGGATCGTACTTCTAGCCCAGCAATGTTTTGGTGCTACTTAAGAACCACTTTTACTGGTTTGGAGCTGGTGCTTTGGTGGTCGAAAAACAAAGAACCGATTTGAAACTAGCCTCTGGCTCCGAACCAGCACCAGCTCTGCCTTGGTGGAAAAGGGGTAATAGTAAAGAGACTAAGGGGAAGGGGAACTCTGTTACTGCCTTCTCAATTGATTTCGCTCAAGTTTTGCCCCTTAACCTCTTGCCTGCACTCACCAACATCCCGAACCCCCGTCGGAAGAAGAAGACAGCAGATGGGCAGCTAAGAGAGCATGTCACTGGCTGTGCTCGCAGTGAAGGCTACTATGCCATCAGCCGCAAAGAAAAAGACGTCTACCTTGAGCTAGACCAGCCAGTGACTGTTCAGGAAATTGGGGACTATGATACTGCAGTAGGTTCACTTTGTTTTAACAACTCAAATGTGTGTTGAACTTGTAATTAAAGCCTTACCCCTGTTTTTTTTAGGGGGCTTTGTTGTGTGAAGACATTTTAGATTTAAACGTATGTATTGTAGTTGTGCTAATGCAAATATATTTCTAACTAAATGACTACCGGTAATTTCTTTGTTCAGCATGAGTATGGCAGACAGTTTGGGTCGTAGTTTGTATCCATCTGAGCAGCTTTCACTCACTCTCTCTGTCCGTCACAGGGCTCGAATCGTCTGCTGTCTGAAAGGCGCTCCGAGCAGCGGCGTCTCCTCAGTGCCATCGGCACTCAAGCAGTGATGGACTCAGACCTGCTGAAACTGAACCAGCTGAAGGTAAAGTTCTTTAGTTCGTTGACACGACCATGACCTTGATCATACTATCAACACTTTGATTACAATGACCTCACCGCTCCTTCTATTCCAGAAACTCCCTTTAGCTTTTCAGTGCATAATTCATAGCATTCTATTAAATGTTTGACACAGTAAGTGTAATGCCTGTATAATGGATGGCATCTAGCCAGGTAGGTTCACCGTGTAGGTTAGTTTTGTACCCTTTGTAGAATACTTTATACCATCCAAACAGCTTTCTAAAGTCTGCTGACTACTGTGCCATTGACCCTGACGGGCTCCTTATCAGAGGTTTTGGCTGTTGTAATGCTCTGTAAGCTCGTTGACATAGAGTTTATGTGTTCAAAGTTAAAAGGTGTTAGTTTAAAAGCATTTCTTATCTTACGACCTCCTGTATTGCATGTTCTTTGAGGAAAGAGTTAGTGCTGGGTGGTTCATACCGAATACCGGTGTTTATTTTTGTTATATGATTTATTTTTGTTATGATTTTTTTTTTGTTATGATTTTTTTGTTGTTGTATGATTTATTTTATAATTTATTCTATTTTTTTATATATACCGCAATATGTCGGTGTACCCGGTGTATGTCGCTTAAACAACGTTGGGAACATGGTACGGCGCGACACTGTTTGATAGGGGAAGCTTTGCACTGTGGTAATGCACAGCTGTATGTGTTACTAAGCGTGATGGTGAAGATGGATAGGTCAAACTATAATTGATAGCTGTCAAATTATAGTACAGTGTTTTCCATACATTGGTTCACTATATCAACACAGCCTTTTTTTTAAATCTATTTGTGGTTGGCTTTGACATCGTTGAATAAACATGAGCACTGCACGTTTCAAAGTCAAAACGCGGCGCGGGTGTTTTTATATGAATGTATCTTTGAAGGGAACCGACTGTTTTTAGAAAAGTTTCGGTGTTATTTTCATTGAATCTTTTTTTATCTTTCCTGATAAAGCAGCGTTTATGAGTGCTGCGCTGCTTTGTTCAGCCAGTAATGAATGCACTTTGTATGTTTTTGAAAGGGTGGATGTTGTTGGTTTATTGTACAGCAGATATGGAGGTACACTCGCCTCAAAGTATTGGAACAGTGAGGGTGAGGCCAATTCCTTTATTTTTTCTGTAGACTGAAATCATTTGGGTTTGACATCAAAAGATAAATATGAAACAAGAGATCAACATTTCAGCTTTATTTCCAGGTATTTACATCTGGATCTGATACACAACTTAGAAGATATATAACTTTTGTTTGAACCCACCCATTGCTCATGTGACCAAAAGTATTGGAACATATGACTGGCAGGTGAGTTTTGTTGCCCTGGTGTGTCCTATTACATTGATTATTCAAACAATAAATAGCACTGAATGTCTGCGCTCAGTTTAAGATTTTGGTTTTGCCTGTGCAGACTGCATTTATAGTTAGACGTGTAACCAACATGAAAACCAGAGAGCTGTCTATGGGTGAAAAACAAGCAATTGTGAAGCTGAGACATGATGGAAAATCAATCCATTGCATTGAGCCATTGCACAAACAGTGGCCATAGCCAGTACAAGCATTTTGAATGTCCTGAGGAAGAAAGAAACCACTGGTGTACTAAGTAACAGACCTCGAATGGGTAGACCAAGGAAAACATCAGCAGTTGATGACAGAACATTGTGAGAGCTGTAAAGAAAGACCCTAAAACAACTGTTAGTGACATCAGCAACAACCTCCAGAGGGCAGGAGTGAAGGTATCACAATCTACTGTTCGCAGAAGACTTCATGAACAAAAGTACAGAGGCTACACCAGAAGTTGCAAACCTCTCATTAGCAAAAAGAAAATGAAGGCCTGGCTGGAATTTGCCAAAAAGTACAGACACAAGCCTCAACATTTTATGGACTAATGAGACAAAGATTAACCTTTACCAAAGTGACGGAAAGGCTAAAGTTTGGAGAAAAAAGGGATCTGCTCATGACCCCAAACACACAAGCTCATCTGTGAAACACGGTGGAGGTAATGTCATGGCTTGAATGACTTCTGGGACGGGCTCATTAATCTTCATTGATGATGTAACACATGATGGCAGCAGCTAAATGAACTCAGAAGTGTACAGAAACATTTTGTCTGCCAATTTACGGAAAGATGCACCCAAATTGATTGGGAGATCCTTCATCATGCAGCAAGATGACCCAAAACAACAAAGGAGTTCATCAGGGGCAAGAAGTGGAAAGTTTTAGACTGGCCAAGTCAATCTCCAGACTTAAACCCTATAGAGCATGCATTTTACCTGCTAAAAAAGAGACTGAAGGGAGTAACCCCCCAAGAAACACAACATCTGAAAGAGGCTGCGGTGAAAGCCTGGAAAAGCATTACAAAAGAAGAATGCAAAAGTTTGGTGATGTCAATGGGTCACAGGCTTGATGCAGTTATTACAAGCAAAGGATTTGCAACTAGATATTAAGTCTTATTCACTTTAATCTATTTTAAGTTCATCTGTTCCAATACTGTTGGTCACATGAGCAATGGGTGGGTTCAAACAAAAGTTATATATCTTCTAAGTTGTGTATCAGATCCAGATGTAAATACCTGGAAATAAAGCTGAAATGTTGAATTCTTGTCTCATATTCATCTTTGGATGTCAAACCCAAATGTTTTCAGTCTACAGAAAAAATAAAGGAATTGGCCTCACTGTTCCAATACTTTTGGAGGGGAGTGTACTTCACACAAAGGATCCCCTATGCGTCTTTAATGTTGTTATTTTTCACTGGGAAGCCAGATTATAATTAGTGAGCTGGATTTATGTGCTTTCTGTTGTAAAAAGTATTTATCAGTCCATTTACTGTATCTTGATTACAATATGTGTGTTTGAAGTGGTTACTAGGAGGAAAATGTCTATTTCTGTCCGTCTGTTTTGGAAAAAACGTGTGTGGATTGATGTTTTGACAGATAGGAATGCTCCTGCCCAGAAATTTGATGTGGTAATTGTTTGGTCTGTCATCATTTAATCACCCTCATGTCATTCCTGTACAATCAGTCAGTACGATGATAAAAAAAAGAAAGAAATTAATACTTGTTTTCAGCAAGGATACATTTAAAGGACAATTCTGGCTCAAAATTAACCTAGGAGTTAATAAGTGTACAGACCGTTTAATAAGAAGATACTTTATAAAGACAGTACACTTCGCATATACAGGCAGGAGCCATCTTTGGAAGGTTTATGGTTCGACTGGTCGAGACTGTTTTCCAAAGATGGCTCCTGCCTGTATATGCGAAGTGTACTGCCTTTATAAAGTATCTTTTTATTTAACGGTCTGGCAGAGAGAGTTACGTGTCGCGTCTGACAACTCATCACACACGAGAAGCGCAACGCCGCGTCGCGTCTGACAACTAAAGGTATCGCACACCGAGAAGCGCAGCGCACCTAAAAGCTGTCACAAAGAACCGGCAAAAGTAATGATTATGAATATGTCAAATATAGCAAGGAGACATTTTTTTCTGTGTCGGCTGCAAAGATGAAGTTGACGATGCTGACTCGCGATCTTCGCAGTAGTGAACGCGCCAGAGAGAAATACACATTTCATACGGATTACATAGTTTTCTTTCGTTTTGAATTGTTCTGTTTTTAAAGTATGATTTAAAGCGTTCTGTAGATAATATAGCCTATATATATTTCTTAGGTCTGTGTCAGGCAAGTAGGCTATGCTGAGTTTCAGTTCATTTATGAGACGAGCTCCAGTTCATGCGCCTCCGTGTCGTGATATATTATCTGCTTTACTTATTTATTCAATTCAGGCAATTGGTTGATGAAACATTGATTAAAATTAAGATGCAATTAATACAAAACGAAATTCACTTTAAAGAAAGGCTTTGTGCTTTCTGATTGAGGTCTCTGAGGAAGTTTTTGCAGTCTTTTAGAGACGATTTCCGAGCAGTCGCGTCCATGACCGAGAACTATCACGTCCGTAACATTGTTTTTTCCTCATAAATGCGAACACGAAAAATAAAATAAAAGGAATATTTTATGTTCTGTGGAGAGCATAGTAGCTTGGAGAGCTTGGAGACATCAGGACATTGTCTTTCTAAACATGACCTACGCGGAAGAGAAAAAATAAATGATTGCGTCATTACCCAGTACTTCTAAAAATTCACTTCTGAATGCGTCTCTGTCCCCAGCACATTTCAAACCAAACTGATGCCTATGCTCGAAATGCCTCCACACAGGCGCTCATGCTACGTTCACGGTCGTCACGTGCGCATAGGAAACAGGCCACCCTATCGGCAAGGCTCATCGGCAGAAATATTCATATCGGCCGATGATGGTCATTTTAAGCTTTTATCGGCCGATACCGATGTTGTGCCGATATCATCGTGCATCCCTAGTTCGAGCTAAAACTGGGTACATTCGATTAGCATGAAAACACATCCTAGAGAACGCTCGACTTGGTACCCATGTGTTATTAACCCCTAGGTTCATTATGTGCCGGAATTGTCCTTTAATGGGTCAAAAATGACAGTAAAGACATCCATCTATCTATAAATTACAGAAACGTCTGTCTGTTAATCGCATATCTCTCGAACCGTTAGTCCGATGGATTTCAAACTTGAAAACCAAAACGAACTTCTAACAATCTTAGCTTTGGCCTGATTTTGTTCAAAATGACATCACATCAGTTCATTCATCGATTTCGAAGTAGATCGGGCCCTTAAAAGGTCTGCATGTGATTCAATGTTCTGAGTAATACAGCCAGTCTTAATTAGAATTTAATAACCAAAATATTGTCTAAATCGAGTTAATTCAATCTGTGTATGGCTAAATTCTAGTCTATCGTATACATCTTTACATCAAATTTTATGATTGAATTGTGCTTGCAGTTCCGTAAGAAGAAACTGAGGTTTGGCCGCAGCCGAATCCATGAATGGGGCTTGTTTGCCATGGAAGCCATTGCTGCAGATGAGATGGTCATTGAATATGTGGGACAGAATATCCGACAGGTAAGCCCTCTAGCTGAAGTATAACTAACAGCTATGAAAATGTTTTATACTAGGAAGTGAGTTTGGTTCTTCTTGAGGAATACGTGCTAGTTGAAGAATTGGTGTTAATAGATTGTGTTTGTTGCTTCAATTGTAGATGGTGGCTGATAATCGAGAGAAGCGATATGCCCTGGAAGGCATTGGGAGCAGCTACTTATTCCGTGTCGACCATGACACTATCATTGACGCCACCAAGTGTGGCAACTTGGCTCGGTTTATTAACCACTGCTGCACGGTAAGTACCCTTCTAGTGACGCATACATATCCATATATCTCAAGTACCACATGACCTCTGATAAACATATTGCTGCCACTCCCAATGTGAATAGATACTTGTTTTTGGAGTACATTTATATAGACCAACCATTAATATAGCATTAAATTGAAGAAGCTCTATAATAACTGTTAACTAAGGTTATGCAGGTCTCAAAAGATTATGTAAGGGCCAATGGTTAATTTTTTTTACTTTTCCTGAGTACGAGAGAGAGAGAGAGAGAACTTCTGTTGAATGCTCTTGATTGCTGATCGTTCACTCAGCACGTGTTATTTGGATTAAAACCTAACTTATATCTCAAGTGAACGTAGACGGTATATTCAAATGGAGTCTGTGCGTTCGGTATTAAAGGTGCAGCAGTTTAATTAATCTGCTGCTGTGTTTTAATGTTAATCAAACAAAGGACAAATAAATTACTCACTGCTCTTGACTAAATAAATAGGCTACCTTTTTTTAACTTTACAAAAGACCCATCTATATTTAATTTATACAGTAATGAATATGCAGTGCATTAAATTTGATGAACAAATTAAAGGGTTAGTTCACCCAAAAATGAAAATAATGTCATTAATGACTCACCCTCATGTCGTTCTAAGCCCGTAAGACCTCCGTTCATCTTCGGAACACAGTTTAAGATATTTTAGATTTAGTCCGAGAGATTTCTGTCCCTCCATTGAAGCTGTATATACAGTATACTGTCCTTGTCCATAAAGTTAATATAAACATCATCAAAGTAGTCCATGTGACATCAGTGGGTTAGTTAGAAGTTTTTGAAGCATCGAAAATACTTTTTGGTCCAAAAATAACACAAAATAAGACTTTATTCAGCATTGTATTCTCTCCCGGGTCTGTTGTCAATCTGCGTTCACGACTCCGCAGTGACGCTGCCGACGTAAGACGCTGATGACGTGTTATCTGGTGCGCCCAAGCTTCGTTTACAGTCTGAGGAAGACGCACGCTATATTCAAGCTATTCTACATTGTTTGCGTGGATATCATTTTTTTAATGGTGCGTAAATGTGCATGTCGCGGATGAGACACTTTTACAGCGTGCGTCTCCCTCAGACTGTAAACGAAGCTCGGGCGCACCAGAAATACACGTCATCAGCGTCTTACGCCATCAGCGTAACTGTGAAGGATTGACAACAGACCCGGGAGAGAATACAATGCTGAATAAAGTCTTATTTTGTGTTATTTTTGGACCAAAAAGTATTTTCGATGCTTCAAAAACTTCTAACTAACCCACTGATGTCACATGGACTACTTTGATGATGTTTATATTAACTTTATGGACAAGGACAGTATACTGTATATACAGCTTCAATGGAGGGACAGAAATCTCTCGGACTAAATCTAAAATATCTTAAACTGTGTTCCGAAGATGAACGGAGGTCTTACGGGCTTAGAACGACATGAGGGTGAGTCATTAATGACATTATTTTCATTTTTGGGTGAACTAACCCTTTAAGTTTAAATTTAATAAACAAATAATATGATTGATATTCTTTTGGTTTCTCTACCAATACATTTAAAAATGACAAATGCATGAATTAAAAATGAATAAAAATACAGGTATCGGTATCGGCGAGTACCAAAAATGAAAGTATCGGTATCAGACTCGGTCTAGAAAAAGTGGTATCGGGACATCCCTAGTTAAAACATTAAAGACAAGTGAACAATCAAAAATTAAATGAGAACAAATTACAAACCATAGCACAAATAAATACAATAGACCAAAGATACAAATTAAATAAAAAGTGCTTTAAGTTTTTCAGGTAGGTCAACTTGTTAGTATTCAGATTTTACACAATACAAGGAAGCTTGATTTCAATCTTTTAATTAAATTGAAAAAAAGTAGCAAAAATGTATACAAATAAAGAGAAAAGTTTTTGGGTAGGTCTAACACTAGTATTCAGAAATAGCCTACAGAAATGGAATAAAGTAATCAAATGTAAAATAACACTGAAAATATTTTATATTAAATTTAACTAAATTAGTTTGACTAAATTAAATAAATTGATTCTCATTCATTACAATTAAAGCTATCTTTTGTTGTTTTGACGACAACATTAATGACAGACACATATGGCTGCTGTCACTTTTAGAGTTAGTGCACGGATCCATTACTGTTTTCATAACACTGTCTGTCACACTATCACGTGTTATGCTCATTTAAGACATAACCGACTGTGTTTACGAGTATACTAACCAAGACCGTAATTTTGACACAATTTAGCATTTTTCCTCCCATTAAACCGATATAATCCGCGGAAAATAATAGTTACTCGCGGGCTGTTTGTGAGGCGGCTTTACTGTATGTGTGTGTGCAGTGACCATCTCTTAGAGCGCACGCAATAGGATAGTTTAAAATAGCTTGAATGTTTAAACTGATAAGACCTAAAATTACGTGAAATTATAAACACAATGTACTGATGGCCCGATTGTGCAAGTGACAATTCCGTCATGTCCCGACTCCTAAACGTGAGTGAAGTATCGCCGCCTGCAGCACTTTTTTTTTTTTTTGCTAAACCTCTGACCTCTTGTAACCAAACCACTTCCATAGGCTACTATTGAAGTAGCTCCGCTTTTATGTACTAAATCGTCATCGGAGGCTGACAGGCTGCTCTCAGACAGGTGTTGTTGTGCGCGCTAGGGAACGTTAATGCGCCATACTCCATCACGTCGCTATATCGTTGATATCACGAATATGACACTCTTTTTATCATGTAAAAATGTATACCGGTATTATCGTGGACGGTATGATATGGCACACCCCTAAGAGCAGTAAGTGATTTTCTCATCGTCTTTTGTTTTTTGATTAACATTAAGGACACAGGACGCAAAGCAGTATTAGGCTGCTGTCACTTTAAGACCTAATGCACAGATCCAATAAATTAATACTGATACGCATGTGTTTTCTTTCTCAACTGTTTACATTCACTTAAGACATAACCAACTGTTTACAAGAATGCTCAACAAGACATGCATTTTGACAATTTTGTGTGTATTTGCTTGTTCAAGTGCAAGAAAAATTACTCAATTCAGTATTTGCGTGGTGGCTTTCTGCACTTCAATTTAATACATTACTCACCTGTTGATTGATGATAACACCATCTCCATGCCGCTTTTACAACATTTCATATCCCTCCGTTCTCACCATCTCCGAAAAGCCAAGCCAATGTTGATTCTCAAAGGTTTGAGATTTAGCATGCTCCTTGTCAATTTTTCTCACTCGTTGTGACAACTCACCTATGTCACTCCCACACTATACGCATCAAAGTTACTGGAGCAACTTTTCTCTATTTACGGATATGACGAGACACGCACGGGCGAGTGACGTATGTATGCAGTTTCTCAAGAAAACCATCTCGACAGGTTTAAAATAGTCTAAAACTCTTGTAATAGGCTTACCATAGTGAATGAGGGTAAGAAAAAAAAAAACGTTTTGAATGAAGGATTGACTCATTTTAATTGTTCATTTTGAACAAAATAAGTGTAAGTGTACCTTTAAAAACACATGCAAATGATAAACTTTTGTGCCAGTAATAATTCTGTTGACCGTCCCAAGTGTCTTTCACACCGTTATAAATGTTTACAGGTGGTCTTCCAGATAAGCAGATTTTTGTCCCCCATCTTGTCTGTTGGCATGCATTTTTATTGCTCCATCTGTCAATCGAATTTGTGTTGGGACCATGATGATTATCCCCTCCAGCAACCCAAAATGAGCTCATAGATTTTGTTAAACACATACCCCAGAGAGCTATGCAGTGGAGCAAACTCGGAAACGGAACATTAAAAAAATGACAAGATCTCCTATGGAAAGGAACGTAATTCAAGTAACTCATATTTATCCATGATTTCATGTACTTTTCTCTCCCAGCCCAACTGCTATGCCAAAGTGATTACCATCGAGTCCCAGAAGAAGATCGTCATATACTCCAAGCAGCCTATTGGTGTGAACGAGGAGATCACGTATGATTACAAGTTTCCCATTGAAGAGAACAAAATCCCATGTCTGTGTGGCACGGAGAACTGCAGAGGAACCCTCAACTGAAAGTGTCCTTCCCCAATACAAGACTTGCCAATCAGCTTTCCTGGACCACAAGCTATTTTTCTCAGAGCGCACAAAAACGTAGGTAGTGTGTGAAGGGAGAACGTTTGGTCAGACTCTTTTAAAAGCTTCTATACAGACTCACAGTGTTGAGATGTTTAGTCCAGGGTCATTGGGATCTTAGCACTGCCGCAACACCCTGAGTTCCAGTGAAAAAAATTTTTCTCTCCTGTCCTAGGCCCTTATCTAATTTCGTTCCTCCTGTTGCAGCTGTGTCTGGTGGTGTTGTTTTTGCCAAGGTCTATGCTTTGAAATACCGCTATTAATCGACTGCACACACACACATATTCCACTCACTTCTGCACAGCACATGACAGTGGCACCCTTAAAGTGCTGGGTCTTTTTTCTCAAAGGCAACTTTTAAAGACCTACCTAAAGACATGGATTTAAGACTTGTGTAATGCTGCACCCCTGTTGTGAGAGAGAGAGTATTAATTTTAGTTTATTTATTATCATCCCTGTCATTTCATGTCATTCATTTAGGTCAGATCTACCACTGTACCTTCTTTTAGATTATTTGCATAGAATCACCTTTGCCTATTTTTATTTTAATATAAAGCTGTTTTGACGCACGTTTCTTTTCGGAACTTCCTCTGAGCTGAACCGATCTTAATTAAAAATGTCCCCTTTTCCAGCATGACATGTTGGTATTCTATAACTTAAAAAATTATATAGTATTGTAAGTTACATTGTACATTGCTATTTTATTTTCATAAATGAGTTGTTACAATGCCAGTACACTGTAACAGCACCGTTATTATAGAGGTTAATATGTACCTCCCATCATTTTTAAACCCCCCTTACATGAAGTCATAACCCTTTCATCAAGAGTTTTTAGCAATAAAAGGACAGGACAGATTTGGTCGTCTTTTTGGTGTGCTGAAATAAACGCACATTGATATTTTAGCAGAAGGATAGAATTATTCATTGGATTTTCTTTTGGTATTGATATTTTAGTGGACCATTGAAAAATGAATGGGGTATATGTTTTGAGATAAAGCACTCTAATTTGGGGCTAGTAACTCCTCGCTGTTGAGGAGAACATGCTTGCACAAATATGTGTATATATATATATATATATATATACACATACACACACACACACACAGCGCATTTTCTAAGAGTTGAAAGATCAGTTTGCGTGTGCATATGTGAACACAAAATTGATGTCTCAAGTCCCCTGAAAGATGTGCAAAGAGTCGCTAAAACGGATGTCTGTTCCTTCTGTTCTTTCCTTTTGTATTACTGGTCATCTGTCTCTCTGCTCTGCCATAAATGGACATGTTGAGATTACTTCTTTGCCCCCACCCCCTCCCACTTTGTCTGAGGGCCTTGCCAGCACTCTGTTCCTTTGAGAGGAAGACCTGTAAAATATGTAGATTTATTGCAGTCTTTCAGTAAAAACTGATCCACTGAAGTGTAACCATAAAAAAAGGACAAAAAAGTAAAAAAGAATTACATGTAAATATTGTAGAGGTGTTTGTTTCTCGTAGAAACACACTGGTTCTAGTCTGTAAATATGTTCATCCTTTTCCTACTTCCCATTGCAAGAAAATAATTGTACATACCTATCATTCAGTTTTTTTGTTTTTTTTGTTTTTTCTTTTAATTTGATTTAAAGTTTTAATATTATTTGCAATATTTCTCTTGTATTAATGCGTTGGACCCTTTATTAATGGTGCATTAAAATATTTTTTACAAAATAATTGCTGTTCAGTTTTTCTTTTTCCATTTTTCAAAGTATGAACAACATGTGAATGTGTGAATCACTGCACCCCTTAAAGTAGTCAGACATGACATAGTTAATCAAATATGATCTATTAAGCTTTGTTACATTCAGACATGAGCAAAGGGGCACTGCTGGGGATCCTTGCGTGGAAATGAAACAAAGCATTTCTAAGGCCCATTTTAACCATATATTTCCCCTAGAGGGGGTAAAGCCCCTCCTGTAAGAATCAAATAATTGTTGAACTTTGTATTATGTAACCTACTTGCCTTGGCAGAATTACCTATCACGTCATAGTTGATGCTACTTTCAGCTGACAATATTTTTTTTCACAATCCAATTAAATCACCCCACTGAGAGTCAGAATAACAGCATTTGAATGGCATGTTTCACTTTAAAAGCATTGTTTATTGTCCCCTATAGGAGAAACTGCAACATCAACCCACAAAAACAGATTCACAATTACAGTATCATCTGAAAATTTCATTACGAATTGATTTGGTTGATGACTAGTGCAGTGATTTGTGTATAAAATGATAAAAAATGATGGACTTACACCTCCATGAGGGGCCCCTGTGCTGCTTACTACAGCAGACAACACTGAATTAAATTTCACTTGTGAAAAAAAATAAACAATACCAATGAATCAAATAAATAATCAATAAAAACAGTACCGTAAGCAACCAGACTTTCCAGATGCTTCAAAACAAGGTGCATGTAGAAATAAAGGGCATTATTAGTACCCTGATTACTCTTGAAACTGATAGTGATCTAAGGATGGCTCCACATGCCTATACGCAGCTCTTCTATAATAAGCTTTTCCATTGATTTCATGATTGTAGATGCCACAGAATTATAGTCATTGTTTTCCTATAAGGACAAGAAATTGTAGGAATTGGAATTATAATATATTTTCCCCAAAGCTCTGGAAATGCAGACAAGCTTTTAGTCTGCATCATGGCAGATGGCCAGCATTCCAGTTGGATGAGCATCTTCTTTTCTTCTGATGAGAGGCAATAGCAGATATGTCGTCAAAGATTGAGTGGCATTTCCAAACTTTGTTATCAGATTATTCTAGATTAGGGCTATTGTTACAGATGTAAATAATGGACTCTGAATACTGACGTGTTTTGTTATTTTTTCTCACTAAGGCAGTAGCAATAACCTCTGTCACTCTTGCTCTCCTTTACCATGTTCCTCTTTTGAGCTGTACAAATGTGAGGCGGAAGCATGCGGCTTGCAGAGAGGAAGATGCACCTCCGTCTCAAAAAATAGCAAAGGAAATAGAAACATAAATGTTGAGCTCACTGGATTCATTGAAGAAAATAGTGGAAGTTACAGAGGTAAGGAGTAAATTCAAAGATATAAATAGATGTGCTTTCGTATAGACCACCTGCAAAGTTCTTGGTAAAATAATGAGAGAGATGTGTAAGCATCAAGTGACAGCTTCAGTTATCTGACTTTGCGATAATCTCATTTTGTTGTGGGCCATGGACACAAAGCAGACTGGATAAAGTTTCGCGGAAACTCTTTAGAAACACAATACCATTGAACAAACACAGTAGACCTACTCATTCATTCCCCAGAGGAAATGTGAACGGATAACATGTTGAAGTGTTCGAGACCTCGAGTACAGTTTTGGCGTTAAAACACAGGACATTCGTGATGATGATGACGTCTCTTTCTGAAGGCTGCGTCCTCCGGAGGTCGCATTTGTCGGCAGCATTCGTCATTAAAAACTAATTATCTTATTTCAGAACAGTAACCATTATACAATTGGCTTTATGCCCAGCTGTACTACTTTCTGAACTTTAGCCAGCTCCTTTGTTTCCTGTCTGCCATTATTGGACAAACAGATTAATCCAGGTGTGTCTGACCTCAGTAACAATAATCAGACACACCTGTGACCTGGATTAATCAGTGTGTCCAATCATGGCAGACAGGAAACAAAGGAGCAGGCTGAAGTTCAGGAATGAGATGCAGCTTGGCATAAGCCAATTGGCCGTTATTCCCAGAGAAGCGTTTGTTGTTGTAATTTCTTAACGACTTTGGTATGGTCCGTTTACTGAAACGTATGCTGGTGACAAATGCGACCTTCGGAGCACAACAATTTTCGGTCGTGTCGGTACTGGGACACCAAAGAACTAGTGCTGATTAAAGCCAAAGCCGAGTGTCAGCTATAATAGCCTACTCGTTCTGCGCCTGCGTGTGATAGGCTACAGCTGTCTATTTCGGCAGAAATATTCGTTCGTCTATTCGTCCTCTAAAAAGGGAAACTGACGCGCAGTGCGTGCTTACCGGTTTGAATATCAATCTTGCTAAACACTTTCTTTATTCCACTCCGCTCATGTTAATATTGAAATATTCGCCAAGGAACACTCAGGTAAGATGACATAACATTAGAACAGCCTTGTTCTAATTTAAGCCAGTGTCTGCAATCTTGACGTGACGACCATAGTCCTATCAAGCCCGCCGCATTGCGTAGCCTACGCAAGATACAAAATGAAAAAATAAATCATAAATAATTTCGATAAAATCATAGTGTCAATCTGTCATGAAGCTTAAGGAGATCTGATGAGTGTAAATCCTTTAACAATCTAGTTTAAAGGCCGAGTTCCAATTTTGTATTTGAGTTAGTTTGTAAATGTTCTGGATATGTGTATTTCCTTCTAGCCTGTTTTAAAATGTGGTATCCGAACAAAAATAACTAAAATACATTCACCTTGAATAGTTAAGTGAGGGTTACAACTTAAGTTGTCATTATTCCTTTTTCAAAAAAAAAAAGTTTTCAAATATCAATATCACATTTTAAGCTATTTTTTAAGGGTTCCTCCATTCTACCTAAAAAACAGTCACTAGTAAACTTAAAGTCCCCATGATTTTTTTTAATTTTTTTATTTTTTTGCTTTATATGAATATGTTAGCCTTAGGGTTATCTAGCCTAATATGCTCCAAAACAATGACAAAATTCGCATTTAGAAGATATAAGCATTTAAAACTTAGTCTCTCACTTCCACCAATATGGATCAATGATTTTGATGACATCAGCCTGCACTTCAGCTTTTTATCAGATTTTCTGTCCAATCAAATGCTTTAAAGCACTGGTTCCCAAACCTGTCCTGAAGGACCCACAACACTGCACGTTTTCTTTGTCTCCCTAATCAAACACACCTGATTACACTCATCAGCTCATTAACCCATGTGATAATGAGCTGATGAGTTGAATCAGGTGTGTTTGATTAGGGAGACAAAGAAAACGTGCAGTGTTGTGGGTCTTTCAGGACAGGTTTGGGAACCACTGCTTTAAAGAACCTAAAGTGTCGTCGTGCCCCCAAGAAGATGCTGAAGCTGCGGCTGCCATTGGTCACTTGTTCACAGTATTACTATTTTATATATGGTGAATGGCGCATAGCTCACTATATAGAGGATAGGAAACGATTCAGACATTGACAATATGCTTTCCATTGGGGTGAATGAAGTCTGGTTTCATGTTTGTGTCACGCGATCTGCCGCAGTACACACAGTCTGCTCTGGTCCAGAGACACGATAGCACAGAGAGGATCATATGCGCAAGTCTGCACAGACCACAAAACGTACCGGACCCATTTTAATACTGCACAGAAAGCTTTATTAAAGGAACACTCCACTTTTTTGGAAATAGGCTCATTTTCCAACTCCCCTAGAGTTGAACAGTTGAGTTTTACCGTTGTTGAATCCATTCAGCCGATCTCCGAGTCTGGCGGTAGCACTTTTAGCGTAGCTTAGCATAGATCATTGAATCTGATTAGACCGTTAGCATCTCTCTCAAAAAAATTACCAAAGAGTTTCGATATTTTTCCTATTTAAAACTTGACTCTTCTGTAGTTACATCGTGTACTAAGACCGGCAGAAAATGAAAAGTTGAAATTTTCTAGGCCAATATGACAAGGAACTACTCTCATTCCTGCGTAATAATCAAGGAACTGTGCTGCCGTACCATGGGTGGAGCAGACGCAATGATATTATGCAGCGCCTGAAAATAGTCCCCAGTTTGGTAACTTCCAACGTGACCGGCACTAAGTTTGTAACATCATTGCACCTGCTGGTACGGCAGCACAGTTCCCTGATTATTACGCAGGAATGAGAGTATAGTTCCTTGTCATATTGGCCTAGAAAATTGCAACTTTTCATTTTCTGTCGGTCTTAGTACACGATGTAACTACAGAAGAGTCAAGTTTTAAATAGGAAAAATATCGAAACTCTTTGGTAATTTTTTTGAGAGAGATACTAACGGTCTAATCAGATTCAATGATATATGCTAAGCTACGCTAAAAGTGCTACCGCCAGACTCGGAGATCGGATGAATGGATTTGAAAACGGTAAAACTCAACTGTTTAACTAAAGGGGAGTTGAACAAATGAGCCTATTTCCAAAAAAGTGGAGTGTTCCTTTAAAGCGATATGGAGGAGAAACAGTTAGACAGACTCGGCATTAGAAACCGCACTGATGAGTGGAAGAGATAACACCGGTGCCATTCATGCACCAACATACATTTCAAAACGACACATCTCAAACTACACTTTTCAAACATCCTCAGCATGATAATGATCACGGTTTTGCTTTAGTAACAGTTTTACATTAAACCTAAAGGGGAATCTATTTGACTGTGGCTGTCAAATACGACTTTACCGAGTTCAACAGCTCTGGCCGAGCTGTGATATCAGCAAAACGTTATTGGCTAATTTAAAAAAGGGAAGGAGATGCTCGATTTGTCTGCCCTGTCTTCCTGTTTCAGTGGAAATTACCAAGGGGGTAATCCATCAGCCGGAAACTGAAGCTTCCCCGGGGACCGCCATTGTAGCAGAACTTCACCTGCTGTTAGCATTCCATTGGCTCCCATTCATTTTGGCGTCACTTTGACAACGAATAACTTTACATCTGAGGCGTTTAAAGACTCCATTTGTCCATTATTTATTTCTAAAGAAACACGACAATGTATAAAAGGCTCCATTACCTTGTATCTTACGTTATGGCCCCGTAGAAGCAGTTTTTGTAAAAATAGGTTAACTATTGCGTCATAACCACGCGACTCTGTCGCACAGTCGAGAAATTACCGTGTAGACCGGCGGAGAAGCACGCAAGCAATCGGGGGGGATGTGGAGGCATAAAGTCAAGGGAGAAGCCCATAGAGAGTGATAAAGTTGCTCCCGCTGCTAGCTCATGGACAGCTAATACTCACGCTCTCCGTCTCTGCGATATTCGGAAGAGAATGATTCAGATTTCTCTTGGCACAGCTACTGGAATACTTACAGGTTGCTCACGTCACATCTACGTTATCAAGCTTTGAGTTTGAGGCTGCGCAGTACGCCCAGCCATCAGGAAGTGAGTGCTTCTAATGGGCTTCACTTTTCTCCGTTGAAACCTATGGGGTTGCTGTGTCCATCTTATACTGTCTATGGAAATTACATCACCACATTAAAAAACTCTGTGTGTTTCAAAGCACTTCAGCCTTTAATCTTGTAAAATATTAATATTTTAATTATTATAGAATACAAATGACTTTTATTCCAACAATTGAAAACACGTTCATCATAAAATAGGTGTGTTCCAAGTAATTTGGTTTATAAATTGCATTATTAATCCATCTTTAAATACAAAGATGCATTACATCGTTGTCGTTGACCCATCTGCAGTCAGTCATGAGGGGATTTCTGGAATGTTATTCTTGAGCCACATGACATACAGCCAACACTTCAGTAATGTAACACAATAACCTAATTCAGTTTATTTAATATAAATTGAGAAATGAAAGAGAAGCACAAATAACTGCAGTTCATTCGGTCATTGGTGAACTTTAGATATAAAAGAATACTTCAATGATTTCTTGTTCATTTGCAAAACTACTGAATTAAAACATTTGCTAAAAGAAAGAAAAAAAAAACTGTCCAAACTATAAAATTCCACTGATGCCTTGTTTATTTCAATATAATGCCCCTCTTTCTGCTTACAGTGCTGTATGACCTAGGAACCTGTCAGCTGAAACTGGTATAATATTTATTATGAAGTAGCTTTTCACTCATGATGTTCCAAACCTGTATGAGTTTCTTTCTTCTGTTAAACACAAATGAAACTAATTTTGAAGAATGTTGGCAGCCAGACAATTAGTGGCACCCATTGACTTATATTGTAAACAATACTATGGAAATCAATGTGTGAACTGTCTAGTTACCAACATTCTTTAAAATATCTTCTTTTGAGTTCAACTCATACAGGTTTGGAAAAACATGAGGGTGAGGAAATGAGGACAGATTCTATCTCCTTCTTTTAATAGTGTTTCAGTTCTCAAGTCAAGTTAAGAACTGCTGATCTGATGTAACCAGTTTGGTAATATAGTCCAACTGCTAAACAGTTTTGCTATGCAAATTCTCTTGCTTAATTTCCCTTAATGTACAGTTTTTTTTTTCCACGTTGTGTTGAAGATTATGCAAAAAAGAAGCAGTTTTAGTGCCCAACTGAAAGTGCTGGTAGGGTTATTTGATGTGATTTATAAAGTTTAAACTCCACATTGGTTTTCACATGTTCTGTTTTAATAGGTTAAATTGTATTTGATATGGGCTAAATGGCACTGTCCTTGACACGAAATTGGGCTTGTGATTACAGTTATGATCATTGTTAATTTTTAACTTCTCACACACTTTGGGATTTAGCAAATAGGTTGCGTGACTTTGAATTCGTCTTGATATGGGCTTGCAAGATTTGATATTTGTGCAGAGTAGACAAAAGTTAGTGTTAGTGGATGAGTGATCGTGCACAAAAGACTAATTAAAGAAGTCAAATTGGAAAAAATTATTCGCTCCAGTGGGGCAATCAAACTCCATTTCTTCTCCATTTTATCCAAAAAGGGAAATTATTATTTCATTAATTACTCTCCCTCATGTCGTTCCAGACCCGTAAGACTTTCGTTCATCTTCGAAACACAAATTAAGATCTTTTTGATGAAATCTGAGATATTTCTGTCTCTCCATAGACATCTACGCAACTGATAATTTGGCGCTTCAAAAATGTCATAAATAGATCGTAATCCAAATAAATTGAGTGGTTTCGTCCAAAAATTTCTGAAGAGACATGTTTGCTTTATATGATGAACAGATTGAGTTTACGCTTTTATTCACATATAAACACTCATCAACCCACACATCAGTTGTGGTAAACTGAAGCTCAAGCATATTTGCTTGACGTGCGAGAAGCAATGAGGTTCATTCTTGTGTTACGCAGCACGTTTGAGCTTCAGCAAGAGCCAACGAGGTTCATTCTCGACCACTTAATGAACATTTTGAAGCGTCAAAGTGTCAGTTGCGTAGCTGTCTATACAAGGGACAGAAAGCTTAAAAAAAATCTTAATTTGTGTTCCAAAGATGAAAGAAAGTCTTACGGGTTTAGAAGGACATCAGTGTGACTGCATTAAAAACCATAGTTAATAACAGAATTTTTATTTTTGGGTGAAAGACATGAATTTTTTTTTTTTTTAAAGTAGCCTATAATATTTACTGTCCCTTAATTAGATTATGGTAGTTGCATTCAATTAAGCTTATACAAAGAAGTCTTTCTCCATATTTCTTCTAATGTGAAATGGAACCATTTCCTCTGTATATTTCACATTTGCACGGATTACATAAACTTTATTATTAATTAAATTATAAAGTCTAAAGGAATGGGTGAATAAAGATGGGCGGGCACTGTTAGATGGGCGGGCACTGTCAACAGACCGCTCTAGGAGGAGAATTCACGGCTGTTTTAATTCATTGTCGTTCTGAAGCCTGTGTTGCTTGTTGTTACCCTGCTACTTGACGTCCTTTTGCTTCGTTTGCAGAGTGAATCACCCGACTGTCGTCGGTAAACACTTCAGTGAATAACGGGAGAGGATTCAACGGAGTTATAATATGTCTGAGAAATCGAAGTTAACTTATTTGATAACTGGAGGATGCGGTTTTCTTGGGCAGCACCTGTTGAGAGTTTTGTTGGAGAAGGAAGAAAATATCAAAGAGATCAGGCTTTTCGATAAAACCGTTTACCCTAATCTACAAAGTCACAGTACAGGTAAGAAACACATAACGTTAACGTTAGCTGTTCATTGCGAGCTTAGCCTATTATTTCCCACAATGTTTTGAATATTGATATATTCAAATATCAATATTTATGTTTTTTATATTCGGATTTTAGGTTGCCTATATAATAACTGGCCAGGGACAACAGATGAAAATTAGCCTGTTGAGCTAACTCTGGCTCATTTACAGTTATTTTACTGTTAATCAATGAGCACTGTCCCTGTAAAATAAACAAATAAATGAAATGAAATGAAAATATAGGCTACTAATTTGTTGAATAACGTTATACGTATGGTTGGTTTGGTTATGCTTTCCACCTCTTCATCGTAACGTTCACATTTAGTTCGTTTTAGTTTTCAGCTGCTTGATAACTATTGGATAGGCTAGGTAACATCACGCTGTTTTTGTCATGTTTTTAAAGTAATTAACATTTTTATCACATCTCAAAGTATGCATTGCGTTTAATAATATACGATAAATGGGAATTAAATTTTAAACATTTTTGGATTAAAATGACTGACTCCTTTATCTTGCTGAGCATTTCAAAGCTAGCCTATTGCTGTATAGGTTGAAAAAAATTAAAGCAATCTTGATTGGGAATGACAGCCTAAATATAAATGTTATTCACAAAATATTTAGGCCTACCTTGATTGTTTTTTATTTCTTCGTCACACATCACATTTCATCATAAAGGGGTGGTTGAGTTATGATTTCACTTTTCTAACTTTAGTTAGTGTGAAATGTTGCCGTTTGATCACAAACAACATTGCAAAGTTCAAAGCAAAGGAAGATATTTCCTTTGGACTACAACTAGGGACTACATGACATTCCTCCTGGGTTAGTGACATCACCAACCCTAAAATGTACATAAACCCGCCCCCAGGAACACGCAGTCCATGTTGAGAAGAGGAAAAGTTGTTGTATGATTACATTTGTGAGTCAGCTCAAACTTTAGCATCCATCTTTTCACATGCAATAGAAAGTCTGTGTGCATCTCACAACAGTTCCTATGCGAGCGATTTATAGATTACCATGACAGAATAATTCTAATTGAGGATAGTTAACTCCACATCAGCAACATAAATTCATCAACTAACCATTCAGAGATGTCCTGTTGTCACTACATGTCACTTTTTCTTGAGGCTCTCCATGTTTGTCTGACTCTGTTTTAACATTAAAGCTAGAACAGTTTCTGTCATTTTATGGCGCTTTTCCATTACCAGTACCAGCTCAACTCGGCTCGGCACGCTTTTCGCCCCGTTTTCCATTGCAGATAGCACCTCCACAATAGTACCTGGTCGTCATAGCGTCAAACTGCCGTGATGTAATCTTCTACGCGACACACTCCCGCTACCCACACACACAGGACAATGGAGGAAATTGAGTGTATGCTGTTTTACATAATATTAGTAATGAGAATATCACGCAATCTCTGGCCAAACTATTTAAAAATGGCGGGGTTATTCAGGATACTTTGTCTGGCGCGTGCAAAGATGACAGTGAATAGTGACGATTCTCTCTGAACAATCACCAGTCTGCCGTGTTTTCACGTCACATTTTAGTATCGCCTCAGCTCGTTCAGAACCTCGCCAGAGGTGATACGAGAAAAAAAAGTATCTGGAAGCAGGTACAGGTACAACTTTTACACAGTGGAAAACCAAACAAAGTCGAGTCAAGTCAAGGCGAGCTAATACTGTGTAGTGGAAAAGCACCTTTAGTGTGTCTGCGTGAGGTAATCACAGCTGCTAACACACACAAAACTCCGCCCTCTGCAGCAGCTTATTTGCATTTAAAGGGCCAGGCACAAAATGGTGCGTTTTTGCAAACCCTCAAAAAGTGACAACTTTAACATGCTATATAAAAATATCTGTGGGGTATTTTGTGCTAAATCTTCACACTCACTCTGGGGACATCAGAGATTTACTTTACATCCGAAAAAATGCGTGTCAATTTCTGTTTGTGTTGGAAATGAAGCCACAAATCTAAGGGGACAAATGGAAATATTTTTGGGAAATAAATAAATCTCCAATTCTAATTCTCTAAATATTGAAATGTATATTCTTCATTTAGATGATCATAGTTTTAAAAATGTAGTAATTTATAGGCTGTTTTTGACATTCGTGATGAGCACATAGGGTGTAGTTTCTGAAAGTGCCCAGGCTAACAGATGTTTCCACGTTTCCATCTGTTGTTTTTTTATGACTCTTTTTTTTAATGGGAAATAACATTGAAAAGACTGAGGAAATGGAAATGTTCATTCATGTCATTGTGTATTTTCTGGCTTGGTTAAGTTGTTAAGGTCAGGCCACACCAGTCACTTCAATCCAGTGTCCTCTTCTCACCTTCCCTGCTCCATGAATCTGATGTCCTGCTGTACAAAGGGGATCTGCTTGGCTCTTTCATCACGTAGATCTCATACATTACACAGTGTCCATTGTCCTGCCTTAATGTATTCTACTCCTCACATATTTTACTAGTTTTTATCCCAGGGGCTATGGGGGAAAGATTGCATTACGGTACTTCCACAAAGATGCTTGGAATTGACAACAGTTTAACATGTGGTCAAAGTCTAAATGGCAACAGAAAGACGTTAGATAACCATTTGTTATCAGAACTGAACATTGACCTACTTGCACAGTGAACTAGTAGGAGGTTTTGTATTTTGTATGTGACTGATTTTACATAAACTTTGTGACTGCTTGCAAAGATTTTGTTTATAGGCAGATTTTATATATTTTATTTTATAATGCTTTATCATAAAGCTCAATTGATCAACATCACCCAGATACAAGGGACACTAGAGACATGTTTATTCGAACATCTTTGTATGGCACAGAGGTAATTACAGGTTGTTCCTGTCACATAAATTATTGTTTGTCTTGTGTAGCAGCTAAAGAGTTTGTCATTCTTTGGAGTTGTTAAATGCATAAGTGTAAAATCAATTGAAAAATTCAGAGACAGTATTTATTTGCAGAACAGTTATGAAGGGCTGTGTTATTTGTTAGAAAAATAGCTACGAGTGAGAAAGGGAACAATGCATGTTGTTTACAAGGACGAGGCTGCTGCTTCCACCAGATAGATGGAGTTTATTGTTTATTTCCTGAACACAATAATTCTGTCATTGTAATCAAGAATATGACGCACAATCCTAAATATGACATCAGGAAGCTTCATAAGGAAAACCTTAGAGATAATAGGATAATCAGACCAAACTGACCTTGTCATCAGCTGTCACCAACACACCCACACACTCCCTCATTCACTAGAATACATAAAACACATACACACTTTGTTTGGTACGAGGAAAACATAAATTTCAGTAGATTTAGTATATAAATCTTTTTACTGTATACAAATATTGGTTACACTTTATTTTAAAGTGTCCTTGTCACAGTGTATACATTTAAGTATTGAGTAATATTAATTAACAACATGTACTTACTATAGGGTTGGGAATAGGGTTTGGTTAGGTTATTTGCGTGTAATTATGTATAATTCATTGCCATTGGTACAGTAAGTGGTTACACTATTTTAAGGTGATGTAGTTATATTGTCCTTGATCAAATAAGATCTTGCTTTCTGCTGGGTGAGGTAGTGCTGTTGTCATGCGTGTGGGACCGGGGTAAATGACAGTCACTGGATACTAGTGACGGGATTTCAGGGCAGGAGTAGCTGCGCAGGAGGCGGTTGGAGCCGCTACCTGACAACGACACTTCTGGAACGGCTTCGGCTTCCTCCTTGCATCCTTTTCTTTTTGCAATGGAAACATCTTTTCTTCTTGGTCGGTTTACAATCTTCATGGGTGTGCTTGGTTTTCTTTCTAAATGCACTGGATCTGTTGAATCCGGTGACAAACGTTCCTTTATTTCTTCTCTTGATGCAAGACCAGAAGGAGATGTCACCTGCTCATCAGACACAGTAATAGACTGTTGGCGGTGCACTAGTGTTATTTTTGAAGGTTTACTCGGTCCTGCTGGATCAACCACTGAAGTCACCATGTAGTCCTCAAACTTATGCTTGGGTGGATGATGGTTTCTCTTCTGCAAAGCTGTATAAAATCTAGATAAAATGCCTAGACATTCATGCCCTTTTAAAACACTAACAATCCATTTGCTTTTTAATAAGTTATCTTCTCTCTTTTATTTGCAGAGCATGTGAAGGTGGTGGTGGTGCAGGGGGATATAACAAATTATGGGAGCGTGCGTGATGCCTTTCATGGAGCAGACCTGGTTATCCACTCAGCTAGTTTGGTTGATGTGTGGTATAAAGTCCCTGAGAAGGCCATCTATGCTGTCAATGTACAAGGTGAGTGAAGAATAAGATCGTGGAACAAAAGGAGATGGATAGTAATGACTTCACTGTAGAAGTGATGCCAATGTTTTGCCCTTTGAACGGTTTTAAACCTTTTGGCTAAGAAAACACTGAATGTTTCAAAGTTTAGGGTTGGTAATGTCTGTTCAAATGTATGCTCATGTGGCGAGCAGGACGAGGTCGAGGGACGTGAGAGAGCGGCGCGAGACCGGTGCGTTGCGCAGGTGTCGTTCATCATTAATCACGCCATCGCTCTCACGCCGCTCTCTCACGTCCCTCGACCTCGTCCTGCTCGCCACAGCTCACAAGGCTGCATTTATTGTAACAAACATATAATAAAAAGCATAATATTGTGAAATAATATTACACTTATGTTTAATGGAATATATTTTTGTTAAATCTGAATTTTCAGTATCATTACTTCAGTCTTCAGTGTCACATGATATTTCAGAAATCTTTCTGATATGATGATTTGCTGCTCAAGAAACACTTTTGTATTATCAATGTTGAAAACAGTTGTGCTGCTTAATATTTTCTTGGAAACCATGATAGATTTTCTTTTGTAACTATCCAAGTCTTTACTGTAATTTCTTTTTTCATGCATCTTTGCTGAATAAGTATTCATTTCTTTTTATAAAATCTTCTAGACCTCAAACTTTTTTGTCAGTGGGTGTTATGTAGGTTTTGGTTTCTCCCACAGTTTTCCTTTGGTGACATTTCCAGTAACCTTATAACTTTACGATCTGTTTGGTCCGGAAATGCATCATTTACTCTCACACACAAGGCGAGAGTTTGCATCGTTTTCTTTCTGCATATAAAGTGAGCATAATAGGCATGTGCTTTTTAGCTACAGTCCACAGCTAAAATAGCTTCTACAATAACCCCTCATGCTAGGCTGGAAAGATCATGTGGCTTTATGAAAAATAGAGCATATGCAGTTACTTTAAGCTCATGAGAAAGATCAAACTCTCCATTTACAAACATTACATAAAGATGTGTGGTGTTGGAAATGCATTCATCATCACCATTTTCATGTGTGAAAACATGTCTATATTATCAGATACGATGTTCTTATACAGTCATGGTCAGAATTAATGGCACCCCTGGTAAATATGATCAAAACTGGCTGTAAAAATCTAAGGCTAAATCACATTATGAAATAAATGTTTTTCTCCAAAACACGTTGGCCACAATTATTGGCACCCTTTTATTAAATACTTTTTGCAACCTCCTTTTGCCAAGATAACAGCTCTGAGTTTTTAAAAAAAAGCTTTTTTGTTTTTGTTTCATCTGACCATAGAACCCGTCCCGTTTGAAGTGCCAGTAGTGTCCAGTACTTTTCAAACGTTCTATGGACAGAGGAACCAAAAAAATAGCTTTTTTGGCAGCAAACACTTAAGATGGGTTTGGTGCACACAGGGATAAAAAAGTACCCCATGTGTAAAATGAAATACTCTGCTGTATATTTAATGCTGTGGGCCTAATTTTCTGCCTGAGGTCCTGGACATCTTGTTCAGATACATGGCATCATGGATTGGATCAAATACCAACAGATAAAAAATTGAAACCTAACAGACTGTGCTAGAAATCTTATAACGGGCCATGTTTGGATCTTCCAACAGGACAGTGATCCAAAAACAAATATCAAAATCAAAACAAAAATGGGTCATGAGCACAAAACCAAGATCTGCAACGGCCATCCCAGTCCCTGGCCTGAACCCTATAGAGAATGAGTAGACTGAACTGAAGAGAAGAAGCACCAACATGGATCTGGGAATCTGCAGGATCTGGAGAGATTCTGTATGGAGGAATGGTCTCTGATCTCTTGTCAGGTGTTCTCCAAACTCATCAGGCATTATAGGAGAAAACTCAGAGCTGTTATCTTGGCAAAAAGAGGGTGCAAAAAGTATTTAATAAAAGGGTGCCAGTAATTGTGGCCAACGTGTTTTGGAGAAAAACATTTATTTCATAATGTGATTTAGCCCCACTTTCAATTCTCTTGCTTCAATGAAAGGTTAGAATTTTGGCAATTTTTTGAATGAAAGATCAAAAGGATAAACAATGCAGATTTATTTTTTACAGCCAGTTCTGATCATATTTACCAGGGGTGCCATTAATTCTGACCATGACTGTATATGTGTTCAGATCTGTCTCGGCCCTTTCATAGTTTTACACTTATTCATCAGCCTGTTTTTAATTTTGACTGTTTGTGGTAGACCTAACTGTTTTTAGTGTTCCTAACATGTGTTTAGGCCTGTGTCAGTTTAGCACTCACTGACATAGACAAACCCAGAGGATACAGATAAAAACAAGAGCAAGAGATGATGAATGTGCCATCGTACTGGAATGTTCCATTGGTTTGGATCCTGCCCCACCATATCATTTGGTCCTTTTCTCTCACATCTGCATTCCACATTAATTTCCCAGAAATCTCCTTTTTAAATGCCATTGAAAGAGGCCGGATATTTAAAAGCCATCTGCACAATTGTTTACCTTTATTTTTCCACTTATCACTATACTTCAGAAAGCATTTACATAGCTGATGGGTTTCTCGTTCAGGCTATCTGGTGCTTCAAAGTGCATGAAAGCATTACTTGGAATTTAGGGATTGTGTCATCAGTTCCTGCCTAACAAGTCTGAATCTTGTTTATGTCAGTGTAAGCAACACAAACAGATCGATCGTTTGTTTTAGTACAGCAGTAGTGTTCCTTTTTTCTTCACCCCTTAGCTATTTTTAAGGTTGTTTTAATGAAATGCTTTTTCTTTCTGGATGCTGTTTTCCATCAGGGACAGAGAATGTAATAAATGCTTGTGTAGAAATCGGTATTCAGAATTTGATCTATACAAGCTCCATGGAGGTGGTTGGTCCAAATGTAAAAGGAGATAAATTCATCAGGTAAGTGTATTTATTTAAATAGATATATGTAAGAATACTTTACATAGTGTTGTGTGTTCAGATTCTAAATATTCACTGGAATAAAAAGCGTTTAAAGGATTTGGGTGTAATGGAGAGAATGTCTGGGAGACTGAAGGAGAGGAAGGGTTTGCACATGCTGAATGCATTCTGGAATGACATAGCGGAATTCCACAACGTTCTCAACATTCCATCTTGAAATATCTGTCAAGCTGAATAATTACAGGCCACAGTTGTGATGGATACAGTTTGGAAATGCTATTTACATTTGTTCAACATTCAAAAAGTAAAGGTCTGTATCTCTGCCACAGCGTTTTTTCTGCTGGTCACCTGAAGCAAGTGACACTTATGAAGGTAAAAGAGTAGCAAAACTCGAGAGAGCAGTAGATGTGAATTTGAGAACTTGTACGTGAACATTTACACTCACAGCTCCGATGTGAAAACCTGTAAAAAAAAAAATTCTGTTGAATGTTAAAATTGGCATTCGCAGACAATAGTCACAAACCTGTAATCTGAATTTGAAGCTGTAGTCACAAATGTGTAAAATACCATTTTACAGAAATACAATGACAGTCACAAACTTGTAATATATATTTGCATTTAATCTTACATTCACATTCGCAGTACAACCTTGACTTTTGCTCTTTTCGCGATATATTAGGTGTAAAACTAACTTGTGCACTTGCAACTCAGTGACGGCGAGAGAGAAAGGGGGGCGGGAGCGGGGGTGTTCATGCATTAGTGCATTAGACTGATATTAAAATAAATAAATTATATTATCAAACTCAGTAAAAACATCATACTAATAATGCATACTACAGAAAAGCAGATGGGCAATACTTGAAGATAGCAAAGTACTGGATATTGCTAGTCAATGGTGTTTACTGAGTTTGATAATATCATTTATTTATTTTAATATCAGTCTAATGCATTAAGCAATGTTAGCGTTTCAGAGCAATAAAGAAGTCCCAATAAAACGGCTCCTTTGAACACCCCCCTCCCGCCCCCCTTTCTCACTCGCCACCACTGAGTTGCAAGTGCACATTCTGCACAATTTAGTTCCCTATCAAGGCTACGGAACTTCGACATTACGGATGTCGTATATGGGAACTCCTCTCCTCCTTCACTTCCGCTGAAATCTTATAGGCTAACGCCAGCAAGCTGGCCAATTGACGCAAATATGCAAATACTGAAACACCGTTGCAGATATAATGCAAGTGCAGCGTCAATTACATCAGAATCTCTCTCTTCACGCTCAAATCGTGTGCTAGACAGCTGATACTTCAACTACAACTTTCAACTTAAGAACAGATATTCGCCGTCGTCGAAGGTGCGCCGAAGATACCTCTACTGTCTTCTGCATCCGATGGCGACTATCTGCAACCTGTGCTCGGGGCCCATCGTGCCCCCGGACAAGCACCTGTTTTGTATCGTGTGCATGGGGCTGGCCCATGCCGAGTCGGCCCTCAGGGATGGCGGGTCCTGCGAGCTCTGTGCGGACATGTCCCTTCGGAATCTCAAGGCCAGACGGGACGAAGCTCGCGCAGCAGCGGGGATCGGGCCCACTGCCGCCAACGAGCCGCTGGTGGGCCCCCCCAACCGCGGAGTCGAGGTTCGACCCCCGGTGAGTTTCCCGGACCCCGTTTTTCGCCCCCCTCACGGAGTTGCTGACTTCGTGTCCTTCGGGGCGAGTGAGGAGGAAGACTCCATGTCTCTGTCTGCCTCGGAGAACTACTGGGGTGCAGAGCAGGCCGCACCGGAGCCGGCGGCTGCGGAGCACGAGACCCCGGCGGACCTGCAGGACGAGCTTTTTCGTATCCTCTCCAAGGCCGTCGAGGAACTGGACCTCTCTTGGAAAGCTCCGGATGAGCCCTCCAAGAGCAAACTCGACACGTGGTTCCTCCAATCGAGCCGCCGTCAGGCCGCTTCGAAAAGGGGAACCCCGTTCTTTCCGGACGTGCACGAGCACGTGGTGAAGTCGTGGGTGGCCCCGCAATCGGCGCGCACCCTCACTTCCACCCAGGCCATGTTTCCCCCTGTGGACGATGCGGAGGACCACGGCTACCTCCGCATCCCCCCCGTCGAGGAGACAGTCGCCGCGCACCTCTGCCCGTTGGCTTCCGCCCTGGGCTCGGACCGCAGCCTGCCGTCCAGAGCCTGCAGATTCACGGCCCACCAGGCTAACAAGGCCTACGGTGCGGCGGGGGAGGCAGTATCCGCGCTGCACGCCATGGCCGTCCTTCAAGTACTGCAGGCAAAGCTGCTGAAGTCTCTGGATGGCGCCGCCTCTGTTGACGCTGACGCCATCAGGGATCTTCGTTCAGCCACGGACCTCGCGCTCCTGGCCACGAAGCGCTCGGCCCAAGCGATAGGCCATTCGATGGGGTTTATGGTGGTCCTTCACAGACACCTGTGGCTCACCCTCTCGGACGTGCAGGAAGCGGATAGGAAGACGCTGCTGAACGCACCCATCTCCTCTTCAGGGTTATTCGGTGACGTGGTCGAAAAAGTCACGGAACGCTTCTCCGAGACCCAGAAGAAGGCGAAAGCAATGAGCCATGTGATCCCGCGAAGGGCGCCCCCGCCTCCACCGCAGCCTCGCTCTCGCTCGTCCTCCGCTTCGGGCCGTCAACCTCAAGCGGCAGCCAGAAGGCAAGCAGCACCCCGCCCCGAGCCGGATGCTCGTAGAAAAGGCCCGGGCGGCCAGTGGCACGGAGCGGGTAAGAAGAGGTCGGCTCAGAGCCCGCGAGGCAGGAAGGTCGCCGCGTCCCCAGCGAGACCGAAGCAGTCATCCTGACCGCTTGGGCAAGAGGAGAGGAGAGCGTCAGGTCGGCCCTGCGTCCAAGCGACGCGCGCTACCGCACGTAGTCCCTCAACGTTCAATGAGCGACAAGTGCAATTACGCTGTGAATGTTGTGAATGTTGTTTCTTGTGCACAAATTTGTTCAATAAAACAAACTACCACTTCACAAACAGTGCTTTTTTCCCCTCTTGCACCACACACTGTGTTACCCGCCCCGCCTTCGGGCAGCGCAGAGTCACAGTCAATAACTATAAAGGCACCTCGTGGGGAGCGCGAGGTGTCTATTCCCAGCCCTCACACAGCGGCGATGACCGCAGGTTTAGATCAGCCCACGCTGAGTCCTTTTCAGGCAGCGTGGGAAGCTATTCCGGGCATTTCGCCGTGGGTGTTAAATATAATTCGGCACGGGTACACACTTCAGTTCAAACGCAGACCACCCCGCTTCCGCGGCGTAATCCAGTCTTTAACTTTGCCTCAGAATGTTCATGTGCTAAGGCAGGAAGTGTGCAACTTGCTCGAGAAGAGGGCGATAGAACCGGTTCCTCCGAGCGAGCGGGAGAGCGGTTTCTACAGTCGCTATTTTGTAGTGCCGAAGAAGGGAGGAGGTCTCCGCCCCATACTGGATCTGAGACCTGTCAACAGAGCGCTTCACAAGCGCGCCTTCAGGATGACTACCCTGAAGCAAATCCTGGCGCAAATTCGCCCCGGGGATTGGTTCGCTTCAGTGGATTTAAAGGACGCGTACTTTCACATCCAGATAGTAAAGCGTCACAGGCGATTCCTGAGGTTTGCGTTCGAGAACTCGGTGTACCAATACACGGTGCTTCCGTTTGGACTAGCTCTCGCTCCCCGGACATTTTCAAAATGTGTAGACGCGGCACTTTCACCCCTCAGGTCGAACGGGATGCGCGTCTTGAACTATCTGGACGACTGGCTGATTCTCGCTCAGTCGAGAGAAACGCTAGTCAGCCATGTGGAAACCCTCCTGCGACACTTAGAGATGCTCGGTTTGAGGGTGAACGTTCAGAAAAGTGTGCTCACACCGAGCCAGACTACCACATTCCTGGGAGTGTGTTTGGATTCGGTGAGAATGAGAGCGCGCCTCTCCCCCGAGCGAGCGGAGGCTCTGAGTTCTTCTCTCGGTCTCTTCAGACCTGGCAGGCTCGTCCCACTGAAAGAGTTTCAGAGGCTGTTGGGACGGATGGCAGCGGCTTCTTCAGTGTGTCATCTGGGGCTGCTACATATGAGACCGCTTCAACACTGGCTGAAAGCGCACATTTTCAACCCCCCGAGTGCGTGGTATTCCGGCCACAAGCGCATTATGGTCACCCACGGATGCGCCCGCGCCCGCGCCCTGGCCCCGTGGAAGAACCCGAATCTCTTCAGCTCAGGTGTCCCTATGGGCATAGTGACGCGGCGAGTGGAGGTCCTGACAGACGCGTCGTCCACCGGATGGGGAGCAGTCTGCTTGGGCAAGCCCGCCTCGGGCCAGTGGTCGGAGAAGCAGATGGAGTGGCACATAAATCGCTTGGAACTGGAAGCGGTCTCTCTAGCTCTCGAAACCTTTCGGTCTCAGCTGGAGCAGCGGCATGTGTTGATTCGGACAGACAACACTTCCGTAGTCTCGTACATAAATCGCCAAGGCGGTGTACATTCCAGAGCCCTATTCAAGCAAGCGGAATCCCTTCTGCTGTGGGCGGACCGGTTTTTCCTCTCGGTGAGAGCAGCTCACATCCCCGGTGTTCTAAATCGCGGGGCGGATATGCTCTCGAGGAACGGGATTCCTCAGGGGGAATGGAGACTTCACCCCGGGACGGTTCAGCTGATATGGAAACATTTCGGCAGAGCGGAGGTAGACCTCTTTGCGACGAGCGAGAACGCACATTGTCAGATGTTCTTCTCGCTGTCCCGTTCACCCCGGGAGATGGACGCGCTGACTGCTCGATGGCCGAGAGTCTGTCTCTATGCTTTTCCTCCGGTAAAAATTTTGCCCAGGGTGTTATGCAAAATCAGGGAGGAGAAGGCGGCGGTGACTCTGGTAGCCCCGAGCTGGCCGAATCAGCCCTGGTTCGCGGATTTGGTAGAGTTACTAGCAGGACAGCCATGGGAGATCCCGCTCAGGAAGGACCTTCTGTCTCAGGCGAGCGGAACGATCTGGCATCCCAGCCCCGGGCTGTGGAGCCTCCATGTGTGGCCGCTGCTGGGTCGCTAAGCGGGCGGGACGCGCTGCACTCGCGAGTTTTGAATACCATCGCGGAGGCACGAGCTCCGTCCACAGGCGCCTGTATGCTCTGAAGTGGGGTGTGTTCTCAAAATGGTGTCAGGATATCGGAATAGACCCAGCGAACTGTTCTGTGTCGGATATTCTACGCTTCCTTCAGTACAGGATGGATGAAGGGAGCCTACCATCCACTCTGAAGGTATATGTGGCCGCTATTGCCGCGTTTCACCCCCCTGTTGACGGACAGTCTATCGGTAGACATGCGTCGGTGACACGGTTCCTCAAGGGAGCTAGGAGATTATGCCCTGCACGGCCGCCTTCGGTGCCGCCGTGGGATTTAGCTTTGGTCTTGGAGGCTTTGTCACGACCGCCTTTCGAGCCCTTAGCCTCGATTGCCATTAAAGAGCTATCGGTTAAAACGGCACTGCTTCTCGCTCTCGCTTCGGCGAAGCGGTTTGGGGATTTACAGGCTTTCTCTGTAAGTGAAGATTGTATTCGCTTTGGACCGGGAAACTGTAATGTAACTCTCAGACCGAGGCCGGGTTACGTTCCTAAGTCGCTCAATACCCCGTTCAGAGCGCAGATCGTTTCACTGCCTGCCCTGTCCGCGGAGCCTTCATCCTCTCAGGGATCGGATGCTCAAGGTTCTGTTTGCCCAGTCAGAGCGCTCCGGGAATACATTTCTCGCTCGGCCGCTTTTCGACAATCCGACCAGCTGTTTGTGTGCTTTGGTGGGTGCAACAAAGGACAGGGGGTCTCTAAACAGAGGCTTGCTCACTGGATTGTGGACGCTATTGTTTTGGCTTATGATTGCCTGGGGCAGGACTGCCCCCTTAACGTGAAAGCCCATTCTACCAGGGCGATCGCTTCCTCATGGGCATGGACTAAGGGTATGTCTATCCAGGATTTATGCCTTGCAGCTGGCTGGTCTTCTCAGAACACGTTTGCCAGGTTTTACAAGTTGGATTTGCCCTCCGTAGCGTCTCGGGTGCTTTCAGTGAGTTGATTTTTTATAGCATTGGATGAGCTGCTCTGCGTTTTTGCTCATGAGTTTTTCTATGTGCTATTGTGTATGTTTTGCAGTGAAATTTGAAATTGCAGTGACAGATTTGAGAAGTTGCAAGTGTCTAACTGACCTATGGCTAAGCCACGCCCCCTCCACTCACTCGGACAAACAGTCAACATTCGGTGACAGGCGCTATGGCAGCTGTAACAGTAGTAGACATTTCACAGGAGGCAATTGATGATTTTTGGAGACAAAAAGATTATATATCACCTCGAAGTCACCAAAAGAGCCTTAACTATGCATTGGAGCCAAGGGTTATATTAAAGGGCATATTGCAGGTTTTTTTTTTTTCAGAATTAATATATAACCTTGTATGAAAATACCATATGAAGAGTAAATGCATGATTAAAAATTGTTTTGCCAGACATAAGGGCACAAATTTAGTAGAAAACGTGACAGTTTCCTTGACCGTGTTAAAAAAACGCTTTTTTTTCACCATCGCGTCATATTACGTCGCATGGGGGAGTCGTTTGCCGGGCGCTGCGTTCGCTCAGTGCAGAATAGGCTGGTATTATGTTGAAGCGGTCGTGATTCAGTGTGTTTTCGGTGGTTATTGTATTTCAATTAATAATTATCGTGATAAATGACTGTGAATTATGGCCTGTCAGGACATCGAGTCCACAGGTTTCCGAACAAGATAAAGGACGGTGCTATCTTCCGTGTTTGTGTGCGTTTTGTGCAGGGTAAGAGACGGCCTTCGCTTCTGCGTCTGCTTTTAGCGTTCACTATAGACTGCATGATTATAATCCCGGCGATATGATGAATTGACGTTACGTTATATGATGACGCCGATATGTGCACACTGTCCCGGCTCCTTCATCGGGTCGCCCGGTCCGCCGTCAGCATGTGGGTCGGCCACCGGTGGGAAACATGACGCTCACGGATCCGTCAGAGATCACTTATTGTACATTTGTTTTACAAAATGTGCCTTGTCTTAATTTAATCCATTAACGTATCCTCCATAAACTTGTAATGTCTTGCAAGTCTGCAGCCGACACTTATTATTATTATTATATAATATATTATGTTCATTTTCAATCTGTACTCTGAATTTTAATGTTTGTGTTGGCTGTTTCTACATATAAATTTTTTATACAGTAAGAAAGTTGTGATTGTGATTATTTTTTTAATCATTATCACCAAGTGGGGTCATTCAAAACCTTTATAATGTCCCTCTTTCTCTGGAAACTGTCTCCTAATGGCTGACACACACATGCTATTGCCTGACACATAATTACAATATTGTGATCTGAGCATAGTGTTATACATATCGTCGGCTAACGTGAATACATCTATAAGCTAACACTGTTCTCTCATCGAGACCCGACTCCTGCCCTGTTCTCCTCACACCACAGCTCAATGCGTCTCCTCTGACCGATGTTTTGTCTAATCCTGACCTGTTTACTCTCTTGGCTTCATATCAGGCACATAATTATAAGGCTGAGGTCTGTCATACGAGTAAACATTTAGGCTACAATTTCCTCAGCGTCCGAACTGTCATTGCGATCCATTGCTTTCCTATTGTTTACTTTGACCGCTCTCCCCCATGCAACGTAACTTCCGGTTTGGCGGTTTTCAAATGCGGAAGTAAAATTTTCTCACAAAAATGACTCCAGAAGCCTAAATAGCGTTTTATAAGTATATGTTTATATTTAAATCTAGTTCCTACATTATTGTTCTATACATTGGCGCACTGGGTACTCTAACCTGCAATATGCCCTTTAATAATTTTATTGTTGAGAAGGTCGATGAAAAGCTCCAGGCAAAAATGTACAGGTTACAGTGTAAACGTGATAAACTGCAAAAAAACAAACAAAACAAAAAACACAGTTCCCCAGTTGTTTTGGTAGAAATTTGTCCAAAATGTTGTGCTTCAATATGTAATTAATGGTTCATGATCAAATTAAATATGTACAGGTCTAAGTTGCATACGTTTCCAGGACAAGCCTTTTTACCATCTTAACCTAGAGTAGCCTACCTCTCCGTTAGTTTGGTGCTAGAGTATTTACATGAATCATTCAGCACAACATTGCTAACATTTGTTATATTTACAAATACGTTAATGAAGCTAAGTGACATGATGTACAACGCAGCTAGAAGCTAACGTTAACGTTTTCTGTTAGGATAACGTTAGCCTAACGTTACGTTTGAGATGTTAAAGATAACGTTCAAATACGTTGTTGACTTTCCTTAGAACAGATGTAGACATCCTTGTTTAATTTATCCACGTTTAGTTGGTGTTGTGGTCTACCGCATAACTTAATCCAGAGCAGACACTTATCTCGGTTGAGATGTGGCTTGGGAAAGGGTAAAAAATACACACCGTCACCCAGCCTCTCGGGATACCTAGTGTCGGAGTTGTGTGTACCCGATGCACACCGTTTGACCTTAAAATTACAAGAAAAAACATATAAAAACGAATGAAAACTGACTAACTGCACATTTGTGACTACTTGTCTCCAGCTTCAAATTCAGATAACAGGTTTGTGACTGTTGTCTGTGAGTGCAAATTTTAACATTCAACTTCAGAATTTTATTTTACAGGGTTTCACATCGGAGCTGTGAGTGTAAATGTTCACGTACAGGTACGAATATTTATTGTACACGTTCTCAAAATCACATCTACGTGCTCTCGAGTTTTGCTACTCTTTTACCTTCATAGACGCTTGCATGTTTCAAAACACTTGTGGTGTGGTGCATCGCGTTCTTTGTGTGTCGTGTTCTAATAATAATTAGATCATTAGTAATTATAATTATATCCTAATAAGGAATTCTAAAGTAGCAATTGCCAGCTCTGTAATTACTCGGCCCAGAAGGAATCTTATGTTTTCCCACATGTTCTGTGGTGATTTTGCAGGAAACTTATGAATTATGCTTGTAAACATGTTAGAATATGAGCTGAGAGTACTAAAGACACAAACTATTTAGCCACAAAATGTAAAAAAAAAGAATGTGTGTAAAAACATTCCCAGTTGTGAATTGTGAATGCTCCAATGATCGTGGTTTGGCCTAGTAATCAACCAAACTCAAGGAAAAATGTGTCATGCAGTCTTATCAGTGACCCAACTGACAAATTTAGGATGACTTTTAAGTGCAACAAAGGTTTTTAACTCAAGTCTTGCCACCAACTTCAAATAAAAAAGCACACAGAGAAAACCTTGCAG
The DNA here is from genome assembly GCF_949152265.1 of Phoxinus phoxinus. Taxonomy (NCBI): domain Eukaryota; kingdom Metazoa; phylum Chordata; class Actinopteri; order Cypriniformes; family Leuciscidae; genus Phoxinus; species Phoxinus phoxinus. The sequence continues at coordinate 28,879,762 of NC_136876.1, forward strand.
TCTTTCCATTACTGTCACGTGCTAGAAACATTCATGTTTTCCTGAGTGACTAACACACATGTACACAGATCATCAGTTTTAAGATATTTTCTTTCAAACATGCACACATTCAATTGAATTATTTAAAAGCAACAAGATTATATTTCAGCAATTATATGTCATTCCACCTCTCTCTCCCTCCTTCCCTCCACATTTATATCAAGTCTCTGTGTTGTGTTTTGATATCTAACGTTGTTAAACATCAGTTGCATGCCTTTCTAAGGTCATGAAAATAATGAATGTTTTTGCTGGAAAATAATACTGCACAGTGCTGCATAGACAACTATTCACACAAGAAAGATAAAAACTATCTTCATAACCTCTTTGGAAAGCAGTATTGCACAAAATATTTGTTGTTGCAATATCTGTGTTTCTCTCACATTACAGAATATTAAAAGCTAAAATGCAACAAACTATTTCTATAAATAATTGTAATTGATTACAAACCCAAAGTTATACCTAGGTAAACAGTTTTTTAGTTAGGTTTGGGTTGGTTATTAAAGGTGCCTTGTGTAATATTAAGGAGGATCTGTTGACAGAAATGCAATATCATATACATAACTATGTTTTCAGTGGTGTATAAAGACCTTACTTAATGAACCGTTATGTTTTTATTACTTTAGAATGAACCATTTCGATCTACATACACCACGGGTCCCCTTACATTGAATTGTGCCGACATGTTTCTACAGTATAGCCTTAAACAGACAAATGCGTTTCGTCACTATGTTGTTCTTCGTGCAAAGAAGCAAGCTAGTCAGCGAATAAAACACTGACACAATGATGAACAAGTAACAATAATATTTGCGATAACATCGTTTTACTGAACAATTAAGTAAACCTAATTTCTTAATTTATCTTTGTAAAGAAACCTCATTGCTTAACTGGCTACTCTGCTGTCTCAGATGATGACATTTTTTCCTGTCGGCCACCGTCCGTAACTTCTGTTGGTTGCAACCCGCAACCTCACCACTAGATGACACTAAAAATTACACAGTGCAACTTTAAGTGACAATTATTTATAAAAAATATTTTGTTTCATTTGACCAAAATTTGTATTTTATGTGCAACCACTCTCTGTGCACAGAGACAGTGATGTTTCAGCCATACTCAGGATGTAGCGTCATCCATCTGTGCAAGCTGTAAGAATGCATCTGTGTCTACTCATTCAGAGAGGGTATACAAAGAGAGCGAGCATTATGGGGATGAGTTTGGTCTTATAGTTTGACAGTATTGGTCAACTTGTGCCACATAATTTTAGTTTCAGACTGAGTTGAGCCTTCAACTTAATGCCTGTGTAGCTCTGCTACCTATTACTTAACAATGTTTAAAAAACATTCTCAGACTTTAACTTTGTGTTCTTCTTCCTTGACACAGAGGGAATGAGGATACTCCATATAATATACTCCATGAGATGCCCTACCCAAAGACCAAAGCTGCAGCTGAGAAAATGGTGCTGGGAGCCAATGGCACAAAGGTACAACAATCACACACCGATTTAGAAATTTTCTATTTTTGAAAAGTCACAATCAACATTTACAAACACACTGGTTAAAAACAGGAAACAGGCACTGATAAATGTTCCTATTTTTAATTTACATGTAGGAAGTTACACGACAACAATGTGCTAAAATGGACAAGTTTTTTCTTTGTACAGATGACAACGTTATCAAAACGATCCCCGTTCACACGGATCTGTGAAAACGACTAATAACTGTATTCTGCATGCCAGACGTAGTTGGCGATGTCACTTTGTAAAGAAAGTCGAGCGCACATGCTTATAGACGAATTACATAATCTATCATTTTTTTGTTCTGATTTTCATTTTAAAGATTGTTTATCTTGATAATACTGTAATAAATCTGGGTAAATTTCATCTTCACAAAGCCAGAACCATTCACTGTAATGCCAATTTTAGAATGTGCTCCTCTGATATAAAGTCCCTTTTTTGCTTCCTCCATGAAAAATAAAAGGTTCTTTACAAAAATGTTTTAATGTCAAAATGTTATACTGTTAAATGTTATGATGTCCGTATGCCCCCCCCCCCCTTTTTTTTCTGTTAATATCTGTATCCTTTCATTTGCAACAAAAAAAGCCTATATACTAAACCCATAATAGCCTGCGCATGTGCATGACGTCACTGTTTTCACAGATTCACTTTTTTGTAGTTTACATGGAGGGTGATAAGGATGTCGTTTTCAAAAACTTGCACCTTGAAACCTGTTTTCAGGCCATTGTTGGGTTTTTAGTGGAAAGCAGTGTCATGTAAACAGCCCCTTAGATTAAATTGCTCTCAACCAAGCTCACATTTTGTTTTGAACTACATTATTTACATGCATTTTGAGGCATATACTGCACGTTTGCAGTTTTATCAACTTTTCTGCAAGTAATTAATGCCATTTAAAAAAATAATGATTGTATTATTTTTTTACGTAAGTTTTCTACTTAGTACTTGCATATATTATATTCAGGAGGGATGTACAAAATATCACCCAAAACTATTAAAACACTTTTGTTTCTCAATCACATTCTAGTTGCTATTTTCCAACTTTGCACAATACTGCACCCTCCCAAACCCAAGGGAAACAAACATCACATAGCAACTCAATCTGGAATCCTTAAATCACTATGTATGTTTTGTTATCGTCACACCTTTGCTTGTAATGGAAAGATAATTTGCTTGCTTTTCTGCTGCATAAAATTATTGATTTCTTTCTCTCTGCTTTCTCCCACTCTCCATGATTAGGTAAAGGGAGGGAATATTCTCTACACATGCTGTCTGCGGCCAACAGGCATCTATGGGGAACAACACCAGCTCATGAAGGACTTCTACCAGAACGGGGTCCGTACAGGTGGTTGGGTGATCAGGGGAGTTCCACGGGACACGGAGCACGGACGGGTCTATGCAGGTTAACCAACAGACTCTTGCTTCTGTGTGTGATGATTCAGATTTACCATAAACATGATGTCACTTTTTTTACTCTCCCTTTTTTCTGAATCTGAGCAAATCTGTCTGTCACAGAACAGGTCATAGTCTAAGAGGGATTTGCAAACATTGTGATGCCACAGATTCACAATTATGGTGATCCCCTTCCTAAAAACTTGTGTGTAAAGACACATTTATACTGTGAAAAATAAACAAGTCTTAAATATTGCCTGGAAAATAGCAGTATTAATGATAATATTTATCTTTTTGTAGCCATTAGATTACTTTTAGTTAGATAAACCTCAAGCATAAACCATCAGTAAAACAAGCCATGGCTTTCAGTGGAATCAGTTAACTGTGATAAATCTCGTGATTTTTGTCCAGTCTTTAGAAAGTAGAATGAAATAATATCTATTTTAGTACATTTTATTTTGTTTGATATAATTTATTTATTTATTTTAGACTATTTTTCTCCCAACTTTTTTGTGTTCCCCCTAGAACTCTTGACTTTATTAAATGAGTAGGAACAATCCCAGCACATACATAGAATGTGACTGTATCTGTGCTGTTTATATTGCACGCAGGTAACGTGGCCTGGATGCACCTGCTAGCAGCACGTGCGCTGCGGGAACATCCCGATCGGCTGGGTGGGGAGTTTTATTTCTGCTACGATGACTCTCCATACAAGAGCTACGAAGACTTCAACATGCAGTTCCTGTCGACCTTCAACTTTCGCCCGTTGCAGGTGCCAGTGTGGGTGCTGTGGTTCATAGCGTGGATGAATGACCTGATGCGCTGGCTCCTCAAGCCGTTCTACAACCACACACCACTGCTCAATGGATACACACTCGCTGTGGCCTGCACATCCTTCACTGTCTGCACAGACAAAGCGTTTCGTCACTTTCAGTACCGACCGCTCTACAGCTGGGAGCAGTGCCTGGCCCGTACGCAGAGCTGGGTCAACACGTTCCCTTTAGAAACCAGCACTAAGGACACCTAACAGCTGCTTTAAAGGATTAGTTCCCTTTTAAAATGAAAATTCTGTCATCATATACTCACCCTTAAGTTGTTTCAAACCTGTATGAATTTCTTTCCTCTGCTGAACACAAAGGAAGATATTCAGAAGAATGTCAGTAACCAAACAGTTTTTGGTTCCCATTGACTACCATAGTAGGAAAAAAATATACTATGGTAGTCAATGGGAACCAAAAACTGTCTGGTTACTGACATTCTTCTAAATATCTTCCTTTGTGTTCAGCAGAGGAAAGAAATTCATACAGGTTTGAAACAACTTAAGGGTGAGTATATGATGACAGAATTTTCATTTTAAAAGTGAACTAATCCTTTAATATCATGAGGACAGTTTTATGATGATCTCTCATCTAATGATGTACGGGAGTATTTAGTATGTGCTTTGCATTAAGTACGCTTAAATAGAGCACCTCTTAACCATATAAGCACAGTTATGATGATCTATCATACATTTAGATGAATGAAAAGTAATTATTGACATTATTATTAACAGCTGGTATAAACTTTACAATACAAGCACATGCATGCAAAATGCACAGCTGAAGTTATTTTGATAGTAATCTGGCAATGCATAAACATGTATTCTGTTGATCTAATAGCTGAAGTACAAGTCTTTGAGCTGAATAGACTTAATGGATCAAATATAAAGTGTTATACAATCCACCACATATACTTGTATATTTATTAATTTCTTTGTTCTATTTTGTTACCACTATATGTTTACCTTTTACAGACAATTATGTGTGAGCACAAGCTTTTAATTATTTGATGTTCCATTGCTGTAAATATTTAATTGTTTATATGAAACAATATAAATTCTCAGTTCAGAGAAATAATTCACAGCAAATTAAACTATTCTACACAAGCACTATGGTTTTCGAATGATTTTTATTTTAATTATGCACATATAGTTCTGGTAAATATATGGAAAATGAATACATTGATTGTATTGTTTCTCTACTCACCATTAGGATACTTAAATGTATAAGTTTGAAGAAAAAATAAACTATGGCTGTCAATAGAATAAATATTTTTATTCCGTCCAGTCTTTACAAAGCAGAAGGAGTCTAGAATAATTAATTAGGGCCCAAGCCTTGAAAAGGCGAAGGCCCTATTGTTTTCCTTCGGATTATTATTATTATTATTATTATTATTATTATTTTTCTTACGACTATTCGGTCACTTTTGGGTCTCTTAACGTGCTCAAAAACTCTTGAAACTTTGCACACGGGTCAGAACCCGCGGCCATTAGGGACGGGCTGAAGTTGGGACCCGGGCGTGGCAGGGGGGCTCGACAGCGCCCCCTGGAACGGGGTCCGAAAACTTGGTCCATAAATCAAACACGCTTGCATGTAATAATATGAAAATCGATATACTTATAGATCTCATCGGTTCATATATCCTTCGTGCTTTTACTTTTTACGCCAGCCCAACAGGAAGTCGGCTATTTAGGGTAGTTTAAAAACGCATGTTCTGGCATTTGAAATACTCCTCCTAGAAAATACAACCAATCGCCACGAAACTCGGTGTGCATGAAGTAAAGACATTGAGGATGAAAAATTGCCAGGGGATTTTTGATATCTCGAACGGTTTGGCCGTGGCGAGGAAACAAATTTATGGCGAATATTGGAAACAGGAAGTGTGTTATAACATCCTCATACATTAACTGATCTTGATGAAACTTCAGCAGTGTGTTCGCTGTAAGAGGCCGATCACATGGATGTGACTATTGTGAGTCAAACTTATAGCGCCACCAACTGGCAGCAGGAAGTGTGTCACTTTCAAAATGCTTTAAAATCACCCTCTTATTTTTACCCGATTTGCTTCAAACTTTATGTGTATAATGTAAACACACGGCAGATGTAGACCTGTGAAAGGATTATTGATATCTTAAATACTGTTGCCATGGCAACGCAGCAAACTTTAATATTCTTTTTTAAAGTTTTTGAGACTCTTAGCATGCTTGAAATTGCATGAAACTCGACAGACACTTTACATTTATTGCCTAGTACACTTGTGCAACGTTTCAGAAACGGGCGTGGTGAGGGGCTCAGTAGCGCCACCTTTAGTCAAAAATGGGGTATTAGTTTTACCTACAGTAACAAAAATCGGTATTTATATTTTTCTCCCCGAGCCGGACAACTTTCTAATTTACACTCATTAGCTCCGACCAACAGGAAGTCAGATATTTTGGTTTGAATGTGATTTGATGGGAATTTTGCCAGTCTCTCTCAGTGTCTGTGTGTGTGAGAGAGGAGGGGGGCTTTATTTTAACCCTTTCTCTGCTGTGTGGGACTTCTCGGGCACTTTTGGGGCCCTTAACGTGCTCGAAAACTCTTGAAACTTTGCACACAGGTCAGAACCTGCGGCCATCAGGGCGGGGCTGAAGCTGGTACCCGGGCGTGGCAGGGGGGCTCAACAGCGCCCCCTTTAACGGGGTCCGAAAACTTGGTCCCTATATCAAACTGAATATTGCATGAATTAGTATGAAACTCGGTACACATATAGATCTCATCGGGCCGAACAACTTTCGTGCTCTAAGTTTTACGCCAGCCCAACAGGAAGTCGGCTATTATGGGTTGTATGAAAACGCACGCCCCTGGAATTTTATATACTCCTCCAAGAAATTTAATTTGATCTTCACCAAACTCGGTCAGCATGAATAATATTGCTAATATATAATATATAATATATAATAATATATACAGCTAAATTGCGGAACGGCTTTTTGATATCTCGAACGGTTTGGCCGTGGCGAGGAAACGAATTTATGGCGAGAAAAGAGAAACACGATGTGTTATAACGTCTTCATACATTAACTGATCTTGATGAAACTTCAGTAGTGTGTTTTTTGTAAGAGGCCGATCACATGGATGTAACTAATGTGAGTCAAAGTTATAGCGCCACCAACTGGCAGCAGGAAGTGTGTTACTTTTGACAAAAGTGGGGGGGTTAGTTTTACCTACAGTCACAAAACTTGGTATGTATATTGTGCACATCGAGCCGGACAACTTTCTGATTTACAGTCATTAGCTCCGACCAACAGGAAGTCAGATATTTTGGTTTGAATGTGGTTTTGTCTCTCTCTGCCTCTCTCTGACAGAGTTCCCCCAGCCATTCTGTGTGTGTGTGTGTGTGTGTGTGTGTGTGTGTCTGTGTGGGGAGGGGAGGGAGGGCACACACACACACATAGACAGCCCCCCCTGTGTGTGTCTGTGTGGGGAGGGGAGGGAGGGCACACACACAGACAGCCCCCCCTGTCTGTCTGTGTGTGTGGGGAGGGGAGCAGAAAGACTATGAACAATTGTGCCATCTAGTGTTTTATACTATCTATAAATGTGTTTTTTATTTTAAACAAGTGTTTTAAAGTACACTAATTTCAATTAATTCTATGCTGCATTTTTATGTATATTTAAACATTATCAAAGTTAGGATGTCATTTTTTTAGTTTCAAAAGTTATCTGTCTCTGTCTCCCTTTGGCTGTCATTACCCTCCCCTCACTCCCACAGTCTCACTTATTTCTTTCTGTATCAAATAATATTACCATAAACAAAAAGTTTGAGTTTCTTTTTCAATCAATGTATTATGTGTAACTTAAAAATAAGCAGATTAAACAGATATGTTTGAGGGCAAGACATGAAAACGATGAAATATAATATAGTATTAGTAAAAGAGTGCAGTATAGGGTAGGATGAATCAGATAAATAACATATTTTGTTAAAAAAACATTTGGTTAAATAAAATCGAGTGATACATAGGGCTATATTGCCCTCTCGACAGTCAAAGCGGGTTACGTTATTGCCCGTCGTGCACAGGAACCCGAAAGGCAACGGGGTGGCGGCTTTATATATATATATATATATATATATATATAAATATAGCTGCAAGCAGCGATGGAGGGCCCAAGCCGGTGGCACCGCCACCCTGGTGCCTTTAGTTACACTAAAGGCACCGGGGTGGCGGTGCCACCGGCTTGGGCCCGTAATCGCTGCTTGCAGCTATATTTTATATTATTATTTATTTTGTCATTTACATTTCTACACAATTTATCTGAGAAATGTTCCAACCCCCCCTTCTAGCAAGCTTGGCTTTATTAAATTAATTAAATGGAAGTACAAACTTAGTTTATATTTGCTTCATGATTTTAAAATGGCTATAATTAAGAAGTTAAATCACTTGTTAATGTTACTATATACAGCTAAATGGCAGTAAAGACTTCCAGACTCTTTTTCCCCTTAAAGAATCATTACAGTGACTCACAATAACCACCCGCATCCTCCAGGAAACTCAGATGTTCCATCTCTGTCTGCACAAGAAATACCAGATGATTTTACCAGAAGGGTTTCCACATCAGCTTCTATTGTTATAGTGGTATGATAGGAATCGTTTTGCATATCCATATAGACATGAAAGTAGACTCTGTCAAGAAAGAAATGCATTGTGTTTGTGTGTGTGTGTGTGAGTGTGTCGGTAAACCCTACAAAGATGGCAATAAATCTTTGTCCTTGTGGGGACATTTTTTGGTCCCCATGAGGAAAACAACTTGTAGATCATACGCTTTTCTGTGATGTGTAGGGGTAGGGTTAGTGTAAGGGGAATAGAAGATACAGTTTACTGTATAAAAAATGTGTGTGTGAGTGAGTGAGTGAGAGAGAGAGTGCGTGCGTGCGTGCCTGCCTGCGTGCGTGTGTGTGTGTATGTGTGTGTGACTGGGTGTGTCTGTGTTCTTCCACAGAAAGAATAAATAAATTCATGCTGGTTATTTTCATTTTTGGGTGAACTTTCAGTGTGGTTAGAAACAGTGTGGTTAGAAACATTGAAAGAGCAGAAAAAAACACGAGGGTGTTCCTAACTGGCATCAGTTCAGGGGCATTCCCTTGTAATGAGTTGTAGACGGGAGTACCTCGTAACAGCTTCCATAGTGACCGTCACAATATTTATTCTTATATAATTGATGAACAGCTGAACAGCTGAAAATAATATGTTGATGAACAGCTAATTATCTGTGGTTTACCCCTGAGGGAATTGTGGTTAAACAAATAAAGATTAGCTACATTGCATGTACAAACTTTAGGACAACAGCGACATCTAGTGGTTAACATGAGACATGACCTCTTCGAACACGACCTCTATTTTAAGAATGACTTACCTATGGCATGATGATAAATCATAATGATACATCTGTGTATATACATTTTCTTTTTTAAATAGGAAGCATTATGTCAACGTCTATTATAAATCAATAATAATTTCTAACTATATATTCTCATAAATGACCCCTCTTCCTCTATTGCAGGGCTCTACAGTGCGAGTGTTTCACTCGCATTTGCGCCTAAAAATAGTTATGTGCGAACTTGAAAAATAATTTACGAGCACAGTGTGCGAGTGACGGGCTGTTCTCAATACACTGAACAACAGCGTGATGAAGCAAAGCATCCCATTGATTTCACATGGAACTGAGCAACATAGACAGTATATAATTAATATAAAAGAGCAAGAGGACGTGACAGCGTCGCGACTGCGCGATGTGAACACATAGACAGTATGTGTGAAAATAGCATGATGACGCGCTTAACTTTATGCAAATGAGAGCGACGATTCGCAACCAATAAGCCGATCACTGAAATAGTGTGGGAATGTGCGGGAACTGCTGGATTTTAAGTGAGAGAGTCAAGTGAGGTAAAAACTGGAAAGAAAATATTGGTACAATAGTTAAAAATTAAGAACGTAAGTTTTTATTTTAAGCGAAAAAGAGATGAGGAGAAAGAGGAATCAGGTGAGGGGGATATGGAACAGGGTGTCCGCGGAGTCTTAAAAAGTATTAAAAGTTGATCAATCCATTTTAGGAAAATTAAGGCCCTTAAAAGGTATTAAAAAGTCTTAATCCCGATTTTATGAGGTATTAAATTTTGTTCAAGCTTTGTCCAAAGAATTTTGACTCCAAAAAGTATGCACGAATATATTTATTTTCCTCCCCATTACTAATAAAAAACAACGTCGGTCAGTGAGATCAGATCGCCGCATACAGGAGGTGATGTCACATATTTTGCGAAACGCGCGGATAGGTGATGTTAAATAAAAAAAACTAAAACTATTAGGTGATGTGTCATCCTCTACATGGCACAAACAACTGTTTATTAAGTTAAAGGTTTGTTGCTGATTAGAACTTGAAGTAGGGCTGTGCGATATCTCTTGATCGCGGATGATAAATGTCTCCACGATCTGCTTTTGAAGAAACATCGTAGGATCGTGCATTCTATCAGTTTGCAGTTCTGGCGCCTCCGTCTCAACATAGGCTACTGTACAGCACGAGTCACGACGTATATCCACATGAAATGCAGAGGAACGGGACACTGTAGTTCATAACAATTAATTATTTGCATGTGCTTTAAAGCCTTCCCGGTTAAACATGTCATTTGCTGCTGATGCGCTGTTCTAACGAGCGCAATACACCCGACGCGCACATGCACTAAAAGCCTGTTAACAGAGATACTGGACTAAGTTATCTTTCGATTCGTATTGCGCTAATACTGTCAAATACACACAAGGTTTACATAAACAAAGTTGGTCATGTCTAAAGTGAAAGAACAATAGAAAAAATGAAGAAAAAAATCTGCTTGTCAAATGCGTGTTGACTCGTTGCGCGCAGATCTTAAAGTGACAGTAGCCCTAATAGTAAACATGCTGCCGCTTGTCCTTAAAGGGACAGTTACCCAAAAATAAAAATTCTGTCATTATTTACTCTCACTCTAATGTTGTTAAATACATGTATTAATGTATTTCTTGTGCTGAACACAAAAGAAGATATTTTTAGGAGTGTGGCTAACCAGGCGGTTAACTTTTTTGTACTGTGCTCCTAAAATTCTTTGTGTGCTCCTAAATTTTTTCATTTAGGAGCACATGTACTCCTTGGGAAAAAAGTTAGCGTAGAGCCCTGTATTGACCTTATTTTTTGATATACACATGACAAAACAATTTTCTCAAGAATAAGTGCCTTATAGTTTGATATACCCTTTGCAATGCTTTTGTATAATCTGTAACAATTTTTATATTTCGTTTGGCATACACCTTTTGTATAATACCATACAAAAATATAGTAATTTTTCAGGGTTGATACATTGTGAAATTTAACTAGTATATAACATGATATTCGGCTCACCTTTTTAAATACTCTTTTCATTATTTTTTTATTAATTAATTGATTATTATTTATTTTTTTTGGATAAAAAACAATAACACTTTATTTGCGGTGCCTCTGTTACCTGTTACATACTGCAGTAATAAGTGTAAATTATACATTATTACAAGCAGCTAAACCTGCTTACTATAGGATACTATCTTACTATACTTACATTTTAACAAGGCCCACTTAAAGTAAAGCATTAGCTGCTAGCCTACCAAAAAAAAAATCAACATTTAATTTTTATTTAAATATAACAGCTTTATAGTTTTTGTTATTTTAAATAATGATTCCCTTATCTTACCTTATCGTAGTTATCTCTTAGGTAAATATTCTGACGGGGGGTAAAGAAGGTCCATTGGCAGTTGCTTGTCTTTTTTTTAAATGAATGCTCAAAACAATAGGCTATAACGTAGACAATATAACAACGAGAAGTGAAATTAAAACCTAGAAAAGATAAAAAAAAGAGGGTTATAAAATATATAAAACATTGACAAATAAATATATTATAAAATACTTACAAGTTTTGTGAATTACAAGTCAGTCAAGTCAAATGTTTACAGCTTTTTTTGCTTAACGTTAGATATTCAAACGGGAGTCCTCAGCGTTGGTTGACCTGACTGGACGTCGTTACGTCAGTCGATACTGAGTGCGGTCACGTCTTGCGGGACGGGTGCGCGCACGTCGCTGTCACTCGGAATTGGTTGTAGGAAATGCGGACACGGCGATATGTCAGGAGGGCCGTGTTTATCTCTTCCAGCGATGTGGTCCGATTCCCATTTCATGGAGGTTTCTTGACTTTCTCAAACGCAATGCACAAGTGCACTCAATGCCCGCACTGATACGGATCTGTTTGCGCGCGGATGAGTGGCAACTCAGTGCGAAGCGGCTGTGTTTAGCTAACCGTTAGCCCTTCAACACACCACCCTCCACACACAGACCCCTAACCGCACTTTTAGGTTTATCATTAAAACTTTCCTATCGGCGCAGAGGCTTATCAACGGCCTGCCTTCCTCGCGCCTTAAATCCGTTCAACGTCGGCGGAGGTGGCGGGGGGTCACGGCAACCGGTGTGGACAGGAGCCCCCCCGGCACGGACGGACAGATCCCTCAGCTGCGGGTGAGTCTGCACACTCTTCTCCATTGTCTTCTCTCAGATGAGACAGATGTGCCAAAACAGATCAACACAGTTAATAACATAATTTTCCTGCGCTATAAACCGGGAAGTTGAGCTGATCGGCCACACTGGATGCTGTAGGCATGAGCTAGCAAGTTAGCAGGCCAATTTTAGCAACTAAAGTAGTACATTACAATAAAAAACGTATCGTTTTTTATACATCGTATGTATCACGGAGTGATTGGTGATTTTCGGCATAATTAAGACTCGTTTGATGAGAGGCTGTTGCATGACAGATCGGACAGCACGATTACGTTACTGCTTTAGATTAAACTTGGCAGTCACAAATCCAGCTAACGTTACTCCTGCGGGTTAAGTCTCAGGTACCAAATGATCGCTTTATGACCTTGCTTGTGTGTCTGACTCTTATGACTGTAGTCTTGGGTTTAAAAGCGTGATGTATTTTGTATAGATGTTGGTCTTTTAGAAATGGAGGTTTCCCGGTATCCGGTACCACTGTATTATTGTCCAGTCACCTCACATGTGCGGGTTTAGTCACACTGGGATTGACGGCTCACACGTTTGCACCACCAATACCTTTTTAAAAACTTAAAGTTCTTATGTGTGGTTTGTTTACATCTCATCTCGGTCCTCATACTTTAGAAATTATTAGTCTTGGTCACCCGGAACGAGCACAGTTCATGTGTATGGGTGGAGTCCATAGACAGTAAAGGTGGAGTCCCACTAAGTAGCATTGTCCAATTCCTGAACGAATTGTTCTTTTGAGCCGGATCGTTTCAGTGAATCTTTTGAACCGATGCACAAAATCAGTTCGAACGATTCAATTACGATTTAGCCAACAACAACTGATTGAAATTACTTCAAGAGGATTTGACAGTTGGGGAAGAAAAAATGCATTACTTTAATCAAACAGCATGAATATGAAAAATATATGATTGTTTATCTTCACATACAAGTTGGTTGGTTGAATAATAGCTTGTAATAGTTAGAATAGCCTACATAGATGTAAATGTTTTAGAATTGTCTATGTAAATGCTAATTTATATTTAGGTAGCAAATGTTCTTTTTAAGATTAATTTATGAGCATTTTTAATTACACCATGTCTTAAAAAGATAATTGAATCGTTTTTGCACCTGTCTGAAAGAACCAGTTTGTGAAAATGAGCAAGACTTCCTATCTCTACCACAAAGGCTTCCAGATGAGTTTTACAATTAGGTTATTGATAGTTTATTGTGCGATAACTCTTTTTAACACATTACTTTTTAATAGTCATCTGACTTTTGTGAATGTTTTATCAGCTTTTTGTAGACACCCCATAGTTTGACAATCACACATGGTTTGTTTCAAAACCTAGTGAGCTGTCTGCATAGACAGCATGTGCTTTACATTCACAAGCATGTTCGAACTTTCAGCCACGGTGCTTCTGTCAAGGAACCACTTCCTTTTTATCTCATGTCAGCATGTGTACTCGGACACATCTATATATAGATCATAAGGAAGTCTATGAGGCAGATCTTAGTGTTAGAGGAAATTGTGGTAACCTGTTCCTTTACACTGTACCTAAACCAGATCTGTACAGACGTGTGCAGCCCATCATATCACTGTTGTTTGCATCTGCTTAATTCATTTTCATTGAGACTTTCTTTGAAACAGTTCACCAATGTCTTCTTTACCAAACAATTGAAAGATCCTCTGGTCTGAATGTCTCTTACTCTTTAGACTATGCTTAAATACAATGCTTCATGTCACGTGTTGTTACTCCTTATTGATTTAGATTTAAAACGATAATTAATCTAAACCAATTTATACTATTTTAATTCTTATTCAGCAAGAATGCTGTAAATACATTTACATTTTATTTCATTATTTCTCAGGATAAATTGCATTTAAAAGAATATTAAAATAGACAACAGCCATTATTTCATAAAATAACTGTTTTTGTGAAAAATCTGCATGCTGTCAGTTACTACATAAAATAAAAACTCATGTCACGGATTGTATAAGCAAACAAGAAATGTGTGGATATTTGCCCATTATACTTCTATTGTAAGTGCATTTTTCTATACATTATTTTTAATAATATTCCTCAAAGACATGTCATTCTAAAAGGCTTATTGTCTAACAAATGGATGAATAATAGATGATAAAACAAATATAGAATAACCGACACAATCCAGCATCAGGTCAGTAGTCGGAGAGTCTGCGGTCTTTAGTGGCTGTTCAAACAGATTCGACCACATGAGCGTTTACACTATGAAAGCAATCCGGTCGAATGCGTTTTCGACTACCTCTGAAAGTGGACAAGCTCAAAACATTTTGGACCCCGTTTACACCTTTATTTAGAGTCGTCAACTTGTGATCGGATTGACGAAAACGCTTCTTAATACCAGGTTTAAACAGGGCCTTTAAGTTGGCTGAGACCAGCTTTGGAAACTGTGCTTATTTTCTTTTTTTGAACATTTCCATTTTTATGAAATACTATATTTCAGTATAGCTTTTCCTCTCATTTATTTTAATTGATAAGAGAGAATAGTATCTGACTTGTGATTATTGTGAAAAAGAGACAATAATGATCAGAAATTGGTTTTGGAGCAGCACACTTTTGTTTAATGCCTTTTAGATGTTATTATTTTAAGGTGAAAAAAATGGGAAAATCGTATCTCTGAAGAGTTGTGATAATAGGAGACATGCTCATGGAATTTGAGAGAAGATTTATTTGGTTCTTTATTTTTTATACGTTCGTTAATGTTTTCTCTCTTTTCCTGGCAACTGAGAGTCTTAGTCACATTTAAACACCTGCTTCATTGCAGCCATTCACTTCTCAGACCAAAAGGGGCTTACTCTTTTAATGAAATGACAGGGTTTGTTTTTATTCTTATATTTCAAGGAATAATAATCACTGACTCTGGTTTTGTCTCTCTTTTGATCAGCTGTATCATTGAGGAGCAGCTATGGCTGAAATCTCTGCCCTCACTCCTTCCCCTCCCAGTATGAGCGACCAATCAGTGCCTGCTCCCTCCAGCCCACAGCCTCTCCCTTCAGAAACTCCCATCCCAAAATCATCTCTCTACGGGGACCGAGCCGTAATGGGAAACCCAATGTTACAGGCAGGTGGAAAAAACTCTTCGTCTTGGGAGCCCACACCTGGCCAAAACAATGCAGCTGCCTCTTCAACGGCAACAAAGAGTGCTGTTGAACCACCAGTAGAGGTACTAGCTGCTACAGATACAGAGTCTAATGGGAAAAGTGATTTCATTGGCCAAACAGAACGGCACTTTGAAGCACAGGGCTCAGAGCAGGAACAGCAGATGCCTCTGTCGCCTGAACTTAATCCCAGTCCTAATCTGTATCCCATCGTTCAAGTCAGCCAGAATTCCAGTCCTGCTCCCCCCATGGATGTTCCTCCTCAGTTTACCCCTCCTCCCGTTCCAGTCTCCTCCAACCCGGCCCCCTCTTCACAAGATTCCAGGCAAACAGAAGCACAAACAGCCCCACAGCCCGAGCCCATCCAAAACCCCGAACCCATCAGTCCCAGCACCGACAAGATGACCCCTGAGCCCCCCTGCACACCCTCCAGGCCCGAACCCCCAGCTGTACTGGTGCAGGAGTCTGGTGGGCCCATGTTCCTGCCCTCCACGTACAGGCGTCCAGCCCCGGACACGCTCAGCTACCTGGAGTCGGCCAGCCTGATGTCAGGAACTCTGGAGTCTCTGTCAGGGCTCGGCGAGGACGGCAGCTCGGTGGGGTCAGACTCGGAGATCAACGGTCCAGTGAGGCGTACAGATAAATATGGCTTCCTGGGAGGAGCGCAGTACAGTGAGGGAAGGTGGGTGGTTGTGAACCGAATGACACACAAACACATTCTCACATTATTTTTCTTATAAGCACAGAGAGTAAAGACTAACCACTTCAGATTATAAGAGCATGTCACATATTTCAACATTTAATGTGTTAAAAGAGTGTTTTACAATGTACAAATTCTTCTTTCCTGCATATTGAAACTTGTCTCTATTTGCTTTTCGACTGTCAGCTGCTTGCTTGTAAACTTAATTCTGATATTAATATAATAATATTTGAATATAATATTGCTTAAAGTGATTCCAATGATATCATTCCTCTTTGTCATTAATATTGTTATAGTTGTGGTGTGGGCTTAATGTGAATAGGCTTTAAAGAGTTTGTATGATTGATTCATTTTTATGATTCAGCTCAAACTGTCAGTTACAAAGAATCAATTTGAAACTTTGATTCAACGATTCATTTTGCAGCATCCCTGCCGATATTACCTGAAGTCTTTGTTTTTCATATACAGTATATTGTAAAGTATATATTAAAAATGTTTTAGTAAACTTTAAGTAGGTAAATATTGATTTTTATTACGATTTTATATAAATTATAAATATGTTATATACATTTTTTATATATAATTATAATTTGATAGTGTTAATTTAGTGCAACACATTGGAAAACAGGCATTAATGATTTAACTGTTAATGATAATAGCGTTTTACTGTTTTTAAGCCATTTCTGAACAAATACATAAAATATATAGGCCTGTTGATTATTGTCAAAGGCAGAAAAGTCCACGAACATGTGTAAAGAAAGGATTTGATTTCATTCATGTTGAAACTCATATATTGAATGTTCTGTTTGGCTCTACTTGGTTCGATAAATCAGCGTAAGCCTTTATAATGAATGAGATTGATAGGGTAACTGCCAGCACCTGATGTGAAGTGTGCTGCTGGGGTATTAATAATTTACGCCTACAGCTGAGAGCAGAATTTGGTGCGTTTTTCCTGTGTCCGTCTCTCTCGCTGCTTCTCTGTGTCCTTGGTGTGTTTGTTGTAAGTGACTCAGGTTGTGCTGAGAGGGTTCGTCTGAGTCAGAGTGCTCTGACTGTCTCACTTTTTGTCTCTCTTCCCTCGGCTGTCTCTGCTTTATCTCTAGTTCTGACCAATTCAACTTAAAATAGCCGCTAACACTGTCCTTTACGTTTGAACGTTTCCTTTTTTAATTCCGGCTCAGCCTAACTTATTAACCACCACATGCTTTTTCAGCTATTTAAAAATGGTCAGTGTGGGTTAGTCTTAAATTAGACTTTCTCATATGCTCAGCGTGCTGTCTGTCAGATTTAGATCTCTGCTATTTTTGTTTACAAGTTATTGTCTCAGTCTGACACTTTCACAAGTACTAGTCAAGTTACAAGGCTAAACAAATCTCAAAGCCTATTTATCACATATCGCATATCACAAGTCACATTATTTGCTACAGATTAAATGTTATAAACTAATTCAGTAAAATATGTTACTCTGGGATATTTCATTGTAATAGAAATATGTCAACTTTCAGACTTGTTACTTCAAACAGAAGGTCACTACCCTTCTTTCACTACTTTTTATCTATAATAAATGATATATAAATATTATTTAATTATTATAAATTATTAAAAAATATATACATTTTATAATACATTTTTAATGGTATTAACTTCAAAATGCAATACATCTAAACGGTGTAGCAATGTTCTGAGATGTTATTTCTTGTCTGTAAGCTACTGACTTGTTCACTATGTTCACAAATTTCTACTTTAGAGACCGAGTGAAGGCTGAATTTAAGTAAGTTGAGTCATTTTTTTTTTACTAGATGGTTTCCTGAATAGTGTAAATACTGGCTCTGTGCTGCAATCTTGTGTTTGAGGATCTTGACAAGCCCCAAATAGCGTGATTTGTTCAATCAGTGGTGCGAGTTTGAGGCGGGACAATTGTTTTTTGGTCTGTCCTTATAAAACTATCATTATTTTTGCAATTCCGTTTAGTGCCACAGAAATCACACTTTGACTTAGTAAGACCAAGTCTCAGACACGAGGTGTTCTACTATCTGTCTGGCATCACTACTACCGGTACTTGGCTTGTTCATTTGGTAGATGTTATTTCTCTACAAAGCTACAAAACTGGTAACACTTTGTTTATAAGTGATGTGGTTACACGTTACTACATGTTCTTACTATAGTAATAACAGTAAATTATGCATAATTACAAGTAACTAACCCTAAACCTAATCGTAACTAAAGAAAGTACATGTATTTAATTAAGTACAATGAAACTGCTTCACCTTAAAATATACTGTAATTTACCAATAACTCTGAAGATTTCAGGGCTTTCTAATTAGTTTTGAGAGATTCAAAAGCAGCAATTGTCTGTATATTAGATGTCTGTTCTCTCAGATTCAGAGTAAACCATTTTGACTTTGAGCCA
Organism: Phoxinus phoxinus; assembly: GCF_949152265.1. NCBI lineage: Eukaryota > Metazoa > Chordata > Actinopteri > Cypriniformes > Leuciscidae > Phoxinus > Phoxinus phoxinus. The sequence goes on from NC_136876.1 coordinate 28,898,332, forward strand.
TTTTTCAAAAGCTCAACATTATCTCTGGGCGTGTGTGGGTGCTTGTAGGTTTATGCGTTGTATGTGGTTTATGTGTTTGTGAATCCCTCTCTGTCTTGTAGCGAGGCAGAAATCGCTGTGGCAGTGGCGAGGCAGAGAGAGATGAAATGGCTGGACATGTTCAGAAACTGGGACAAATGGGTATCCCGGCGCTTTCAAAAGGTCTGTTTCTTATTTAAAGGGTCACAGAAGACATTTCTGACTGGATTAGAAAATACAGTGCTTATGAATGTTAATACTTATTGAGTTATGTTTTCTTTCTGATGCAGGTAAAAATCCGCTGCAGGAAAGGAATCCCTTCCTCTCTCAGAGCTAAAGCCTGGCAGCTGCTTTCCAACAGCCAGGAGCTCCTCGACTCCAATCCTAGAAAGTTTGAGGTATGGTCAGGTTAATACATACTATTGCTGTTGTTAACTATTTAGTTTTTACGATCAAGGGCCTCCTGACTAAAATTAAACAATGAAAAGACAGACACATCAGATTATATATGATGTTTTTATTGTATTACACCATTAATTGCATCTGCTAATCACATTGCATTTTTTGTTCCAGTTCACATTTGATAGTTCAGCTGTGACCACTAACAACATTGTGTTAAACGGGCAAGAAAAATGGCCACAAAACACAACCATTTTGTTGCAATTTGGAACCCTTTCTTACCTTTTTAATGTTCTTATACTCACTTAGCAGTCATGTATATCTTAATTTAGATGATCAAAACACTTGTTTTTAATGTACACATTTTTTTATTATAGACCTATTTGTTCACTTTCCTTTTTTTTTTGTCTCTTAGGAGTTGGAGCTAGAGCAGGGAGATCCAAAGTGGTTGGACATCATAGAGAAGGACTTGCACAGGCAGTTCCCGTTTCATGAGATGTTTGCTGCTCGGGGAGGACATGGGTAAATTCAGATGAGGGTTTTATCAAGAGAAAGAGTGATGTAGGGCTTTTATTTAGATTGTTACACAATCATGGAAACTGAAGGACGGAATTTTTTTAATATATATAACGTGACATACTGTCTTTCCACGCGATTCTAAAGACCTCTTTAGTTTGTTTCCATTTGCGCTCTAAGTTACGAGTTTCTCTCTTGATAACATGCGTAGCACTGTTGTACCATGGTGCTTTAGTTTTCTCTCTAACCTTTTTTAATCTAATTGGTGCAACAATTTCTAATGTACTAGAGAAAATGGTGCTCATACTGCTAGTCATTTCCTCTAGTTCATCTGTTTGTTTGGGTTCACTGAGGAGCTGAGATAGATCAGGTAAGCTATTCAAGAATTTTAGGAAATCCGCATAGGGGCCTGGCGGTCTATATACAGTAGCCAAGGCTAGAGATAATAGGGATTTCTTTCTTACATCTAAAAGCGTCACATTTAGCACAAGTACTTCAAACAAATTAAACCTGTGACCTGTTTTCTGAGTAACATTAAGAATATCTCTATAGATTGTTGCAACACCGCCGCCACGACCAATCAGACGGGGCTCATGCTTATAACCGTATCCTGGTGGAGTGAACTCATTAAGACCGAAATAATCATTCGATTTAAGCCAGGTTTCTGTAAGGCAAAGTACATCGAAGCTATTATCTGTGACCATTTCATTTACAATAACCGCCTTAGGTGTAAGCGATCTAATGTTTAGAAGACCTAGCTTTAGACATTGTTTTTGTTCACTAATACTGAGATTTTCTGGTTTAATCACAATTAGATTTTTCTTAGATCCTGCAGTAGATTTATTGTTTGGCCTCACTAAACGAGGAATAGACACAGTTTCTATATAGTGTTCTACACTGGTACTTATATCAATTAATTTGGGACAGCAAAGAATGTGATTTGGACTTTGACTTACTAGTCATATGGTGTGTAACGTCTTGGAGATGTTGTCCGACAGAACAGCCGCTCTGATATGGAAAGACCATGAAAGGGAGTCTGAAATATGAATGCCTAAAAACTTAAAAGTATTAACCATTTCAACTGCAGAGTTATTAATGTAGACAGGTAAATGTGTGGTTTTATTTCTTCTAAAATCTATGATGACCTCCTTGGTTTTCCCCACATTCAGGGACAGATTATTTCTTCGGCACCACATGATCAAATTACTCACCTCATCCCTATAGGAAATTTCATTATTGCTGTCAATGAGTCCTACCACAGTAGTATCGTCTGCTAATTTCACAATACTATTTGAGGGATATTTTGCAATACAGTCATAGGTATACAGACTATATAATAGAGGACTAAGACAGCAACCTTGAGGTGCTCCGATATTTAACACTATAGGGGCTGAGTATGTAGTGCCTACTCTAACTGTCTGGGGACGGCCTGTTAAAAAATCCTGTATCCACCTGCAGATGGAAGTACAGAGGCCCAGGTCTAACAACTTGGATATTAAAATGGAAGGTCTGATGGTATTGAAGACACTGCTATAATCAACAAACAGCATCCTGACATACGTATCCCTACCCTCTAGATGTTGAAGTGTAGTATGTAAAACCAAAGATACAGCATTATCCACAGCTCTATTTGATCTATATGCATATTGTAGTGGATTATTAAAGACAGGAATGCAGTTGTTAATATATGATTTCACAAGCAGTTCAAAGCACTTCATTATCACAGAAGTCAAGGCTACAGGTCTAAAATCATTCATACAGGTGGCAGTTGTTTTCTTAGGCACAGGAATTATGATTGATTATGAAAACAATTTGGAACCATACAAAGAGAGAGTGACAGGTTAAAAATATCAGTAAAAACAGATGCAAGTTGGCTATAACATGTCCTTAAGACTCGCGGAGTAATGCCATCAGGCCCAGCAGCCTTCCCTATTTTCACAGCTTTAAAAACCTTACATGTATCAGCAACTGAGACCTGGAATGCTTGACTGCCAAAGGCATCCCCATCAGGAGATGATATGTCTGTGTGTGTGTTCCCACATGAAGGTATTTTAACATGCACATCCCCAGTTGGAGATGTTCCCCGCGTCAGTGCCTCAGCAGCGCATTCAAAACGAGCATAAAAATGGTTCAAGTCATCTGGGAAGGAAGCAGAGCTTGTTATGACGCCGCTAGGTTTGGCCTTATAGCTAGTGACCGCTTGTAGGCCTTGCCAGACACGCCTAGTCCCCTTCAGAACAATATCGCTCTATCTTGTCCCGATGTTGTTTTTTAGCAGGTTTGATTGCATTCCTAAGCTCGTATCTCGCGCTCTTGTAACGAGCATCATCCCCAGATCCCCAGCCACTGTCCTCTCATGCAATTTCACACGTACGTTTTTGTTCACCCACGATTTTTCGTTAGGGTAAACACAGAAAGTACGTGTGGGAATACAACTGTCCACACAGAATTTATTATTAAGCATGTTGTGTTTTGATTGTTTAACCTTTAAAGGAGAACTCCAGCGCAAAATGAACCTTTGGTCTAATTACACATTGTTACCTAGTCAACCGTTATCTGAGATTTGTTTTCATGATTATCGAATGTAAATAGTTTTATCTCTAAAAACAGTTTAGCCTATAACGCTAGTATAACGCTAGTATATGGGGCGTAGAGTAATGACAAATAAAAATCGCTTGTTAATACCACTAACAAGGCTCAAAATAGCCCCACACTAACACGGTAGCATAATGAGGGTCCCTACCTTCAAACCGAAGCATTGAGAACTTTGACAGTGTCCAGACAGTTTAATAAGAAGATATTTTATACATACAGTCAACTTCACGTATACAAGCAGAAGCCATCTTAGAAAAACAGACTCGATCAGTCGATCAACGAAACGCCGATCTAAATGCGCTGGACCATATGAGATTCTACACAGTTCAGCGCATTTGGATCAGCGTTTCATTGATCGACTGATCGAGTCTGTTTTTCTAAGATGGCATCTGCTTGTATACGTGAAGTTGACTGTATGTATAAAATATCTTCTTATTAAACTGTCTGGACACTGTCAAAGTTCTCAATGCTTCGGTTTGAAGGTAGGGACCCTCATTATGCTACCGTGTTAGTGTGGGGCTATTTTGAGCCTTGTTAGTGGTATTAACAAGCGATTTTTATTTGTCATTACTCTACGCCCCATATACTAGCGTTATACTAGCGTTATAGGCTGAACTGTTTTTAGAGATAAAACTATTTACATTCGATAATCATGAAAACAAATCTCAGATAACGGTTGACTAGGTAACAATGTGTAATTAGACCAAAGGTTCATTTTGCGCTGGAGTTCTCCTTTAATAATAAAGTTTTTTTTTTTTCAAAACAAGCAGAACACCATAATTTCATAAAATTATTGCCCATACCACAAAAATAAATATCAGCTATTCTTATTGTCAAAAGTTGTATGTGTGTGTGTGTTCAGGCAGCAGGACCTGTTCCGTATACTGAAGGCCTACACAATCTACCGGCCGGATGAAGGCTACTGTCAGGCCCAGGCACCAGTGGCAGCAGTGCTGCTCATGCACATGCCCGCTGAGGTAAGCTCAGTCTAGGTTGCTGGTCTAGGCTGATTTTCATTAAACAGACAGCATGAAGATAATATGACTTGAGTAATATCACAGGATATAACCGTCACCATCTTCACTGTTATTTTCTTCTAGCAAGCCTTCTGGTGTCTTGTGCAAATCTGTGAGAAGTTTTTGCCTGGCTACTACAGTGCTGGGTTGGTGAGTAACCAATAGAGACTCTTACTAGGACCACAGAGGAGAGTGTTTATTTTTTATAAACTCCTCTTTCTTCTCCTCTCCTGTCCATCAGGAGGCTATCCAGCTGGACGGAGAGATTTTTTTCTCTCTTCTGAGGAGAGTGTGTCCCATGGCTTACCGTCACCTGAAGAAATTTAAGATCGACCCTATCTTGTACATGACAGAGTGGTTTATGTGCATTTTCTCCCGTACGCTGCCTTGGTCTTGTGTCCTCCGTGTCTGGGACATGTTCTTCTGTGAAGGTCAGTCATACACATTTCAGCAGTCATTACTCCAGCCTTCAGAGTTACATGATCCTTCAGAAATCATTCTGATATGCTGATTTGGTGTTCAAGAAACATTATTCTTATTAGAATAAAAGTGTATTTAATAGTTTTTTTATGTTGTTTGTCAGGAGTGAAGATTGTGTTCCGGGTGGGTTTGGTGCTACTTAAGCAGATGCTAGGGTCTGTGGATAAGCTCCGTGAGGTGCAGGGCATGTACGAGACCATGGAGCGACTTAGGAACATCCCCCCTGAAAGCATCAAGGAGGAAGTTCTGGTTCAAGAGGTGTGCACACAAACTCACTCTTACAAGAAGACTCGCAATAGAGAAGTAGCAGTGCAGTACGCTGTGTCCTTTCTCATACTCTCTGCTCTGTTTTCAGGTGGTCTCTCTGTCTGTGACGGAGGCCCTGATCGAGAGGGAGTGCAGCATTCAGGTGCGTAAGTGGCGGGAATCTCGTGGAGAATTGACCCACCAACCGAATCGCCGTTTGCATGGCACACGGGCCATCTTCGAGCAGAAACACCGGGCCGCTGCGATCAGCTCTGGCGGCAGCTTGTCATTTCTGGGTGGTCATATCCCTGCCCCCGGACCCTTGCGTGCATCATCAAGCCTCCTGTCACTTCCTGGTCTTAGAAAGTCCAAGATGCCATTTCATTCACAGAATAAGAAGAGCTCCACCTCTGGCAGCTTGGGCCAGGATATCGTCCCAATGCAGCCACTTGGGGGCAGTGCCAGTGTAGTAGCCTCAAAACCTCCAGTGCCGTCTGCCTCTAATGCTGGAGCCGGTGGGCGTCCACCGGCACCGCATAGGCCCAGTCCTCTAGCTACAACATCTTCTACTACCACACCACCGGTTCCAACCGCACACGCATCCAGTGCGCACATGCTCCAGCCGTCGCCTAAAGTTGTCTCTGAACAAATCACCCCCACCATCCCATCACCCACCGCAAACAACTCACCATTACCCCCGTGCCCAGATACTCCAAAAACAGCAGTAGAGGAAGACGGGAAAAAGAAAAAGAAAACCAAGGAGGACAAAAGACGGGAGAAAGAGGAGGAGAAGCTAAAATCGCGGGAGAAGAAAGATAAGGACAAGAATGAGAAGGATAGGATGAAGAAGGAGAAGGAGAAAGCCGAGAAGGAGAAGAAAAAGGAGAAGGGGGGTAAGAAAAAAGACAAAGGGGGAGGAGGAGAGACGGAGGAGAAGAATGGAGCCACAGCGGCGAAAGATTTGGCCTAATTCTGCCCCGGCGTCCCTTCAACAAGAAGAGGACAAGGAATCGAAATGGCTGCAGACTGGTGAAAAGAGACAAGCGAACTATCTTCTGTAACGTCCATTTCATCTCAAGTACTCATTTCACAAGGATAACTGGATCTGCATCTGCCCCATGTCTCTCATCTCGTCTGCACAGTGCTTTCACCCAATGCTGCAACAGGAAGCGGTTCTTACTCAGCTTTTTATTATTTTCTTTTTTGAAGTTTGATACCTGATTGATGAGATCAGCTGGATAATTAGTAGTCAATTCTAGTGTACTGGGTGCCATGGTGTACATACAGTAGACCTCTAGCGCCATCTGTGCCAGTCCAACCCCACAATCCCCCTCTGTTCGTTACCCGAGAGGTGTCTCAACCAGAATACCTGAATAAAACATTTCTGCAGTGCGAAAAGCGCAGCAGTGTCTAATAATAAGTTATATTTTTAGTGTTCTGGAGGACCTATTTATTCATCGTACTGTTGCTTGTTAGTGTGTGTTCTTGAATGTCTGTGCCTTGGCAGTGTAGTGAATTGTATCAGTCTCGTGCAGCACACGGGTCTTGTCTTCTTTCTTTTCAGTCTCCTTTCAAAAGAGCTTTTTTTTTTTTCCTGTTGTGCTCTGATAGGAGGAATTAATAAGTGTTGAGAAGAGCCAAATTTAACACAGGGAAAGGTGTGTTCTCTTTCATAACTGTGGAAAGAGCCACTTTTAACTATCCATTTAACAAACGTTTGAATACCTGAATTAACATAATTACTAAGAGGAAATAAAAACGGTTCTTGGTTGAGTGTGCTTGTGTATCTCTGCGCAAAGACTGCAAACTCGTTAGATCTCAATCCATCGTTATGTCAGCCTCACCAAATATTTCCTCTTGCCGCAGATGAGCTTATTATTTCTTTGTTTCTCTTTTCGAACAAATTGCATCACATAAACTGCAGTAAAGGTTAAAAATTCTGCCAAGCGTGTAGATCACTCCAGATATCTGTGTGGTTTGATGTTAATTATCTTGATGTTGATATGGGTGTAGAGTTCAGACTACGATTTTAACAAATGTATGCACTGAGGACTGTTGATTTTCAGCACTAACCTTGATGGGTTCATTAATATAGGGCACTCTCTAATCCAGTTCACATGACTCCTTTAGTCCTCGCCTTGTTGGATGGGAAGGTTTTGGTGTAGCATTAACCTTTGACCTTTGAAGTTTTCGGCCTCAGGCTGTAATGTTTTGATGTAAAAACTATTAATTTAATTGGATGAAACCATGTAATATCTATTACCGCTATTATTAGTCTTATTTTGGATTAGATTTTTTATTTTTCTATGCAAGTAAATGGAGGCCTGGTAGACTGGAATGGCAGTGAGCTTTGTTTTAGGAGTGTTGTATTTAATCACAGGATTTATTATTTTATATTTTATTTTCATGCGCTGAAAATGATTTTTGCACATTTTTCTCCCAACATCCTGAAGAAAAAAAACAAGCAGTTGTTATTTATTTAAGACATTTTATAATCACTAGCTTGTCTAATTTTACTGCAGTATTTGTTTCTTGAGAGATGATTTCATACTGATTATTATTTTGTTCTGATCTTTTTATTATTATTATTATTATGTCCCATTGAAGGGGGAAATGATCCCAAAGAGTTGTGAAAGAAAAGGAATGGATCAATAAAATGTGTGCGAGGCATTTCTGTGGTAATTAAATGTTAAATATTGTCCTTAACAAAACTTTAACTCAAAGTGTTACTCTTGATGAACACTGGCGAACTAAACTCCACCATAATCCACTGACCCCTCAGTATTATGAATTATTCTGATACATTCACTAGGTGATTGGACCATACCTATGCTTTTAGGGCTCCTACTCAGTATATAATATTATTGTCAAGACAGAAGAAACCTGAAGTGGTTTCTGGGTTGCAGTATGGTAGCCAATAATACCCTGTCAATGTTCAAATGGTGTCTCCTGTGTTTACTGGACTCGTTGCATCGTTCAGATCCAACTGCAGGGGATCAATCCACCTCCTCACCTATCAGTGGTGCCCTTACTGACCTCAGTGGTCATTGCTTCCTCTAAAGGCACTGCTGTTCAAATGAAAAGCAAGCAAATTATGTCTATGCAAACTTTGTTCCTTACCGTTTGTACAATGTAGATGTTGACATTTATGTTGTGGCCACCAGGGGCCTCAGACTACCTTCCCTGTTGACACGAGCACTGGATCTGCTGAAGGTGTAGTGGAGTGGGATGTCCATGGCCTGTTACTTTCAGATAACCTGGGTGATCTAGATTAAGGTGTTTAATTATTCTTAATAATTGCTCTAAGTTCTAAGCACTGGCATAAACCTGGTTTTGCACCTGTAAGGCCATCTTCACTAACACCATCCTGTCTGTATTGCCAACCAAGGGTACGACCGGTGGACTTAATATGTTTCTGATGCTGTGCTCACCAATAATTAATGAAAGGCCACCCAGTGTTGGTTTACTAACACTCTGAGACAGCTGGGACTGGGTGTGAAGTAGTTTGTCTCATGGATTTCTGCATTGGTAATTACGACCCAGTGTATGTTATAGAATTGTTGTAAAATAAATTATCATTTTCATTTTAGTGTTTGTTTAGGTTAGTACTCTCATTCTGTCCTCTGTATGTCTCATACTTGTTTTTAAGTTTACATGAAACCATTTACAGTTGAGAATGAAATAAATTCATAGATGAAGGCCGCTGTTCTGAAACTGCTGAAGAGGAAGTTCACAGTGTATTTAATAATTACAGGTGTGATGAATAATAAATCATAATATATTAAAATCTCCCTCAAGAGTGTTTTTTTATATTTATGTTATGAGTCATTTTAAGTGTCATTTAACTATTTTGATACAATTCCTTAGTCGCCATTCTGCAAAATTTTAATTCAAATTTTTTTTTAGGTTTTTTTGTCACGTTTACTTGATTTACATCACGTGGTTCGGGAGACATCAACAAAGGATTTATTTTTTCAATTGAGGGTGTTGCGGGAGCGGTTTAATTGAAAATCTCACTTTATTCAATGAGAAATCTTGCAATTTCTTGTACCTTATGTGGAAATGTACATTAAGTAGGCTACTTTTACTCAGATCGCACTTGACAGAAGCAAGAAATACTTTACTTTTGAGGTGAGGCATTTTTACCTCTTTATAAATTGTTTTTCACTTTTTCCAAAGTTACTGATAATCTGTCATAATTTTGCCACCCTTATGTCGTTAAAACTTTTCTTGTCGATTGAAGAATGTCGATTAAAGGGTTTGTTTCGGTCAAATCAGAAAGGTTGATAATTCTGAAAGAAAAATCGCCATGAATCTAGGCCTATCTATAGTAAACGTGGAAAGTGTGGGCTACACTTAAAGAAGAGTCTTGTTGATTTTTTTTTACTAGCGCTACAATCATTGATTACAATCAAGACATTGTCCACTGCAGAGCCAAATGACACACAGCTCCACCTCTCTGGAGGTCATGGGTTGAGTTATGGGTAAGGTTAGGGAGTGGTCGCCGGATATTCTAGTTACGACCAAATTACATTCAGAGATGGCGAGCTGGACTTCACTCTCCACCCACGGCTCTGCATTGCCTCACATGTGAGTTCCAAATGAAATACAGTAGCACAAGATGAAATAAAATGTTACTAAAGCTTTTTAATGTTGTTTGAAATCCTAAGACCTTTTCACTGCATTTCAGATAGTGAAAATACATTTGAATGTGTGTGAAGTTTGCCACAAATAATTTACCATAATAGGACAGTCAGTTATAAATGACACCACCCGAAAAAAGTTCAAAGGTCAGATGTTGAAAACAAAGTTTGACAAATAATGTTTGTCTTAAATATATGTAAGATATAAAGTCATATATTTTTTTCTAGCTGTTCAATCAGAGTTATAGAAATAATTATATCTTCATATTTTGAAGTAAAGCTTCTTAATGAGAAGCCTATACTTTCTATTATCTTTATATAGGCCTACCGTACTGTGGTCACGATGAGATGAGGTGAACAAGTTTATTCGGTCTTTCTTTAATTATAAAACAAAGAATCAAAAACAGTGAGGAATTGAACGGCCCTATTGTCCTATGCCTGTGCAATGTCCCGATTTTTACACTCATAACAAATAAATAAATATGCTCTGAGAGAATGCAAAAGAAAATCTTTATTGGGTGAACTCTTCCATACATGCATCACCTCGACGTTTAGTTTTGTTATTATGGATTAAATGTTAAATTGGACTTTCACAGTTTTAAACCAAAGCCAGTGCACTTCAGCAAGATGTGTTTTCTGCTCATTGCTGTTTTAATAATTAGAAAACAGGCAATTAATGCTTAAAACATTTAAAACCTTTCAATTTATGTGGAGGCGAATGTGGCATATAGCAGCTCCTCTGTTATCATTGCCGTTGTAGGACTATCATTGTCCACCAGGTAGCGCTGGTCACATTATGCTGGTCACCCTTGAGATTTACTGCATCATTATCCTGCAGTCGTATGCAGCTTTCCCTATCTCACAGTATCATCTTTATGCTCTGTAATTACAAACAGACTCGTCTAGTTTCTTCCCACCTATCACACACAGCCAGCAGACATAGCAGTACAAAAAGATGTTTTATTCACAGTTTGTGTCTTTTATTGGTTACAGAAGAGTTTCTGACAGAGCAAAGCAGGCCCAGATGCAGAAAGCAAAAGGGTAGATTAAAAAAAAAAAAACATGGATAGAGAAATAGTGAAGAGGAGGGGAGAGGGGGAGTGAAGAGGATATGTTTTCTTTCAATCCCCTCTCTCCTCTCTTCCTTGGATGGTCTGTCTCTCTCACTCCCTCTGTGACAAGCTTGGCATCGCTTTTAGGAGGCCCAACTCTCTCGGTACAAAACCCTCATTTTCTCTTTCTTTTTAGTCAACCATCAGGGGAAGAAACGAGAATGATGATTGGTTCCTCTATTATAGAGCAAGATCACTCCATCTTGCTTCTTCCACATCTATCTAGAGAGGTTTTTCAGCCCAAAGCTATAGATGCCTTCATTTCAACCCTCCAGACAGCAGCATAAAATGCATGCATACATGCTTGATTGTAATGAAAGAGAGGTGGTCATGGGTAATGAGTGAGAAACAGAGAGAAAGAGAGTATGTGAGAGATATAGAAATGATGTTAATTTTATTGAAAACAATCCCATGTCCCCACTTGACAGACACTGTGGTCATGAGCCTCTCCACCCTCCCAATTCTGTCTCAGCGAGACAAGTCTTTGGAGAGATGGAGTGAGTAAGTGCTTGAAAGTAACGAAGATGATAGAAAGGGAGGATGAAACACAAAGAGAAGGAGGACAAAGTACAGCCTGGGAGAGTAAAGCAGAGAGAGAAACGCGTTCATCTCTTTATTTTCTGTCTTGTCTCCACAGCAGTTTACTCCTCTTCCTTCTCCTCTCCGTGTGTGATGACGTAGCAGATGTTCTTGTAGTCAACATTGCCAGCCACATCTGGGGGGAAGGCGGCAAACAGATTCTTCATCTAAAGGAGGAAGAACAACAAATTTAGGATTAAACAAACATTAAAATGCTTTTAGAGACTCTAACTAATCTAGGAAAATAGATTAAAGTCCAGATGAAACTGAAGAAACACAAAGAGAAGGAGGACAAAAACAGCCTGGGAGAGTAAAGCAGAGAGAGAAACGCGTTCATCTCTTTATTTTCTAGCGACAGATCTGTTTTCTATATTGTGACGGATTTCCTTTACATCTGAACGAAACGGATTGTCAAAAAAGAAAAAAAATGTAGGATGGGATTTGGCAGATCTGAAGTCCTGCATATGTCATCAGAGAAAATTATGTTTTGATTAAAAATGATCATTTAATTAAGTTAAAAAAGAACGTTTAACAAAAATAAAACATACATGGATGAATCATTTACAATAAGATAACCTGCATTTAGAAAATAGGGTAGATTCTCTTTTCATGCCGACTTTAAACTCCTAAAGATGAGCAACATCTGATCTCACCTCCTCTGCAGTGAACCTGTCGCACTGAGTGGTCAGAAGCTCCTCGAGGCTGGAACGAAAGAGAAAGAGTAGCAGTCAGATATGCAATCTTTCTTTTTTTTCTGCATGGGAATAAAATGCCAGTGAATATAGACTCACAATTCCTTCTTGATGGTGCCAGTGGCCTCTGGGTCCAGCACCTTGAAGGCAGACACAATGACGTCTTCGGGGTCAGCACCTTTCAGAGAAACAGAGAGGGAATTATACTGACTGAATATACAATGATTGGAAAACCAAAGGCAAATGGACAGAAAAAGGGACTTTTGCATACCCTTCAGCTTCTCTCCAAACATGGTGAGGAAAACGGTGAAGTTGATTGGGCCGCTGGCTTCCTTGATCATAGCCTCCAACTCCTCATTCTTCACGTTCAGCTGACCTATAGAGAGAGATGAGGACGGTCAGCACAGATATATGGATGTATTTGCAAAGTACGCACAACTGACACAAATCATAAACGCACCCATTGAGGCCAACACGTCCCTAAGGTCGTCTTTGCTGATGATACCGTCCCTGTTCTGGTCAATGATTGTGAAAGCCTATGTGTGCAGGACAGAAAAAAAGAGAAGAACATTGTTACAGGAGTAGGTCTGAAATGAGGCTGCTGACAGTTGCAAACCAATGACTAATGAGTCGTATCTGGAAATCTTCCCCTTGCAGGCTTTCTTATTTGCCTGACAGTAGTAAAATGTCCTTCTGAATCACGTGAAACTCAAGAAGGGGCTTGAATACTTAACGGCAGCTGCTGCTTCCACCCGGCCCCCACAGAGACCCTCACTGATCCTTCTTTCCATCTGGGAGACGTGTTAAGTCAATCCCAACTGTAATGTCAGACATTCCTGAAGAGGAACTTGAGAAGGCTGTATCACTTACTAATTTCACATCCTTACTTAGCTCCCTCGCACACTAGCCTGACGCTAATTCCAGTCACCTCACCCTTTTAGCATGTGCTCACATAAGTGTTGGAGATAATCATGCTAAATCATGTTTGAAAACCATAACTAGAGACAACTACTGATAAATATACAATTTTCTCCAGGTTTTTATTTTGTGCTTGATTTATATGTAATTTTTGGGGCCACTTTCTGTTTTTCTTTTCTTGCACCACTTCAAGCGCCCTAAAACATGAACCTGATTAACAATAGGGTTTTTTTTACTCACACTTTCCTTTGAGTCCAAGATAGAGGCTGTTATTTACTACTTTTATCCACTTATCTTTATCTTTTTATTTATCACTTTATCTTGTATCCATTCCATCTTATTCTCTTTTATCTTGTCTAATATTTCATATTCTTTTCTTTCTGTCTGTCTCTCTGGCATGCACGGTGATCTTCAGGTATCAGAACAGACTCTGACAGATGGGAGGGCAGTGGAAAGGAAGGCTAGATTAAGACGTTCTGTTGACTCTGTCCAGTTCCTCAACTATACAAGCCTTAATATAGATACAGTTCGACCTTTCTCTTAGTAGGGGTTAGCCTTCGATGATATTAGCATTAAAAGGCCAGTTCTAAAGCAACCTCTGTGACAAATCACAGTGGTCATTTATTGCATTGATATATGAACTGATATATGCTAACATTTACCCCCATCAAACTCATTCGACTTTGATAATCCACAATAAAGTGAAAGATTGCAACTTCTAAAACGATATATATTAATATATATTTGAGATATAATGATCTCAAAATATGATGTTTGTTAAGTACCAATGTATTTGACATGGTTGAATTAGCGTGATTGTTGTATTGACAAGAAGATCTGAAAAAATATTTACCTCCTTGTACTCCTGAATTTGGCTCTGCTCAAACATGGAGAAGACATTGGAGGAACCCTCTCCTCCACCACCTCCCCTCCTCTTAGCCTTCTTGGGTGCCTACATATGCAAAATAAAATATATAATAATAATAAAGTTGTTAACGTTTAACACAGTAGTGCATGCAAATAGAATACATGTATAGTGCTAATTTTTGACAAGAATCCATATCAACATAATTAGAAAATCAGAAAATGAGACACTCACATAGCAGTGCCACACAGAGCTTATAGAGACACCAGACTCTCAATCATAAGAAATTTTAACACATTTATTGATAATAAAACAGTATGAAAAGCTACATACTAATGAAACAGATTTATATGAGTGATATAGCCTACATCCAAAAAAATATCTTTGCATGAGTTGCATAAGTTTGCATAAGTTTACAATGATTATTGACCTTATTGACCCTATTCAGTATTTTTGTAGCTTCAAGGGCATCATAGTCAGCTACTGGAAACTGTTGGATTGGATTGTGTATTGAATTTGATCCAAAGTACCTTTACATTAGCATTATGATTTCTGAAACAATGCTGAAACTTACAACTTACTATATACAAACATACAATATTTGTCCACTCAATAACTTAACTTAATAAATTACAAAAAAACTGCATATTATGGGAAGTGAAAGCAAAACCACTTAGTTTTGCAGCTTAAGCATTAACTTCCTGGTTCCAGTAACGCAGGTTCAGAAAAAGTGCCCAATTTATCACATCCTGTTAAAGATATTGTCCACAGTTCAATTATCCAAGACCCAGACGCCGATTCAAAACGCGAGCTCTCCTCCACGTGACCCTGCTGAGAGTGAGGCTTTAGGTCCTTGGTTCCTATGTGTCCACCTAAATGGTGTGGCCAGGTAACAGCTAAGGTACTGGTTACTCACCATGCTGGGACGGTGTGAAGTCTAAGAAGCTCAAAAAGTGAAGACTGAAGCCGAGTCCTGTAGAGTCCTGCTCCCTCGAGCCTTATATACTGCCGAAGGCCCCTTGCTAATTATAGATCCAACCTTAAGTGTGGCTTGGGAAACAGCAGAGAGAAAGAGGGAAACTATGAAAGGGGAGAGAGATGAGGTAGGGGGAAAGTGATGAAGGAACACAGGGTGGGATGCACTATCATCTTACAGTCCTTAGAAATAGCTATTGGAGTCTTGGAATGGGATGAATCTGATACTAATGGCAGCAGTCTGCGTGTCTCACGTAGACTAATAAGGACATGGAGACGTAAGGGACTGTTTGAGCTTCGCACAATCACATAACTCAGTTTGAAATGAATGAGCTGTAACCATAGACACTGAGGACACAACTCCCACCGCTATATTTAGATTAGTGGCAGATCAATATTGGGAGGTTGTAATAATATACTGACTGATTTAAATCCAGAGATTTTTTGAGCCAATGATAAACTTGTGTACACGCCCCCATCTGATTTATAAGAGGCAGTTCTGGCGTCAAATCATAACCCATCCCATCGGCTCTTTCCAAGTCAGCCCTAATTGAAAATAGGGTTTTAATGCCTTTCCTAGTATAGTGGTGCCGTAAGATTTGGGCCCATGTCCCCCTGCCTCACCCTGCCACATGGCCATGCCTATATTCAGCACTCTCTCTCTCTCCTTGGCGCTCTTTGACCTCTCTTGGCCACTCTACAGTCACTTTGAGGTGCAATTGGTGGTGGCAAATGGGAATCTGCTCTGTGAATGGGCACATAATTATCCTCTTTTCTTTTAGTCTGAGATGATCAGCACAATGCAGTTCAGTGGGGTTGGTAGGGGACACATGAAGAGAGGCTTAAAACAGGTTCTTTTGGGAAAGCGGGGGCAATGGACAGCTGAGAGCGACCAAAATAGCACAACAAACTTGTCTGCTTCTTGTGCTTGCCTTTTCTTCTCTGTTTAATCCATCAGTCATTTCCTCGACCTCTTCTGATAACTCCACCGTTTGTTGTGCGTTCCTTTCCCCTTTTAGATTAATTTGATATCTTGTGAGTCTGTCCTTTACTTGTGTTCCCGTATCTAGATATTGCCTAGATCTTTCATTGTTCTATTTCAGAAATCTTTAATAGAATAGCTCAGCTGTAGTTATTTATGCAGCATTTTTATGAAGTGAATTTGTTTTAAAATCAGAAAGTCATGCAAGTAGTGCATTTGTGCATTAAATTATTACATATAATTATAAAAAAATTATTAAAAATTACAATATTGTTCATTAATAATGATCTTGAAAAAGAAATACATACATATAGTGATATAGTATTGCATTTCCTGTAAATAACTATATATATATATATATATATATATATATATATATATATATATATATATATATATATATATATATATATTGTGTGTCAATTTATTGGATTGTGTATATGCATGTTGTATTGGTAATGACTTTTAAATTTAAGGTAACATTGATAACTAATAATTGAATCATTGATGCAGCTTAATGATTAGACAAGACAAGTTCTCAAATTAGATATGTATAGCCTATGCTATATTAACACATCCCTCATATAACTATATATGGTGGAACAGCTTTCAAAGTGTGTGTGTGTGTGTGAGAGAGAGAGAGAGAGAGAAAGAGAGAGAGCGAGAGAGAGAGAGAGAGAGAGGGGGGGGGGGGGGGGTTCTTGGTCAGATGATGTGTGGACCTTGATTTGAGGTATTTTATTTCACAGTAGAATGATTTAGGTCTTCAGTTTAGGCCTGTTAAGTATGTTCGCTTCATGAATGATATGGTTGTACACATCTGTGATTTAGTATCTTCATAGGCTGGCCTGTAGGCCACTGTTTTACTCATCTTTGTTTTTTTGTTTATAGCCTGTCAAAGTGTACATGTCTATACGTACAGTACGAGTTATGTGTAACGTGATCTGATATGTTTCTTCAAAGCTGTTTATCATGACAGAGATGACTGGAATCCGGATGAGGTGAAAAAGGCCGCACCATCGCTATAGGGGTTAGGCATACCTCAGGTCTGCAATGTGCAGAGGTTATGGTTGAAAGGAGGATCTTCATGTTGCATCCAACACTGAAGGCGTTGGTCATTTTGTTTCTGTTCTTAGAGCTCTGATGTATGCTACAGAATCTCCATAAATCTTCATAACCTGTTGTGATTTTATTAATCATTACACTAACCACAATATCTGCCTATACTGAATTTTTGTATTACATCTACTCGCCATACTAAAACATTTCCCCACATGTTGACAATTCGATATATGTATATATGTGTGTAAATATATATATAGTTAAAAAAATTATATTAACACTCAAACCAAACAACCACTGATTTAAAAAAAATCCTTAATGCTGCTGTGAAATATGCAGTGTTAAAAATACACTCAAAATGTTAAAACAGATCTTTACAGAATTTATTATAATGTACATCAGAGGATTAATACTAAAAACATTGCATCAAATTAATCTGTCAACAAATTATCATTATCATAATTATCATAAAATAAATATTATAACAAAATGGATCTATATTAATTTAAGACAATGTGTTGTGGATGCAGTTCATAGAAACTGTGAATATATCAAACGTTTATACAATAAAATGCATCTAAAATGACTTCTATTACATAATGTGTTGACTGTTCCAAATGTGTAAAGTAAACTAAAAAAAAAGAGGCACATCTATATCCCCAGAGAATTGAGGTGATGAGAAAAAGGAAGAGCAGACAGGGCGTGTACCGTATTTCAGTTTGTTTGTGAAACCTCCTGAACTGAGTGAAACAGGTTTTGTAAGGCAGAACTTAACAGTCACTTATTCTTTAGAAAATCACATAAGTTAATTTACATCCTTCTGTCAAATAAAAGATGAACATTGAGTACGAATCCTGACCTATTAACATACACGATACAATTACTTTCATTTTACTGAACGTACATTTTCAGTATTTTCAGTTTTACATTTTTCAATTACCGGGCTCCCCCAGTACATAATTTAGAAGATGTAACAACAATTTAAATATTAATCATTGTTATAGAACTCTACAACTAACATGTAATCTTAAATAAAGCAAATCCTCAATCCCTTCACTAAACATGCATGCCATCTGACCTCATTTGGCAGTATTTGAATTGCTTTGAATGCAATATGATTTTTTGCAGTTATGTCCGCACATAAATGCTGGGTGTGAAACTACTTGTGGTTTGGGTCTGTTTTATGACAGTTGAAGCAACAAGGAACTAGGCTGAGATGGGGGCAGAGACGTATAGGCTGACCACAGAGAGGAAATGAGAAAAGTCATGCAGAGCTAATCTACATACCTTCATACAATTCTTCAGTAATACATTTCATGAATCCTTAATACATTAATGAATCCATTGCTTTAGAAAATGATTTACTATTTTGATGACAACCTAACCACATGCATATGAATATGCACCTGTACAAACCAACAGAGGGCACTCTAGCCAAGATCAATGAGGTCCTCCTCAATGTATCCCACTTCCTCACGCTTCTTCTTCAGCCAGTCAGCTCTTAGTTGCTTAATCTCATTTCCATAGTACTCATGCAGTTTACTAAATTCTTCCAAAGGATCAAAGCCCACAACTGGCCACTCCCCGTAAGATGGTGCCGGACCATTTAAGGGAGTGACGTGGGCATTTCTCTTGGGCCAGAGCTTTGGAGATCTCTTACTGGTAGTTTTTAATTGAATAGGAGGGGCATGAAGACTGTAGCTGATGGGTCTGTTCGGCATAGATGGAGGTGCTGCTGAACTAGCGCTGTAGCTTCGCCCATCTCTGGGCACTATGGAAGTCCCATGTACGAAATAGGGTTGTCCTGTATTCCAGGAAGCCATTATCTTATTGGGTGTAGAAGTCACTTCTGAGGTCTGGATTGAATCACAAATGCCTTTGTCTCTTCTAGCTTCTGTTTTATTGAGAGCATAAACAAATGTAATTTAGACAAGATGATTGCATTCAAGCTAATACATACAGCCACACAAAACGCATGCAAGCACATAAACACACCTTGGTAACGTCTCTCCAGGTCTCTGACAATCATAGAAAGGTAGATGTGGCTAGCGCAGAACAGAGCGCCGATCCAGCTCTCCTGGCTGTTATGATCATCAGCGGCTAGTCTATAAGTGCGGAGGCCTGGTCCGGTGAACACCAAAGAGAAACAGAACTGACCGTCCGTCTCACATGCCTGCACCATGCAGCCCTCCAGAACAATCACACCCAACAGGTTACGATCGCCTGGACGCTCCTGATAAAACAACAGATTCCCCTTCAACACAAACCAGCGGCGCAGGTAAGTGGTGTTCCTCTCTCTCTGTGGAAAAGAAATGTGGTTAAAGTTCAAACACAGGTAGGACCAGGAAGTCATTTCAATTACGACTTGTTTAAAGAGAAAGAAAATGATTCTAGAGTGAACAGAACAGAGAAACGCTGGAGATGTGAAAAATGTATGTAATGCACAGAAGACTGGTAGACTTCTTAGTGTCACTAATTAAGAAATAGACCAATGGCATGCTTTTAATAAGTGTCTATAAATTATAAGTGTAACAGCCTTGTTTCTCCAGTAGTACCATCTAGATAGTGAGGTGGTTTATTTTGAGTCTGATCAGAAACATTGTCATTTAAACAATGTTATTATTGGAGATAATTTACAATAACTATTTCCTTATCAACTCATATAGTCCTGCTTGCCATCATCGTTTTTACTCTAACCATTTATTGTCACCCTTGGGGGCAATGTGTTTTACAGCAGTGGAGTACAAGCGCATACAAAACGCCATAAACATTAATAAATATTTCAAATGTACAATAACCTAAACATGCACCTTTTTTCTATTTGAATTGAGCAGGGAAATACCACATAGAACAAATGGAAATTTAAATCTGTTTTTGCTAAAGGGAATCTATACAAGGATCCTGAAGGTAACTTCTGATTAGATGTGTTAGATATAATGTTGTTCGCTTTCCCAAGCACCCACATAGTAAAGAAATCCGACAACCTAGGCAGTTTCAATCCCAACACTTTGATAAAGTATACAGCACTCACCAGTGCATTTTACGGGTTAAAAAATATATTTAGCATTTTACGGTTTAGATAGAGTCAGCTGTTTCAAATTAGCATTCTAGGTTAATGTAATAATATCTGGGTAAGTTAAACTGACAAATCCAGGTCCTTACCTTTTTGTAGAGGTAACCCTCCTTCTCTACAGGTGAAGTGCAGGACAGGTAATGGGTTAGAATCTTCTCATGGATCTTCATTACAACGCCACCTGGCGTTCAGCCGTGTCCTAGCGTGAGCACAGGGAGCGAGCTTTACAGTCAGCAAAAGAAATTACAGCCCATGGACAAATCGAGTTGCCTATCGTCATTCTTTTCAACAGAATAAGATTAAAATTAAAAATAAATAAATAGCTATTTTATTTAATTTTTTTTAGAAAAAGGAAACGTGCACATCTAATCATGAGTAAGCATTATAGGCTATATCATACGTGATCAACCTGTCTATCCGGTTCACACGGAGTCAAAGCACTGCCACGTAAATATTATGTATCCATTTTAAAACATCAATACGCTTTGTAAAAGGATAAACAAGGAAACAAACGGTGAAAAGGAATTGTGAACTGAACTGTGACAGACCACCTCAATATTTGTCAGGTGCACCAACTTACTTCTGTCAATGCCTTTCCGTTGATTTATCGAGGGTATCCATACGACCTTAGTGGAAAAACATAACTTTAGGCCAACCGCCTCAATCCTGGCAAAGACCAATATTATTATTTAAGTTTCGTATTACCAGCGCGCGCTCTCGCGCCGGTCTTCTAAGTGTTGAAATATAAATAACGCGACCCACTTCCTGGTAACAAAAGACGATGCCCTATTCTCTTTAGACTAGTGAAACTGCAGTGGCATGTGCGCTTTCACATCCACAACAAATATTAATGATGTGCAAATAATAGGGGAAGTAAATAAATAATTATGAATAAATAATAAAAACAGATACTGCGTAGCTATGTTTCTAATTTAGGCTCTCATTAAATATGTACTAGATAGATTATGTCAGAACTGTGCCTTTGGATAGAAGTGGCTTTTGCACACAGTCGCTGCTGTTCTGCATCTCAAATGCACTTTTCCTGTATTTAGTTAGAGACGCATCATATTTTTGTGTTTCCAAAGAGTGAAATGTTCCCACAAAGCATACAAGCCAAATGCTCAGATTCTCGTTTGAAAATAACAGAAGAATAATAGCTCATTTGGAAACGTAAATCAAGAGGTTATTGTTGTAAAAAAAATACAAGCATATCAAGTAATGGACGTGAGGTCACACAGAAGTGAATTAATCGCAATGAACGTCGTTCAACCGGTTCTCCTGTAGGTGGCGATAGAGATTCGACCAGAATCACACGAATGACGTTGTTCCGGTTTTAGTTTTGCTTGAATGGCGCAGCGGGGAGAATAACATCCAGGTAACTATTATTCCAACGTGTGTTTTACACTTTATTAGCATTGGTTTATAGCTGACCAGTCCGTTAAGCGTGTGTCTAAGTCAAGTTAAAGTTAATTTTATATGACTTTTGAACACGTTAGCTAACTGACACACGCTCCGAACGGACGCTCGCAGCATTAGCTCAAGCATTGCTCCGCTGTGTTGAACATTTTAAACAATTAAATTTAAGTTTGCAATATTCCCACTGGTTCACCAATCCAATGCATCCCATACACGTTTGTGTAACGTTTTGTAGATATTAAAGAATTAGGCCTATACTTAATACACATCTAGTTAGATGTAACGTTAGTTTATTTGTTGGAGCGCAATTAAGTGTCTTCTAGCCAACTGCAGTAAGCTTGGTTGTCTATGAAGTGTCTTTTATTGGCTTTTACAAATTAAACAATATGTACTGGTTTCATTCATTCAATCTGTTATAAAGTCCCAGCATCCTGTTAAGAATATACAATATGTACCGTGTATACTAGACGTGTACACACACACACACACACCAAACACACAATGTTGTCTGATGTAGTGTCTTATGCCTCTTTTAGCATGTCTAAAAGGAAAGTTACCTTTGAGGATGGAGATGGGGAGATTACTTTGGAAGAAGTTGTTCCAAAGAAAAAGGTTGGCCTCATATATAACTCTTTATATTTCCTGTATATTTTATGTCCTGTTATTTCCATGCACGTTGTTATGCTGATTAAAGGGATTGTAAAATATTGTGAATGCCCATGCTCTTTTCGGGTTTATCCAATGTCTTTTTACAGATTGTTGTTGATGTAAGTGGCCCAGGATCCAGATTTAAGGAGAAACACTCATTGGACAGTGATGAGGAAGATGAAGGAGGGGATGGAGAAAACATCAGCAAATATGACATCCTTGCCAATGATGATGTGGAAGGTCTGTGAATAATTTGTTCTCATGCAGATTATTAAATAAATTAAGTGCATTCCAGAATGGTTTATCTCTTTCCTGTTGACCTTTGTAATGCCTTCCTTTTAAATTATTTATAAGGCTCTGGGATGTGAACATGTATACATGAACAATTTTTATGTAATGAATGGAGCAAAAGGTTGACAAATGGCAGTTTTTTGAAGCTCAAGGTTGCTTGTATTTTAGTTATGATTAATAGTACCGGTACTTAATATTTGTCTTTCACATTCTTTGTGTTTACAGGTCAGGAAATGGCAACCATTGACTATGATGAGGGGGTACGCATCACCCCTTTTAACCTTGATGAGGAAATGCAGGAGGGTTATTTTGATTCAGAGGGAAACTATTTTGTCAACAAAGAGGAAGATATCAGGGACAACTGGCTGGACAATATTGACTGGGTACATATTATTAAATAAATTCTGATAAATAATTGGGAATCAAAGCTTAAGCTCAAAGTTCCAATGTTTTTCTCACACAGGTTAAGATAAAAGAGCAACCTGTGAAAAAGAAGAAAGGCCTTGCAGCAAAGCGTAAGAGAAGGGTTGGTGATGAAGATGAAGCAGAGGAAGAGATAAAACGAGAGGCGCAGCAGAAAGACAGTGAGGAAGAGGAGGTAGAGGAGGAGAAAGTGCCAGCAGAAGACCCTCTGGCTACATACAGCCATTATCAACTCACAGAAGCCATCATTCAGCTGCTGCTTCCTGGAGAAACAGTGGCTGCTGCTCTGAGAAGACTTGGCGGTCTTGGAGGACAGAAGAAGAAAGGGAAACTGAGAGGAGGAGAGGAGGAAAAAAAAGAGACTTTGAACAGAGACGCTGATAAACTAGACAAACTGACAGCGTTGGCAGATAGACTGGTCGGGATTGGAGAGTTTGAAATTTATCAGCAGACGTATGAAAAACTGGCCTACAAGCTGAAGGGGTTGACTCAAGGGAAGCCAGCCAAAACGCTTGAGGATAAAAAAGAGGAAGAAGAAGAGCTAGACATGTTCGCTGATGAGTTTGATGATAGGCACGGTGCAGAAAAAGACGAGGATAAAGACAACAGCATAGGTCAGTGATTGGACAAGAATGTTATTTTGTTTTCTTTTGGTGTAATTCGATAAATCTTAAATGAACCTGTGTTTGTAGTAGTTGTCGTCACATCTTTTTTGTCGTGGTCACAAATAATCCAATCTAGTTTCGATGCAAACAAATGAACTTGATCCAACATCAGTGAAACTGTACATTTTAAACATGTTTGTAATTTTATTGTCACTCTTCATAATTATTTGATTCATGGCTAATCCCTCAGTAATAGCAATGTTTCTCTCCAGTGAGTGATGAGGTCATGTGGGAGTACAAATGGGTCAATGAGGAAAACTCTGAGCTCTATGGGCCCTTCAGCAGCCAACAGATGCAGGTAAGCAAACACACCTGAACTAGCACAATTTTGTTCAACTCATTTTCCTTTATTTCTATGTTAAATTTGCTATTAAAATGTAAAAACTGTGGCAGATGCAATATTGCTCTGTTTTTTAGAGCATCAGACATTGGCTTAACCAATGACGTGACCAGCGAGTTGTAGTCAGGCAGAGTGTTGGCAAAAAATTACATGACCATTGAGAAATATTTAGTATTACCTACATTTGTTACAATGTCACAATGATTTTGATTTATATTAAAGACAGACACTTTTTTGTGTGAAATTATACTGTATTATGAACAAGCGTATTATATATTGCTCTATCTTTTATTCCAGGACTGGGTGGATGAGGGCTACTTCAAGGATGGAGTATACTGCAGAAAGATTGACCAAGGAGGCGCCCCATTCTACAACTCAAAGAGAATAGACTTTGAACTTTACACATGATTTTTCCATGAGTCATGTTACTGATTTTATTTGATTTCTTCTTCCCTTCTGAGAGGGCTTCTCTGAAAAATAGTTTACTCTTCAGTAATTGTGTTTGTCTTATGTACACACATACACTAGTATGTGCACCTGTGTTTGATACATGATGTGTTTTAAAATAAAGACTTTTTTTCTGGCTGGATCCAACCTAATGTTCTGGTTAATATAATAGTATATAGCTATCATGACACATGCACTTTTGTAATAGCACGTTTATTTGATTTTTAATGTCTAATTTTTTTTTACAAGGCGCCGCTATTTTGTAGTGCACGAGATTCAATACATAGTGTGGTACTCTACATAAACCAACGAAAGCTTTTAAGTTTACATCGGGACAAAGGCGACTGTTTATGGCATCGCTATTGGTTGCATTTCTCCCTCCTGAAACCTAATTGGCCAGTACGTTAATGCTACACATTTTTAATTGGCCAAGATTTTAGCGTCTAGCCGAGGGGCGGGACATGTTTTACTATGCAAGATTCTGATTGGCTCATCGACTGACCGGGAACACGCTCGCAGCGAATGATAGGTCTGAACCGTGAAGCGCAGCGGTGAAACTCGGGCGCCGTCCGGCGTGGAAATGTCACACACACATCGGTGTTTTAGAAACAACGCCTAAAGGAGATGTTTTCACAGGACGTTTGTCCTCAAACGATTTTAGGTTAGTGTGCAGTTTATTTACATTTGATTTTAAAGTACGAGCTGGTAAAATACTATTTTAATGCACTGTGTGTGATTGGTTTATGCGTAACGTTAGATAGCAGCATAGCTCAGTTAGCCGCAATATACGTCGACGACGTACATAAAAAAACACACCAGTGTCTGAAAACTAACATGTCTAATAAAGCCGCTGCTGAGCAACATAACTCATGACCGTAACCAATGAGGAATTAATATAGTTGAATCTTTTGTGTTTTGAGATTTTTATGTGGGAATCAGTTTGACTGCGGTTATTGTATAGTATTCTGCTGAAGTGAATGTCTCCGATATGATTATGAAACTGCTGTTATTTTATCTTTTCTCGGCAACGTTGCAATAGCTGCTAGTGCTGAATGTCGAGTCGTTTAGCCGCACAGAATATTAGGCTAACGTTACACAATGAGAACATTTTATAGTTGTGTCAAATAATATTTCTAAATCCATACAAACTGTGTCTCCGAACAAATATTGGGGGACCAAATTGTACCGAACGGCGAACGCAGCAGAGACTCATAATAAGCTCCCCATTATGATGTGTAACGTTAGTTTGCAATTATGTATTTAATTTTTATGAAAATGTCGCGCAAGCATTAGTAAACACGTTTACCCGACAACAGAACTGTTTAATCAAATACAGACAATATATTCTCACCGTACACATCATCAGTATGCGATAACTAACTAAGGAGTTTCTGCTTTTATCTTCATTATATCTTTAATTTTTAAGTGGATGCCAATAGGGCTTGGGCGTCGTGACGTCATACTTGGCGTGGCGGCCATGTTGATGGCCTCGCGAATGTAAACATAACGTTACAGCAAGTGGAACGAGTAGAAGAAGCAGAGATGGAAGAAAGAAAAAAGATGTTAAAATCCCAAAAAGTATGCGGAATTTACCGTGATACACTAAATAAGGAAGCCAGGGACCGGTATGTGGACAAAATCGGTACTATTAACGGTTTGGATCCATATGAAATTGGAAAAAAAGAGTGGAGCACCGACAACGACTTGCTGCCGCCGGTTTGCATAACCGATATCTTCGGCTACCTAGTTTGTTTTGTACAAATTTTAACACTCATCTTTCTGTTGCTATCCCTCTGCGGACAAAAAAAAAATGTACTACAAAACTGTAACGTTATTAAAATACGGGATATTTTACAGGAAAATACTAAAACGGGAAGACAGCGGGAAAAAAGCTCAAATAACGTTACGTGTTTATACTTTTGAAACACATAGTTAAAAGTAGCAGCTACATGTGTGAACGGTTGTTACTAAACTAACATTAGCAGTTAGGTGAAGCACAGCTTACCTTTGTCCGGATTAACGTTACTGTGTTCCCACTGTTTTGCCGGCTTTATGATCTGCAGCTCCTGAACCCACCCATTGGTGAACTGTAAGTTACATGCGACTCCAATCATTTGTAGCTTCGGAACTGTTCTGAGGTGTAGGCGCTCACAAAACAAACTATTTTAGCCGAAGATATCGGTTATGCAAACCGGCGGCAGCAAGTCGTTGTCGGTGCTCCACTCTTTTTTTCCAATTTCATATGGATCCAAACCGTTAATAGTACCGATTTTGTCCACATACCGGTCCCTGGCTTCCTTATTTAGTGTATCACGGTAAATTCCGCATACTTTTTGGGATTTTAACATCTTTTTTCTTTCTTCCATCTCTGCTTCTTCTACTCGTTCCACTTGCTGTAACGTTATGTTTACATTCGCGAGGCCATCAACATGGCCGCCACGCCAAGTATGACGTCACGACGCCCAAGCCCTATAGCTCTTCTTTTTATTGTATTGTTGTTACGCGCGTGTTGTGTTTTTGTTCTTTTACACATTACTGTGATGCAAATGAGAAATGTGACCCTGGCAACAAGTTTTTTTTTTTTTTTTTTTCAGTTAGCATTTTGGTTAACTATAATAACCCTAGTTACCATAATTATGCGTTGTTTGCAAAAGTTTTGATCTTATTGTGATTTGTTTAAGCTTTACGGATTACAATGAAAGATACATGTGTACACCACACACAGTGTGTACTTAAAGAAATAGTTTAAAAGTGTGTTATAATTACCCACCCTCATATTGTTCCAAATCTGTATGACTTTCATAAATTAAGAATTTTTTTAATCTGTAATCAAAATTGCTATGACATCTTTTCTCTGATGATGTGTTTACTGGCATGAGGGCTGGGCAACCTGTCACTCACATGACATCACAGCAATACATTTTTTCTTGTTTGAGAAGCTGTTTCACGTATATGTTGCAATAGAGAGTAACAGACTTTTGCAACTTCCTTTTCATGCTGACTTTGAAAAGGTTTGAAAATGTTATACTATATATTCATAATTTTTTTGTATCCTTTTGTTCATCCTTAGCGAATTCTAATGACCATAAATTGTGTTTATGTATTGAATGAGTGCTTAATAATAACTTGGTAAAAGCATCAGTGTAAACTAAAATAGGAGTGAAACTAGCTAACCAACCAGTGACATGCTTGTTCCACAGTTGTGATGATTTGGGAATAAGGTTGGCAAACAGAAAAAGTGGACTGCACCACGGGACCGGAAAAGAGACTCAAAGATGAGGCTCAGTCATCACAACCTCAACACTTGAGCTCATCCCCATGCGAGAGACGAAAACAGCATGGTAACGTCATGTTTGTCATCCTTCAACCTTCACATTTCTCCTTTTTCATTGCAATGTAATTAGCTGGTAGCTTCTTCCTGATGACTTCCAAACATAAGTCACAACTTAATGAGTTCACACAAGCTGATAGAAGTAATAGAGATCTAGTCAAGAATAGGTTGCTCACAGCATACAGTTTACAAAACCATCCGACCCGAGGCATTACTCATCATACTCATGCTTTGTTACTGTTGTAAGAGTCACTATGGTGTCAAGGAGGGAAGACCGACACAATGGAACTGACAGTGGCACACCTTTGTGAGCCATTCAGAGAAAAACAAAACAAAATGGAAGAAAAGTGTAGATAGTGAGGTGTGAAGCCAAAAGGGTCATTGTTTAGGTTTTGCACTAATGAGCCATTTAGTTCTGCCACTGTCGACGCACTGGTTCTTCAGTTTTGCTTGTTCTCTACATGGTTATCTGCTTGTCATTTATGTTGTCTATGTCTAAGAACCTGTAGCAACTAAATTAGTTTAAAATTACGCATAAGTAAACCCAGATATGAGCAATGTAAGTTTAGTAATCTAAATTCACATTTAATTAAAGTCAGTTTATTGTCAGATGGTATTGGGTGTTGTTTTTGTTCATATTGTGTGCAACATTCTCATGGTGTCGGAAGCAAAACTCACGTTCATTTCCCCCATACTGATCAACCATGAACTCAGAGATGTATGCTTTTGTTTTTCTTCCAACTTTATTTGAAGAAAAATGTTTAACAGTTAAATTCTTGGTGAATAACTACATTTCCTATAGCAGCAACTCCGCTCCAGTGACGCTCTGCATGTCATGTGATTGATCGGTTACTGTAAGACAGTAGCTTTACAGTGTGTTTTATTCTTAATTTCTTTGTCTTTTTTATTTTAACCTACTTTTATTTTTTTTTTGTTTTTAGACAAGCAACGGAGTTGAAGCTGAGATGGAGGAGCAATATACAGAGTGAGTGTTACTGGGTCAGAAGGACAATACGGATCTGTAACCCTTAAGGCCATTGCACACTGAGTCCGAAATTCGCATCCGAAATTTTCGCACGTTAAAAAATAAATACGACCTCACGTTATGTCAATCACGCTTGCACACTGCCTCCGAAACTTTCGTCCGTCATAAAAAAAATCAAAACGGGTTCGATTTTATGCGTTTTTCGCATCCGTAACAAGCAGTTTGAATGGTGCTTTGACAATTCAGAGCCACCGAATCACGAATACGAAAAAACGCATACGAAAATTTCGGACTCAGTGTGCAATGGCCTTTAGCCAGCAAACATGTTTTAAATATGTCTTTTGTCTCTTTATTTTAGAGATGAAAGCCACAAACCGGTATCACCCTGTGTGATCTCACAGTTAGGAGATGGCTGCCCTGCAAAGGAGCAAAGCCATGACCGGAAACCAATGGAGAGGAATTCCCCAGAGAGCCCTTCACCAATAAAACGATGGGAGATAGGTCCGCTTCTACAGTCATTCAAATCCAAGATGGCTAGCTTCACTGAGATCGTCATGAGCCCTGTTCGGCTTTTTAAGCCCAGTGACTCTCTGTCCTCAATCGTACATCCTGAACAGCATGAACCATTAATAACGGAGTCAAATGGTGAAAATTCAACCCGGACAGAGGAGGGCGAGACAGATGATGATAAATGTAAAAATGGATTGTTTCCAAAAAGGCCTTCTTCTGAAAAACTGCAGTGCCACACTGCTCCAAAACGCCACAGAGTTGCGCAGAGACTGAATTTTTGTACAATTTCAGCAAGTAACAACCACAAACCAGTATTAAATCATATTCAAATGCACAATGAGGTTGCACCAAATGAAGAAAATCAGATAGTCTGTCCTTCAAGCCAGTCACAACAAGCCGTCCTTCAGGATGTGACTCATGTTGCCAGTCCTTGTAAAGCATGGAGTCCTTTCTTCAGGACTAGACCAAATCTGTCCACCGACAAACCTTTGAATTCTGCAAGTGCCATGCATGTGTCTAGTCAAGCAAATGTTCAAGCGGATGCCATTGTTGTTCTGCATCGGCTGTCAGGTAAGAGTCAGACCCCTAGCAGTGACACAGCCTGTGGACCTAGTCGTAAGTCCTGCTTTTTAGAAGAGGGATCAATCTTGTTGAACCCAGAGTCAAACAGCAGCACAAACAAAATTAGCTTAAACAAGCCTAATCCTGAAGCCTCCTTTTTTAGCACTTCCTCTAATTTTGACTTGATAGAAAAAGACACAAGCACAGGTGGATCGTTTGGCAACAAAGAATCCTATACACAGGTGGCCACCAGGAAAAGCCCTAGAAAGATACATCTGTCATGGACGGCTGAGCCCACCTCCAGTGAATTGGCCACTTTTGTGACAGGATCAAAGCCTTTGGATGTGGGGATAAAGGAATCACAGTCTGGAAACATTATGGAGCGGACACACCACTCAGCTAAAGTATCAGACCCTCCAATGAGCACTACTGTCGGGGAAGTGAGGGCAAAGAGAAGCAGAGAAGCTCCTCGGACAAAGAAAGACTTGCAGGCAAGGAGGAAATGTGACGTGCCGAACGCTAAAGAGGGAAGACGTGTGAGGAATAAAAAGTTCAAAGACAATGGCATCACTCTGGAAATAAACCAGGTGGATGAAACCTTTATTCAGGTTAGGAAAAAGAAGAAAGGGGTTTCTGAGACGCACACGCACCTAGACTCCGATGTACCCATCTGTAGTAGTAATCCAGCAGATGTTGAGATGCGAAATTCAGTAGAGACCTCAGAAGAAATGGGACAGGACAAGGCGACGAGAAGTCGGTTGAGAAAAAATTTAAAACGTAGGACATTACTGACCCCTAGCAATGAAGGTGATGCCACTGATGCAACATCCTCTCAAAACTGCACACAAAATGTCTCAATTAACAAGAGTGTGCACAGCTGTGTAATAAATATCATGAATGGTCAATCAGAATCTCCAGGATTTCTGCACCCTACACAGCCACAAGAGCCTGAGCAGACCATTGAAGCTCGAAAAACAAGACGGCATCTTAAAGGTTCAGGTGATGCTTTGCAGAAGAGAAACCTTCGTCCACCCAAGCATAAGTTTGAGGACTACATGGTGACTTCAGTGGTTGATCCAGCAGGACCGAATAAACCTTCAAAAATAACACTAGTGCACCGCCAACAGTCTATTACGGTGTCTGAGGAGCAGGTGACATCTCCTTCTGGTCTTGCATCAAGAGAAGAAATAAAGGAACGTTTGTCACCGGATTCAACAGATCCAGTGCATTTAGAAAGAAAACCAAGCACACCCATGAAGATTGTAAACCGACCAAGAAGAAAAGATGTTTCCGTTGCAAAAAGAAAAGGAGGCAAGGAGGAAGCAGAAGCCGTTCCAGAAGTGTCGTTGTCAGGTAGCGGCTCCAACCGCCTCCTGCGCAGCTACTCCTGCCCTGAAATCCCGTCCCTAGTATCCAGTGACTGTCATTTACCCCGGTCCCACACGCATGACAACAGCACTACCTCACCCAGCAGAAAGAGCTCACCCACTCTACTTCCCATCCACTATCACTCTCCGTCCAAGCGCACTCGCCGACACACTGTCTGCAGTGTGGAGATTGAGCGAGAAATTGCCCCTTTGTGTCTTCGTAAAGAGGTGTACCCTGCTAGTCGGGGTGGCCCTTTGTGCCCCTCTTCCCCTTATTCTCCTTCCATCTCTCTCACAGCCCTTGCCTCGTGTTTTTTGTCCAGTCCTTTAGCGTTCTTGTGTAAAAGCTCAAGCCAAGGGCGTAGTCATGCTAGTGATGCCAGCACTGGCAGCATTTCAGCTGCCTCCAGTTTTGTTGCATCATCATCATCGCCCTCCTTCAGTTCCCCCTTTACCACCCACACTTCCTGTCATGCTTTAACCGGCCTCTCCTCTGTTGTCACTCCCAGCCCTGAGACACCTTCTGCCTCTGTGTCATCACTCTGCAGGTAATTTATCAGATTCCCATCCACCCTATCCGAGTATACTCGCTTTTTATTACCCAATATTATGCATGTACATTATTATATAATGTAGCATGTTGATGATTTGTGGTGCTCCGATCATATTCAAAGTGCTATTGGCCGATAATTGCTTCTTATGACTTAATCAGTGATCTCTCAATTTGTCGATCTCATGCTGACGTCGCAAAAAGACACGTGCCTGCTTTGAGAGGAATACGTATATATACTCCACTCTGTTCTGTACTTTTCTAGAAAAGTACACCATTTGGGAAACTATAAGGGAAAATTAGCCTCCCAAAAACCACAGTAAAATAAGCAGACATTCAATTCAATTCAAATTTATTTGTATAGCGCTTTTCACAATACATATCGTTTCAAAGCAGCTTTACAGAAAATGCATTTCAGAAATGTACATACAAAAATACAGTTAGTTAATCATGTATAAATTTAGGGCATAACATATCGCCGGCGTTGGGTCGTCTCTTCACAGGCGTCGAGTCGTCTCTTCACAGGCGTTGGGGCATCTGAAGTCTCCATGAGAGGCTGGATACATAACTGGAGCCGACGAACTCTAATTGAGTTATCTCGGGACAGGCGCCCCGAGATAACAACAAAAAAGGCAGATGGAAAATAATTAGCGTAGCTGCTGTTCATAATATGAATGCATTTGATCTGATTTAACTGTAGTATAAAAGGTATGAGATGCATTATGTGAATGCTTGGCTAAAGAGATGCGTCTTTAATCTAGTTTTAAACTGGGAGAGCGAGTCTGAGCCTCGGACAATATCAGGAAGGCTATTCCAGAGTTTAGGAGCTAGATGTGAAAACTCCCTCCCTCCTTTAGTGGACTTAGTTATCCTAGGTACGACCAGAAGCCTCGAATTTAGCGATCTTAAAGAGACATGGTAACACTGCACTAGAAAAACGTATATTATCAGCGTCCAACAAATTAAAATGTCCGAAAATGTAAATAATTGTTAATAAAAAAACAGAATATTGCATATTTAGATGATATAATAAATTGGTGAATAAAATACATCTAATGAAATGACAATAAATATGAATAATTAACAAATCCCTGGGTTATACATCAATCTGGCATTAAACATTTTAGGTTCTTTTTCTTCAAAAGCCTATTTTTGTATAAGCCTCTCTTTTAAAAATATTTACAATTCCGTTCAAAAGTTTAAAATCAATGTTTCTTGGTTTTTGAAAGAAGTCTTTCATGCTCACCAAGGCTTCATTTATTTATCAAAAATACAATAAGAAAGGTACAATTGTGAAATATTATTAAAATAACTGTTTTCTATTTTAATATATTATAAAATGTAATGTATTGCTCTGATATAAAAGGTTAAAAAAAAGTATAAAGTAAAAGTACAAAATATATATTTAACAATCTAAAAGTGATTACTGTCACTTTTGATCAATTTAATGCATCATTGCTGAATTTAGTAATGTAGTAGTGTTCTATAAATAATGCTGCATGGTAAAAAGAAGGCTTCAAATAAGACCCCATGATCAATGATCGGTATCGGCCAGTATTGCTTCCAGTGATCGGCCCCAAAAACCTGATCGGAGCACCATTATTGATGATCTCAGACATTTTCCCCTTAAGAAGCAAGACCTTTAAAAGAATGCATATCAGTAGTGAAAATCCAACTTTTTCTTCCCTCAAAGTTCTTTGGAGGGAGACCATGGAGTGCTTCAGATGGAGTGTGAGGAGGCAATAAATGAAGAAGAGAGATCCAACTTTGACCTTAAACTCTCTGCAGCCATCTCAGAGGAGAAAGCATTATCAGATTCTGAAATCAAGGTGAGTTTTCTCTTAACTTTGGTTTGTGGTTTAAAAATGTATCATTATTCTTAATCCTTTCTTCACTTTCTGTGTGAACAGACAGACATAAAGGATGGTCAAGGAGGAAAGGTGTCCTCTATTCGTATCCGTAAAAAGATTCCAAAGCCCCAGAATAATCTCACTCCTATGGGCCTTCCTAAGGTCATCAGGTGTGTATGCATAGAGATTCGAGAAGGTCATGGACTTGGTCATATTTATCTTTTCTCTTTCTTCCTTGCTGAAGCTAATGTGTGTTTACATTTACCTCATCACAGCAAAGATGCATTTCTTTTTGTGTTTTACAGAATAAAGAAGAAGGATTTTAGCTTGGAGGAAATCTATACCAACAAAAACTTCAGCAAACCTCCTGATGGGTAAGACATTTAAATTTTTTACCTTTAGTCATTTAGCAGACGCTTTTATCCAAAGCGACTTACACATTTTCCAAATGTGTTTTATTTTCTGGGTACGGTACCCAGAATTGAGCTTAATAACCCATTTATCGACTTAATAATAGGTTCTCAAAGTTTTCTGACCAGGCACCACATCTGATCAAATCAGACCATCCAAATACCACCTGTATTTATCAATAATTGCACAGAACTCTTTGGCTGCAACATTAAGAACATTAACACTAGGACAGCAGTGCAATTGACCCTTCGCAGGGAGCTTGATTGACAGGTGATCTGACCAATCATACTTCGCCATCCGCAATTTTGTCGGACAAAGTGGTCAGGAGAGTTAGTAGATTAACATGGGATAATTTGAACTTGAAAAACAGAGTGTACTGACACCTTTCCGCGGTTAAAACAACATTCCTTCTTATGTTCATTCATGATGTTTATTTGATGCTATAAATGAACTAGAAGGAAGAGATGATCGGTTCACAAGCAGCATTAACTGAGGCTCTACAGCGATCTGACAGACACATTAAGGTGCCACAAAATGGTATTTATTGTTTCAATTTCTTTAAAAAAATTACCAAATTTTGAAAGGTGAGACTTTGTTTAATATCAAAAGTAACCGAAAAGTAACCTGGTCTGTCCTGTACTGTCATCGTGTTGTCAGTTTCGTCTCTGCTCGTCAGAACATGGTGTGGCATGAGAGCGGTGTAGCTTGTCGGGCATAGCGAGAGTAACTATTAAAGGGGGCGGGTCTTTGCGAACGGTCAATTACAGTGTGTATTGCAAGAGTCCATTTCAAAACCATGAAAACTAGATATGTTCTCTTACAGTGGGGAGAACAAGTATTTGATACACTGCTGATTTTGCAGGTTTTCACCAATATCCCTCAATTTTTTATTTTTTATTTACCTGCAAGTAATTTGACCATTAATCAACATCAGATAACCAAGAACATGTGAATGTGTTGTTAAATTGAATTGAATAACCTCAGTGGTTATTTCAAGTAAATATTTTAAATTGAAGGAGTTCAGCTGTCAAAGACAGCTTGCAGTTACACTTTGAGATTTTATTCTTTCCCTTTTAACATCTGGTCAATGAAGCTACTATTGCAAACTTTTTCAGACGTTTGGAAACCATATTTGAGGTGCCTCTTAACCGGCGAGATGGCTCTCAGGCTGTCGTGGGACAAAAAAAGGTGAAGCGCTTTTTCGAGTTCCCTGAACTGGGTGTTACCAGGAAGCCCAAGAAGCCTCTGGTGGGTGTAATGGCGGGGGGTGCAGCCCAGAGGAAGACAGGAGGGAACTCTGGGATCTCTAGAACCAGACGAGGTGTCGGGGGCTCTTCCAAAGTGGAGGATGGCCTCACCTTGCAGGAACTGGAGTCACTCCTTTGCTCTAAGCTTGAGGAGCTGGACACCTGGATGGCACTTCAGCAGATAGCGGGCTGAAGCAGAGGTCTTGTTTGATCTGTACCAAACAATGAGCTTTGCGTTTAGAAATTTACTGTAAATTCATTAAAGCAACAAATAGATTCGCAAAGGTAAAATCTGTTTTTGATCACTAGTGTACTGTATAGATCTTACAAATACATCACATTCTTTATATATTTTGCTAGGTATTTTGTAAATTGGTCTGATAAACAAGAAACACCCTTAAAGGAGTTACTGTGCTTTGTTTTGTCCTTTTGTAAATGTTCAAAGGAAGAGCACTTGTTTACATTAATCTGTGGTATATATATATATAATAATTCCTGTTTGGCACATCTCTGTATCAAAAAAGTGTTTTAAAGTAAGAGTCGCCAGATTACTCATAAAAAAAATCCTCTCTCCGTATCTTCCCCATTTAAAACATTTAAACTTCATTGGTTCAGTTGAATGCCTTATTAATACACTCTCAGTATGGCCTGTGTGTGTTTTGTTATAAAGGAGACATCACAAAGGCTTTTATAAAGTTGTAGCGGCAGCATTGAATAGAGTGAGTTACCAGCAGGACAAAAGTTTGCATTGTTCAGTTTTAAATTATGCTTTTTGCTTCTCATAGAAGCATAAAGGATTTAAAGGGTTCAATGCATTCTGTGCTTTTACTCAGGTACTCTGAATATGGTCCATTCACTTTAATTTACTCTTTTGTTCCTCTTTGATGTAGTTACTTATAATACTGCTTATGGTGTTTTAACATGTTGAATGGTTTGTGTGTAAAATTGTTTGATATGTATAGATGTCTGGGTTCTGTATTTCTAACAGAATACAATTGAGCTGTGTTTTGTATATTAGTGCCAGCCCCTCCCCCTCCCCCAAGTTGTTTCGTATAGAACAGGTGTATTTTGACTGTTACACATTTTATTACAAATCCTGTAAGACATGCAATGTACAAAACATCAAAAGCACAACATATTGAAATGACTTATTTACAAGAACAGAAAGTTGTAACCATCTCAACATTTGACTGCCATGCTCTCTGTGAGTCTTGTGAGTGTTTAATTTCAAATTTTCATTAAGACCCTAAATAAAAACAGCTTGTTGAAATGTAAAAGTAGTTTTGGTCAGGATAGTGTGAGTGTGTGTGTGTGTGGGGGGGGCTCCATCTGCTGCATGTAACAAATTCCTGAAAGTTTCTGAACCGCATTCAAAAATTGCATTGGTTTAATACTAAAAGCATACATATTTAAAATGTTTAGCAAAGGTTGATCTGTTGAATTCGGTTTTAAATACCAGGTAGCAAGTTTTGGACTTTTGATCCAGACTAATGGCAAGCACCATTCTAAACCCACAATAAATGTAAATAATGACCAGTTTCTTGTTATCAGGTAAAATTTTTGGACTGTCTAGATGCACAGTCCAATGTGAACTATAAAACTCTGTTTCTACACTCTTTACAGTTCATGTATCTGTAGAAAAGCTTCTGCGGTGTCAGTCTATGAAGGTTACAATAAAGGACAGAAATACAATCAGTAATGGAAAGATGAGAATTAAAACCACCCAGGCCACAATGGACACAGTTCCCCATCTACAAGCTTTTTTGGAGTATTTCTGACCATCTTCATTTCTTTTTCTTGTCTCTCGAGCCTAGAAAAATGTAAGAAAGAAGGTGTCAGATTTCCAGGTATTTTTCAGATTCTTGGGTTATATTTCATCACTGACTACAGTTCTCAAGTGTCATGGTTTTTGTTTTTGGCTCCACTTTGCCAACAGTATCTATGCCTTTGGCAACAGATTTCAACCAAGCGTTTTTTTTACAGAAACTTAATGAAATAGGATTGTCTTAAGAAATTACTTAAGAAATGGGTGGGTTACTAAATGTAGTTATAAGTTACATTTTGCATAGAGATTAGTGATGCTTAGTACAATGTTAGTGCAACAACGGTACATCAATGACATTTCAATAATACTGTATTATTTATTACCTTGACAGAGTACATAAGGGACATAATTCCAAAGCAGGAAATGCCACATATGATACTGCATATGGCTAATTTCCGGTGGTCTCTGTCCTTCCAGATGTCGCGTAGACCATGATTGGTGACGTTGTGCGGGTCAGCTTTCGGCTCAGGCTTTTTAAGTAAAGTTTCAACCTTCACTTCTTCTAGTTCGTTCGCACTCATCTCTGTTTGGAGTAAGGAATTACAAAGTATAAATGTAGGGAAGTCAGCATGGAAGTAATGGCACATTACTGTATTTCGATGATTTTGTAGTATCCTCTAATATACACAGTGTAGTGCAAAAGTTCTGTTAAAAGCTTACATGGGAATTCATGAGACGAGCAGTGATTTAAAACAAGATGAACTGGTTCTTTTTGCTTTCAGTTTTTAATAAAGGACGATTTAAAAAGTATATATATATCCAGATGCCTATTTATAAAAGTCAGATAACCAGAGTGAGAGGAAGAATAAATGTATATTAGAAGAATTTAACAGGGATTTTTCAACATCCTATCAAAGCATTTACGTGTTTAATATCTCTTATTGTTGTCCTTTGGCTTGAAAAACAGGTATGGACAGAGATAGTCGTATGACAGAAACTGGCATTGTATGATAGTATTGTAAGATAGTGATGACAGATATCACTGCTATGTGGAGCCTAACAAGCATTATTTGGCAATCACTGTTGTTTAATATTTTGATGCCATTTCTTTAACACTCTCAACGTTTCTGAATGACCAAATGCATGGACTGAATGGCCATGAATCTAAAATCTTAGCAATGTAAAATCTGCATCCAGAAAAATTTTAATCTTTGAAGAAAGCAGCAAATGAAAAGCATGAAACAGTTCCTGAAACTAAAGCTCCCAGTACTTACAGACTTGCCTAGGCTTGATCTTGAGGGAAGAAGGGTCTAAGATTCCTCAGGTCGACCAGGGATCCGAAGGTATTTAATAACCAACTCCGGTGCTTTGAAAAAATATGTCTGTGACTAATGCTTTTCTAATTATTCTTTCAGTTTCTGAAGAAGTTCTAGAGTCCTGTGACAAAACTGTCACATGTCGTTGTCACAACTTGATTCCAGATGACTTCCCATCCAAACTTCCTCTTATTTTCAGTTATACGTGTGAAATATTTAGCAGCTTCTTTAGCTCCAGTTCAGACGTCTGAGGCAGGCAGAGTGTGAGAGATACGCTTTGAACCTAGTACAACAGAATAAAACACCACACCTCCTTTTTTTTTTTCAATGTACCCTCCCACTTTGTCTTATTCACTCCCACACAGCTTGAAATACTACTTCCCCTCACATTCTTAAAGTCTTACGTTTATCGGTCTGTTTACCACACCTTGTTTCCCCTGTGAATCATGAGTAGCTCCTGCAGACTTTGTAACAGAGAAGCTCTGACTTCATGACACACTGTTACTCATTCTCTCTCTCACCGTTTCTTTCTCTTTCTTTTTACACAGCCTCACAAGATTCAAGTTCCTGACATGTAAGCTGAGTCAACTTCCATGTATTACTTCATATCTCCTAATTGTATAAATGGACAGCTGAATGATATACAGCCTGTCATGTTTCATGGTCATTCTTTGACAGATAAAGTAATGTTTCTAAACTTCTTCCTTTTGCAAAAACATCAGGCATGTTGTTTTTTAATAGACAGGTCCTGAGAGTTAGATTTTAAGTCTGCATATTTCAGATGCCATGTTCAAGACATGCAGGTATATCACTCGATGCATCAACCCATTCCATGTATGTATATGAAGACATTATTCAAATATGAAGATACTAATCTTACTTTAGGTTTTTTCTCCCTATAGAATCTAGAAAAAGCCTTTCTCAACCTTACTGACTCTATTGTCCATTCAATGATCCTATGACTTTTCCAGCTGTTTGTGATTTACTTAAAGACTTGTGTACAAATATTTTTACCTGATAAAACATAGAGCTTGGCATATCTAGAAACATGTACACTAACGTTCAAAAAATTTATATTTTTGAATGTTTTTAAAAGAAGTCTCTTATGCTCACCAAGGCTGCTATTTCATGATGTTAGAATGATTTCTGAAGGATCATGTGACACTGAAGACTGGAGTAATGATGCTGAAAATTCAGCTTTGCATCACAAGAATAAATTACATTTTAAAATATATTCAAATAGAAAAAATAAATTGTAATAATATCCAAAATATTAATGTTTTTGCTGTATTTTGGATCAAACAAATGCGGCCTTGCTGAGCATAAGAGACTTCTTTTAAAAACATAAAAAAATCTTACAGATTTAAAACTTTTGAACAGTAATGTATATTCAAAAATGCTCAATGGAATTGTAAGATTTTATTAATTTACATGTCAAGTCACATATCCTGGGTGTTCAGTAGAATCCTGGTTGAGGGAATTAAAATAATAAAACATATCCAACCCCATCTTGGGGTCCACTTAGAGGTTTACTGGTGAACCACTGTTTGAAAACTGTTTGCAGTAATAAATAGTAAAATTGGCACTTAATTTGAAATATCCAAAACAGATTATCTGATGCTTCAATATTTTTCAGTGCAAGTATATGTCAATGCTGGCCTGACCTGTAATGGTCTCTAGCACACAATATTTTTCAGTGCAAGTATATGTCAACGCTGGCCTGACCTGTAATGGTCTCTAGCACACACTATTTTTTAAGTGCAAGTATATGTCAATGCTGGCCTGACCTGTAATGGTCTCTAGCACACACTATTTTTTAAGTGCAAGTATATGTCAATGCTGGCCTGACCTGTAATGGTCTCTAGCACACACTATTTTTTAAGTGCAAGTATATGTCAATGCTGGCCTGACCTGTAATGGTCTCTAGCACACACTATTTTTTAAGTGCAAGTATAGGTCAATGCTGGCCTGACCTGTAATGGTCTCTAGCACACACTATTTTTTAAGTGCAAGTATATGTCAATGCTGGCCTGACCTGTAATGGTCTCTAGCACACACTATTTTTCAGTGCAAGTATAGGTCAATGCTGGCCTGACCTGTAATGGTCTCTAGCACACACTATTTTTTAAGTGCAAGTATATGTCAATGCTGGCCTGACCTGTAATGGTCTCTAGCACACACTATTTTTTAAGTGCAAGTATATGTCAATGCTGGCCTGACCTGTAATGGTCTCTAGCACACACTATTTTTTAAGTGCAAGTATATGTCAATGCTGGCCTGACCTGTAATGGTCTCTAGCACACACTATTTTTTAAGTGCAAGTATATGTCAATGCTGGCCTGACCTGTAATGGTCTCTAGCACACACTATTTTTTAAGTGCAAGTATATGTCAATGCTGGCCTGACCTGTAATGGTCTCTAGCACACACTATTTTTTAAGTGCAAGTATATGTCAATGCTGGCCTGACCTGTAATGGTCGCACACGCACACACACACACACACACACACACACACACACACACACACACACACACACACACACACACACACACACACACACACACACACACACACACACACACACACACACACACACACACACACACACACACACACACACACACACACACACACACACACACACACACACACACACACACACACACACACACACACACACACACACACACACACACACACACACACACACACACACACACACACACACACACACACACACACACACACACACACACACACACACACACACACACACACACACACACACACACACACACACACACACACACACACACACAGCTGAGGTCAGACAGCTTAAAAACAAATGCTGCTTATTTTCTCCCTCTTGTTTCCCTTGTTAAAGAAAGAGAAATGAAAATGAAAAAAATGCAATCTACAGCTGCACACATTTACACAGAACAATACATTTTAATATACAAATAAAATAAAATATATTGTGTATGATGACATAACCACACAAATTTGGAAATTAAGTGAACAAAACTACTACAGCATTTACAGGCAGTCATTGGGAGAAAATCTTCTCTCTTTTTGGTCTTTCTTGCGCCTAGGCCTACGTAAGATTCCACGAGCCAATCAGAAACCGCGGCATGCTCGTGACGTGGCGATAAACTCCAAACACGGAAGAACGATACATGGTGAGGTGGGCGATTCTAAGAAATTACAACTGAATCGCAAGGAGAACATTCTTGTAATTGTAATTTTAGTCCTTAGCATTTTAAACTGCTCTGCGTGCCAACACATAGAAAGCACCATTGTATTCAACCATATAACTTGTTAAATGATGTGCATGAGCTGCAATGTGCGAGACTGTGGTTACAGCTGAGTGAAAATTCAAAGTAAAAGCCTTTTGTTTTTTTTATTTCACTTAGTAGCTCGATTGTTTCTAAATAGACTCGTGCTAACTGATGTGCAGATGGCAGAGATGGAGGACTGTGAAGGAGTGATTGCGACAGAGCGTTATGGCTCACAGGAGTCTTGGAAATACCTGTTGAAGGATAGGAGGATGAAGAGACAGAAGGAAGAAATGGACGGCAGACTTGCGGGAAATTCAATCTCTGGCGTGTTTAAAGTGCGTGACTCGTTCAGAAAAGCATGAAAGTCTTTCAGAACCTATATAAAAAAAACTCTTGAGTCGTCACTAACTGATCTATCCTCTCCTAGAGTGTTTTCCTGCCACAGGGATATCCTGAGAGTGTCAGTGAGGATTACTTACAGTATCAACTCTGGGACACTGTGCAGGTACATGTCACATGGATCTGACACTCGTATGTCTTTTTTTCCCCATTAGACAAACATCTAATCATACAATCATTGTTCAGTGTCAATCCTTAAAGAGTCCCTGTGGTGAAAATCAAGTATTTAATGTTGTTTATATGTCTATGTGGTGTTTTAATATGCTTTAAGACAAACCATGTGCAAAGTCTTAAGTTAACACCACTGCTGAGTATTTTATCCTTAAAATTGCAGTGAAAAAAAGATGTGGTTTAAAATCGTCAGTGTTTCTTATGTCACAAACTACCTTGTAACCAATCCTGTCACGACTCACGAGGGGGGTGATTTTTGCTTATCATTAACTGCTGCGGAGCAGTGAAGTCTCAAGAGAAGCCAGGTTATACAGGCATATTTTTCTGTTGATATGAACAATAAGGTATATTGACCAAATGTAGCGAATTAATTACCAATATGATGTTTATTATGATGTTATGATGAAGTATACTCCTTTCTCCACTGACGTTCTGAGTTGTTCAAAGCGTTTGTAAGGATGCTGATGTTTTGAAGGCAGCGGTCTGACTCTGAGATGGTGAACGGGAACATGGTTTGTGTAAAATTAGCAACACATTATTAGCTGTTTGATAACGTAGTCAAGCAAAAGGCTAAAGCATATTAATTACCATTATGTGTTCAACGTTGTAGAGAGCAATACATAAAACACATTACCATTCTGATACATTGAAGTATACAGACAAGACTGTATAATTCACTCTTCTGCTTCTTCTGAATCAGTTTCTGGTTCAAACATATATCGCTGAATGAAACCTGTATTTCCACTTGCCATTGTGCAGCATTTACTAGTCAACCAAGTGGATCAGATATTCTGAGCTGCTATAAGTGAGTGGAGGCGGGGCCAATTTGCATATTCATAGATCCACATATACTAAATGAAGCAAGGGTGTAGAGTTACATTCA
Source organism: Phoxinus phoxinus (assembly GCF_949152265.1). Lineage (NCBI taxonomy): Eukaryota > Metazoa > Chordata > Actinopteri > Cypriniformes > Leuciscidae > Phoxinus > Phoxinus phoxinus. The sequence continues at coordinate 28,941,358 of NC_136876.1, forward strand.
AGCTACTTGAAGGCATGACTAAAAAACATTCTCAGGAAGAAAAAAAAACTTTTTAAATGTGTATTTTTGGTGAACAAAGATCAGTTTCAAGGGATACAATTATTGATTACAGGGGGACTTTAACATTGGCATGCACATAAAAAATCCCTCAGAAATTGTATTTATTGCACATTTGGACGCAAATAATACATATCCATATTTCTACTTTCAAATAATGCTTTTATTTTAAAATTTAACCAGTTTAGATTCCATTTAAAATAACATTTAAATCAGGGGTCACCAAACTCTGTCCTGGAGGGCCGCTGTCCTGCATAGTTTAGCTCCAACCAGCTCTAAACTCTGCAGGACAGCGGCCCTCCAGGACCGAGTTTGGTGACCCCTGATTTAAAGGATTGCAACATTTACCTTGATGTAGCCGTCTCACAGCATGCTACTCTAATGATGCCACTTGACATAAATGTTTATATAAAATATATTCACACACACTAGCATCATAGTACTGTCTTTTGTTTTCCAAGGCATTTTCCAGCTCTCTGTCTGGTACACTTGCTACTCAGGCATCACTGAGGGGCGTTGGGGTTGGAAATCAAGAAGCAACGGTTGCAGCCGCTACAATAACATGGCTGCTTAGGGGTATGTACATGAAGTACTGATGTTTATTTCTCAAATGCTTACTTTTCTGACCATTTTCTCTCTCATTGTTCAGATGGAACAGGGATGCTGGGAAGAATACTTTTTGCCTGGCTCAAAGGGTAATATTTTGCCAGACATTTCATATTGTGAAAATGTTTTGGTTTATAGTATTTAATTGTTACCCTGTGTTTCAGGAACAAGTTAGATTCTGAAGCCAAAAAATGGAGGTACAATTTACTAGGGACTTTTAAAGTTTTAGTTTGAATAACCATTTTATTGTAATACTTTTTTTAAACGTTTTCAACATCATAAATGTCTCTTCAGGCTCTTCGCTGACATTCTTAATGACGTGGCAATGTTCATGGAGATTGCAGCCCCTCATTTCCCTCCTTTTTTTATTCTAATCGTCTGCATTGCTGGAATATTTAAGGTAAAATATTAACAGCGTCTTACTCTAAATGTTGAAGGAACACTCCAGTTCTTTTGGAAATAGACTCATTTTTCATCTCCCCTAGAGGTAAACAAATGAGTTTTTAACATTTTTGAATCCATTCAGCCGATCTCCGGTTCTGGCAGTCAAACTTTTAGCATAGATTATTGAATCGGATTAGACCATTAGCATTTTTCTTGATTATTACGCAGGAATGAGAGTATAGTTCCTTGCCATATAGGCCTAGAAACTCACAACTTTTAATTTTACGTCGGTCTTAGAACACGATGTAACTACAGAAGAGTCAAGGTTTAAATAGGAAAAATATCAAAACATTTTTATTTTTTTTTTTTGAAAAATGCTAATGGTCTAATCCGATTCGATAAGCTATGCTAAAGGTCCGACTGCCAGAACCGGAGATCGGCTGAATGGATTCAAAAATGGTAAAAACTCATTTGTTTAAAGGTACAATATGTAAGATTTTTGCATTAAAATATCCCAAAATCACAAGGCCAGTGTTAGATATTTTGTTAAGTTGATTACTTACAATATCCCAAATGTTTCCAACTATTTTTAAATTGTGAGAAAATCGCGATTTTAACCGAGGAAACGGGGCGTGTGAGCAGTGGTGAGCTGGGTATCGCCAGTCAATGGGTCATATCCGCGTTTCCCTCGGTTTCCGCTCGTACTGCGTGGAGTCCTGGACAAATACGGTAACAACAAATGCAAAAACGTTAGCTTGTTTCGTGCAGTCGTTATGGAACACAATTATTCTTTACCGATTGCAGTTGCTTCTGTCGACAAAGACAAGTCCCATAAACGTACGGGTCCATTTGATATATTCCAAATATAGCATTCGGTAATAGTTGTTTATGTAAGGAAAGTATTATTGCTTTAGGTTTGTGTTTAGTTTATTGACATTGTTTATCACGTCTGGCGTTTATGGCCATGTAAATAAATACAGCATGTGTTATACATAAAGGTTAATCAGTCTTTTGGCAAATGATGTGGGTATGTTCGAATGTACTTTTACAACAATTGTTTAGAACACGTAAAACTGAGTTATCACAACAATGAATTCGACAAATACAGTAACATGATAACCAATTTAGTATTAAACCTTACTTTTATTGCAGTTAATTAATTTTAATGAAATAAAAGCATGTCATTAAACGCAACATTTATAAAAATAGAACTTTACCTCATCCATGAACATGATTTTTCGATTCCCGTCTGACTGATATACATCCACGGTGGTTGAAAACGACAGTTCCCATCATTCCACACTCCCTCACATCATCATCAAGCTACGCCATTGTTGTTGTTTGGAATGTAGCTCCCTGTAGCGGCAGAAAATCTTGCGTATTGTACCTTTACACGGAAATAGGCTCATTTTCCAACCCCTAGAGTTAGTGTTCCTTTAACATGACTGTGCTTAAATCATCGTTTGATAATGAATATCTAGGGTTATTCTTCTATTCGTGTTATTCCAGTCCATTGTGGGAGTTGCTGGTGGAGCAACAAGAGCTGCATTAACTGTCCATCAAGCTCGCAGAAACAACATGGCTGATATCTCTGCTAAAGATGGGAGTCAGGTTATTACTCAATTTCTCTCATTTGCTAAATAACTTTTTGCTAAAATCTTTTTCTTGATTTTCCCAGCAAATTTCCCTCTTAGTGTGGGCAATTGATGTCATTATGTGTGTCAGTGGTGTCATGTATCAGTGTATCATTTCTCTGCCTTTCTTTCCTGATAAGGAAACCCTGGTGAACCTGGCAGGACTGCTATTGAGCCTGGTGCTCATCCCACTTGTAACAGATAACCCATTGTGAGTAATACCCTGATATGTAAGCCACGCTGTAAATGAAGTGTGTGTGTGCCAGATACTGTACTGATTTGCGCTCTTTCATGCAGGTTGACATTCATCCTGTTCTTCCTGTTCACTGTTCTCCACCTGTTTGCCAATTACAAAGCTGTTCGTTCGGTTGTTATGGAAACCCTTAACGAGGCTCGCTTGTCCATAGTCCTCCATCGGTTCCTGCTGAATGGTCAAGTGCTCAGTCCAGTGGAGGCCAATCAGAGGGAGCCTGTGTTCTTGTGTATGGCCTTAAAACCTAATCACCTTTTCTTGTCCATTTAAGGATTAAACTGATTTGGGTCAATCATTACAAAATGAATCAACAAAATGCTCTCTCTTTTTGCAGCACTTGGAAGGACAGTTCCCATCAAGATGGGTGTGAGGCTTGGAGACATTGTTCAAGAGTGCGTTAATCTGCTTTTAAACCCAGTTTTATATTCATTCACTGAATTGTAAAATAAAGAATATATATTTTATTGTTGTGAAAACACTAGTGGTTGTAAATTATGTCTTTATGACTTAAAGTCCAGGAGAACTGCAGCTGGCGTTGAAGAACAACAGCAAACCGTATCTCATTGGAATCAAAAATGGTACAAAAAAACTCCCCAATTCTGCTATACAAGTAGAGGTAGACATAATAACATGGTCTAAAATTATATTAGTCAATTTATGCTTAACTGTTACTCAGGCAAAACAATGACAGATTAATGGGATGTGTTTTTCTTGCCAGCTAGCGTCTGTGTTTGTCTGGGAAGTGATGCGTCTGTGCATGATGAAATAATGGCAGCATGTCAGGCCTTGTGTCTCCGTAATGTGCTGCACAATGATTCCTCTCTGGGTGAGGGACTCAAACAGCTCACGGACACTAAGGGTGAGCACTTGTTCAATCATGATCTGTTTCTGAATAGCGCTTGCTGATGGTACCCTCTTTTCTGACACTGGGTTTTATTTTCCAGACCCATGGGAGTTAGTATCGCAGAGTCATAAGATGATTGATCACATTTTCTACACATTTCTAAAAGGTAAAGAGTAATGCATGTTGTAACAAAAAAAAAGAAACGTTTTATTTGCATTCAGACACACAACGTTATGGGAAATGTCTTTTGAAATTCGTAATCGTCTGTTCTGCTTCTCTCTGTCAGAACTGGATCAAGCGAAGTGGCGGACAGACCGGACACTATTGGACTGGAACGAGTGGCGTGTGGAATGGAGGAAAAAGAGAAACTGAAGCAAATTGTTATAAAAGAAATGGGTGATGTTTTTTATTTCCACTGAAATTCACTTTGAAACATCTGTTAGTGTTTAATTACTTGCCAGAGCTCAGCTGCAGAAAAGAAAGATTATATCAGTGTCTTAGATATCATACTGTAAAAATAAAAACAATGAGAACAACAGGGTTGCAGCAGCGATCATGTATTCCTTAATGGTCAACAACGAGGCCTCACCAACCCATTGGGGGAAAACAAAACCACGTAAGAAATTTCTAACTGTTATTGTAAAGAAAAAAAACCCTACAAGTTTACACTTCTGTTTTTTTGTTTTTCTTTGAAAGTAATACTTTTATTCATCAAAGATGCATTAAACTGTTCAAATATGACAGTAAAGACTTCTATTTCAAATAAATGCTGTTTTTTTTCTGTTCATCAAAGAATCCTGAAAACATTTATCACAGTCCACAAAAATTTAGTTTTCAACATTGAAGACAATAATACATGTTTATTGAGCAGCAAATCATCATATTATCATCCTCTCTTAAGGATCATGTGACACTGAAGACTGGAGTAATGATGCTGAAAATTCAGCTTTACCATTACAGGAATAAATCACATTTTTAAATATATTCAAATAGAACATAATTATTTTAATAATTATTACAATCAGAATTGTAATAATATTTGCACAATAATAGTTTTTACTTTGTTTTGATCAAATAAATACTTGGTGAGAATAAGACACTTCTTTCAAATATTAAAAAAATTCAAGAACAAGAATCCAGTGTTCCGCACTTTAAACGTTTTGAGTTTTACCACATATCTATTGTCCCTTGTTGTTTTTTATCATTATAAATGTATCATATTTAGCCACTGATAATGATTTGGGATTTATTTCAAATCAGTCTGATGCAAACAGTTGGCAATGCACCATATTAATGAAGTAAAATAATTTAAAGCAGGGGGGAAATCAATCACATAATGAAATAAATGTTTTTCTCCAAAACACGTTGGCCACAATTATTGGCACCCCTAGAATTTTAATGAGTAAAATATCTCTAAAGTATATTCCCATTCATATTTACCTTTTTTTAGCACACCAGGGTGACTAGGAACATGAAATTGTCCAGCCATGACTTTTAAATATGAGGAAACACAAAGGCCAAATTCCCTTAATCATCCATCACAATGAGTAAAACCAAAGAATATAGTTCTGATGTGCATCAAAAGATTGTTGAGCATCACAAAATAGAAAGTGGCTGTAAGAAAATAGCTAACGCATTGAAAATCCCCATTTTGACCATCAGGGCAATAATTAAGAAGTTCCAATCAACTAAAGATGTTACGAATCTGCCAGGATCTGCCAAGAGGGCGTGTGTCTATATTGTCTTAATGCACGGTGAGGAGGAAAGTTTGAGTGGTCAAAGACTCAAAGGATCACAGATGGAGAATACTTGAGTCTTGGCGTCAGGAAGCCGAAAAAAAGAAAAAAAATCAAAAAGCACCACAGTTGTTTGTGAGGGTTTCAAGAAAAATACTCCTCGCTCATCCAAAAACAAACTCCAGCATATTCAGTTCTCAGATACGACTGGAACTGCAATGGTCTAAAAAAAAAGAGAGGTTTTTGGCAGCAAACACAATAGATGTGTTTGGTGCTAACAGGGATAAAAAGTACCCCATGCCTACGGTTAAATACTGCTGGATCTTTAATGTTTTGGGCCTATTTGTCTGCTGTAGGTCCTGGACATCTTGTTCAGATACATGGCATCATGGATTCTAACAAATACCAACAGATACAAAATATAATCCAGACAGCCTCTGCTAGAATGCTTATAATGGGTCGTGGTTGGATCTTCCATCAGGACAACTATCACCAACATTCCCCAACTTGTGAATCTGAAGGATCTGGAGAGATTGTGTATGGAGGAATGGTCTCTGATCTCTTGTCTCCAAACTCATCAGGCATTATAGGAGAAGACTAAAAGTATTTAATAAAAGTGTACCAATAATTATGGCCAACATGTTTTGGAGAAAAGCATTTATTTCATAATGTGATTTACCCCCCACTTTCAAATATTTTTCTTCAATGAAAGGTTGTATTTTTGTGAAAATTGTGCATATCCTTTTTCCAAAATATCAAAAGGATAAACAATGCAGATTTATTTTTTACAGCAATCTTTGATTATATTTACCAGGGGTGCAAATAATTCTGACCACAACTGTATAAATGCCCTTATCACACTGCAGCCAGCAAATGTACATGCTGTGATTGTAAAGCTCACAGCGCTGCTCCATAATGAACCTTCCTCAAGTGTCTTTTGAGATTCTCTGTTCGGTTGAATCGCCGTCCACAGAGAGAACAGTTAAATGGCCTTTCTCCTGTATGAATGCGCTCATGCTTTTTCAGATCAGCTAAACGACTGAACCTGAACTTACAGCACTTGCAAACAAACGGTCTCTCATTTGAATGGCATACAAAGTGAGCTCCGAGGCTGGAGGGCGTCGCGAACGTCTTACCGCACACGTGGCAGCTGTGCAGAATCTCCCTGCTCTCACTCATGCAGGGGGCACTGTGAACATCCCCTGTGTGGACCGTATTCTCTACCCGTGACCTAAGAATGTGTTTAGAAGAAGAATTTAGTAATTTACAAGGTTGGTTATAGTGGACAATGCTGTCGGGAAAGGTGGAGACAGGCTGCTGGTTGTGTTCATTTGCTAGAGGAGCATCATGCATGGGAACAACAGGAGCTTGTGTTGTCGCATTGTCTGTCTCCTCCGTGACAGAACATTCCGGAAGCTCTGATTTAGATTCCACCTTGATTTTGTTTGAGCCCAATGGGGTCTCAGTGTTGCTGGTTGCTGGAGTCTCTCTGCTGCCAGATGAAGGGTTGGGGATTCTTCTCAGAGGGCTACTCTTAACCCTGGAGAGGGGTCTTTGATTCGTCAAAGAATAGTCACAGGTCCCTTGTAGAAAATTATGTTGGTTGTCTACAGTAATATCACCTAAAACTAGCTTTATATGAACAGGATTGTAACTCAGAATCTCCTCACTCACTACTGAATCTCCACGATGAACGAGATCTTCCTGCACATGATCCTCCCCTAAATGAGGCTCATCTCTGTGAAAAGAGACTTTCAGGACTTTATCTAAAACATAAAAGAGATTGAATGAGGATTTTTATATGAATGTAAATAAGTTAATTCAGCAACGATAAGCTCTTCATAACCTCACCTGAAGCCCCAGCCATCCTCTCCTGGAGTTCTTTTAACTTCTGCTGGAGGTTCTGATTCTCCAGGCGTGTTCTGGCAGACTCCCTCTGATACTCTAACATAGCCTGACCCATGAGCTGCAACACCTCCTGTACAGCAGCAGTGAGGAGCTCAGCTACATGTGTGGCGAGGAGATCCATCTGTGACATTTTGTCAGGACCTGCTCAGAGAGAAAACAAGCTAAAGGGATCGTTCTCCCAAAAACCCACCCTCATGTCATTCCAAACATGTATGAATGTCTTTTGTGGAACATAAAAGAAGATATGCTGACAAGTGTCCCTGGTTTTTTTGTCCATGATTGTACAAAACTGTTTGGTGACCAACATTATTAAATTATTTTCATGTTTGGGTGAACTATCCCTTTTTAATGAATCAAGTTTGTTTACAGGTCTGCCTCTAAACCATAACAATTAAGTTAATATAATGGAATGGCAACTATGTTACATACAAATTTGGTACATAATTAGTATAACATTTGTATATAATTAATACATCAAAATTAAAATGACACAATAACACAACGTTACCTTTCTGTTCTCAAGAGCAATGACAGACTATAACTGAAGCTTCAGACTGTCAGCGAGCTTAATCGTGAATTAACGTCCGAAAACAAGAGGTCTTTCATGATATTTATATCTTCACACTATGTCGTTTTTCTTTATTTCTACAGCGTAGAGACTGACTGTGATAACAATGACGTTTCTAGTGTCCGTGTTGTGAAAACGCTGGTTGGTGGCAGCATACTACTTCCTTTACTACAAGCGCGCGCGGACTGTTTCCTGTGTGTGTTGCCAAATATTTGATATACCCGTTAACTTAACGTTACCCGTTTACTGTTTCTATGGCTACAACCAATGAACTGTTTCAACATGTTTCTCTCGCAAATGAAGGCAAGATTTTTTGTTGTTGTTGTTGTTTATTGCTTTGTTTAAACAATAAAACGATACAACATACATTTTAGAGCCAGGGGAGCAAAGAAAACAAATAATAATAATAATAATAAATCACAAAAATACAAGACCTTTGTATCAATCAAAGATTTTGAAGACACAAATGAACAGTCTTAATAGCTTTTCCATTAGTACTAGATTGAATAGTAGTAGCATTACAAAGTAACATTACATTTCGAATTCTTTAAGAAATACTGAGGAAAAGGGGCTTTTTGTTAGAAAACTTACACTTGTGTATGTGAAATTGACTAATAAAATTAACAGATTAATTACAAAAGCCTCCTTAATCACACTGTTATCATACTACATATCATAAAATGGCGTTATTTAAAAATGTTCTATATACACGCATTTAAAAAAATAGTTGCAGTGAGGACATGCTAATCTATCAAATATAGGTTTAAAATCATGTGATTTAAAATGTTGTAAAATTAACTATTTTGCATGTATGTAGAGAGAAACTAGGATAACTTAAGCATCCCATTTATATAAATAATTACTTATTCATCAATAATTACTTATTACTATTTTAACAGTACTACTACTACACAGGTTAGAACAATCTCAATACAATATTGAGCATACATGTCACTTAAGACCAGCGCATGAAGTGTCATCATTTACTGACTCAAGTCATTTCAAACCTTTCTTCTGTGGAACATAAAAATGTATGTGCGTGTATAAATGTATGTGTATATACAAACCTCTTTTTTTTTTTTTTATGTGTCAATGTTTTGTTGTTTTTGGTCCAATGGTAACTAAACATGTTTGGTAACCAACATTCTTCAAAATATCTTCTATTGTGATTTGTGTGGGTGAGTAAATGAGACAATTTTCTCCATTGTTTATTACCGTATTATTTATATCTAATGAACTCACAGAGCTTCATCGATTTAAACAGTGACTAAATTTATTTTGAAGGAGAGACATAGAAAATCAAGTGCAACACATGCAACTGACATATCATAGTATAATCTGTGTTAAATCCACTATGTGGAGTTTACAAGTGCATCACAGTAATTCTATGAGCTAAATTAAGCTATTCTGGCTGCTCACAAAATTACACACTTGCTGCAATATAGCCAAAACATGCTATTAAAGCTTCCACTTAATATTTTTTGTTGTAGACTTTTGAAAAAATAATACTTGACAATGAAGGGTAAATATATCATATTTACTGCAATGTGTTCAAAAATATAAGTTAGTCTCACTTGAAATAATAAAATATTATTTTTTACTTGCAGTGACTTTGGCTAATGTCAAATAGGGTTGGAAATACATATCTGGTTAAGAGGAATTTAAAAAGGAAACAAGAACCCAATTAGAAGAGTCAAGCTCTTCCGCTCACAAAACAATTAGTGGTATAAACACATTAAATATATAACAGTCAAATAGACCATTCTCTAAAATAAAGAATTGCCTTTTTTTAAAACTGTGACTAAAAACAACAGTAAAAACAATTGCCATTTGAGTATCAAACACTGGTACTCAACTCAAAATAAGTTAGGTGATATGATCTCATATGCGACAGTTCTACAATGCATGTTGAAATGTGTTATGTTTCAAAAACCTAGAATAGGACAGTTAAGGTAACTCTAAATGCTAGCTGCATCATGTGACAAACACGATTCAGTTAAGATTGCAGATTTACTTGTAACTTACTGTAACAAGAAAATGCTTTCCTATTTGTTAAGCTTTTCCTATAGTGAGCAAGACCTGCTAAACTACAGCAAACAGGGAAGAGCATGCAGATTATCGTCTTATGTTCCTTTGGGTGGGCTCCACTTCAAGGCCGTAGGGTCAATAGTCTTGCTGCCTCCACGTTTTGCCTCTTTGGTTTTCCAATCATCAATCAGATCCTAAAGATCATTCAATCATGTAGATGCATTAGAAACCACTAAATAAGATTAAAATAATAAACCTATAATTCATGTAAACAGTCTGGTACTAAAATCACTACATACATTACATTACAATTACCTGTCTTTTTAAGATAAGGTGCTTCCCTTTCCAGTACTTCAGCATCTGGAGTGACTGTAAAGTGCTGACAATGTCTACAGGATTGACAGCTGTTTCTTGACTGATTTCTGCGCCCAAGAGTTAATATACGAGAGAGAAAGAAAACAATTAGAGGAAAAAATCACTATTCAGTATTAAATCTTTATGATAACCATACAAGAAAATACATTACCGTTCAAAAGTCTGGGGTCACTAAGATTTTTAAAAAATGTTTTTGAAAGTCTCTTATGCTCATCAAGGCTTTATTTATTTGATCAAAAATACAGTAAATGTAATTTATCTCTGTGATGTCAAAATGAATTTTCAGCATCATTACTCCAGTCTTCAGTGTCACATGATCCTTTAGAAATCATTATAATATGATGATTTGCTGCTCAGGAAACATTTATTATTATTATCAATGTTGAAAACAGTTGAGCTGCTTAATATTTTTGTGGAAACCAGAAATACTTTTCTCCCAATCATTATTGTAACATTATTCATGTCTTTACTGTCACTTTTGATCAATTTAACGCCTTTCTTTCTGACCCCCAATTTTTGAACAGTAGTGCATGTAACACTTAGTACCTTTAATCGAGATTTCTTTGCCCTGGAAGTTGTGCAGGTAGCGCAGGAGCACTTCTTTCCAGTAGCTCCTGTAACTGATGAGGCCGAGATCAGAGAGAGGCCGCTCAGGAGAGCCAACCTTCTCCTCTACTTTGGACAGCAGGTAACCTGTGCAGACACCAGCCATTCACACACTAACATGTTCATCTCTTCCATTAATTACAGCATCCAAAAGTGCACGTGACCACACAGTAAAGGAGCTATTTTAACACATTCTTTGCCTTTTAAAAAATAACATAACTTACAATTATGTAATCTGTGGTTGCAATTGTAAGTTTAAAACCACCTATTTGCAAGACCAATCTTTTGTTTAAGCTTAAACACAGGAATGACAAAACGTAGATATAAAAGGTCTAGATCTACTGCACTCACTGAAATCAATCAGCATCTTGCCATAACCCTGCCTCATGTACTGTGGCATGGTCAGGATGCAGGAGACATTGTAGTTCAGGAATGAATTCTTTTCCTAAATCCAAATACGTATTTTGATTACCACAAAACCATCACTTGCAAGGTAACTGAAGTTTGTGGTGCACTGGATTCACTAACAGAGTACCTTGGAGAAGTATCCTACAAGATGGCAGCCGGTATTATCAGCTTCAGTCATCACATAGAAGAGGAACGGCTCCACATCGTAGTACAGTGTTTTGTGGTCCAGGAAGAGTTTGGCAAGCAGACACAGGTTTTGGCAATAAATCTGCAAATAAAAAAATGCCAGTGTCAGTGAGGCAGAATCACAAATTAATATGTGGACTGACTGATATTTAATAATCAAGAGTCCTGGTGGAAGGTCTACCTTGTTCTTCTTGCCATCCACTTCGAAAACAGATATAGCCCCTTTTCTGTAAATCTCATCACCTGGTGGATGTTTCCACACACATTTGGCCTGATCGCAAGTGAAATAAGAGAGAGGTCTATGAGTGAATGCAAAAACACACTTATCAACATAATGATTTAGGGCTGGGGAAAATCTATGAATCATAATTTAAGTCGTTGTCTCCTTAAGTTCAAATTTAAACCGTTATTAACTGAACATGTGAAAAAGTTACCATGTGACGTCGCAAAATAGTCTGACTCTTCATGTATTTTAGGCAGAACTCGCACATGTAGAGACGGCCAAGGCGTGCATACTCTTCGGGGTACGGCGAGTGGTACCAAGTGTCCAACTCGTAGCGGCCGAACACAATGGCCTTTATCATGTTGCCGCCCTCTGTGACCTGTCCCTCGAGCCGGAGTTTTTCCTGCAAGGACCAATGAAGGGTGGGAGAAACACAGGTCTGACTAGAGGGAATGACCACACTTAGAAGGAAAAAACCCTGAGGCCTACCACAGAAGATTCACACGTGACGCGAGTGAGGAGGCTGAGATATACACTACCGTTCAAAAGCTTGGGGTCAGTAAGATTTTTTTAAAGAAATAAATTAATGCTTTTATTCAGTAAGGATGCATTAAATCAATTAGAAGTGACAGTAAAGACATTTACATTGTTACAAAATATTTATATTTCATCTACCGGTAAATGGTTTTCACAAAAATACTAAGTAGCTCAACTGTTTTCAACATTGATAATAATAATAAATGTTTCTTGAGTAGCAAATCAGCATATTATAATGATTTCTGAAGGATCATATGACACTGAAGACTGGAGTAATGATGTTGAAAATTCAGCTATGACATCACAGGAATAAATTACATTTCAAAATACATTCAAATAAAAAAACAGTTATTTTAAACTGCAATAATATATGACTGTTTTTTTATGGCTGTTAAAAAAAAATCAGATAAATGCAGCCTTGGTGAGCATAAAATATTTCTTCAATAACATCAACATTTTTTTACCAACCCTCAAACTTTTTAACGGAAGTGTACATTTTCAGAGAATGTCTTAATTAATAAACAGATGGCAATGTAGAAATTAAAGTTAAGAAGTTTCTCTTAAAGGAACAGCTCAACCAAAAATAACAATTCTGTCATTACTTACACACCTTCTTGTTGTTCCAAATGATTTTTTCCCCAGTCAAGCTCTAAAAGATAACGAAATACAGGTTTGAAATGTCATGGTGGTTAGTAAATGACAGAATTTCTGTCCCTTTAAGGAAAGGTGGTCTTGGCAGAACAGATAAGGTATTTTGTCCTAAAACTTTGAGTGACACTCCATGCTACAGATGAGAGAATGGCAGCAGTGCGGAGGCTACAGTGGAAGAGAGTCCAGCGTGGGCCCATTGCATATCCCAGAAATCAGTGGTGCGAAGGCTCATCCCACCTGCGATCTTTACAGATTCATGAAAATGAGAGGGGGAAGGAGAAAACAAGAGGGCGAAAATGTGATGGGTCTTCTCTCTTACAAGATCATCCGAAGCACGTGCCTGGGCTTTTCTAAACAGCTCCAGGTCATAGTCACTTGTGATGTTCTCCAGCAGAGGCTCACGACTGCTGCCATGGGACGGTCTGTGCTCCTGGAGAGAGTCAAACAAGAGCTAAGAGATTGATACATGCATCTGCCGAGGCATCTTCATATGCGGAGCATGTGACACCCACCATGTACTTGTCTTTTTGTGGAACAGAGTTTCTCTTCCTCCTCATCTCTGTCACCTTCTCCTTATATCGCAGCTGTCTCTCTGCCTGGGCCTGGAGGGAAGCGGTAACTCAGAGAATGTGAGTGCTACAAACTATTTAATTGACACGTTAAGGTCACTGCACATAGAACCTGAAAGTAGCTCTTAAAGAATGTCATACAACGGGGATCATAACAAGGGCACACACCGGTTCACGAGTGAGGACGTTAAATACTTGGTGTGCTGCTTTACCTGTTGCCGGGCCGAATGACGGTTCTCATCCTGCCGCTGTGACAGCGTCCTCTCCTCCACATGTTTGTCTCGGGAGCTTGCCTTCACCTGAGTAAGATGTTTGATATTTAGGCAAACCTTGCCGTTTCAGCAAAATATAATCTGGCAAAAGGTTTCGTCGGTAGCAACCCTTACCTTACACTCGTCTGCTGAGAGGTTATGGTACAGTGGACATCCAGATATTGAAAAGTGCCTTTCATGTTTCCCTGTCAAATGTCCTGAAAGGGGAATGAAGGTGGAATTTAAATATTTCAGTGTTTAAATACTGCATTAAAGAAGTCTGTAAACATAACAAAACCTAAAAAATAAAACCACTATTAATACATACATTTATAACAGAAATACACTACCGGTCAAAAGTTTGGAGTCAGTAAGATTTTTTTTTTTTTTTAAAGAAAATAATACTTTTATTCAGAAAGGACACATTAAATTGATCAAAATGGACAGTAAAGACATTTATGATTTTTTTTTAAAACTTTCTATTCAAAGAATCCTAAAAAAATTTTTAAATTATGGTTTCCACAAAAATATCAAGCTCAGCTCAACCGTTTTCAACACTGGTAATAAATGTTTCCTGAGCAGCAAATCATCATTTTAGAATGATATCTGAAGGATCATGTGACACTGAAGACTGGAGTAATGATGCTGGATAATCAGCTTTGTCATCACAGGAATAAATAGCATTTTAAAATATATTCAAATAGAACATTTCCAATTGTAATAATATTTCAAAATACTCCTGTTTTTACTGTATTTTGGATCAAATACAGTGCTATGCATAAGTTTAGACACCCATGCTAAAGTTGACTAAAAAGAGGAATAAAAAATCATCTTTTGGAAATTGAACTTAATGCCTTAATTTAAAAAAATAGGAAAAATCTAACCTTTAAGGACACCAATTTTCTTTGTGAATGAATAATGTATTGTAAATAAATAAATGTTCTTCCTTAAATCACAGGGTGCATAAGTTTGGACACCCCTATGTTAAATTCCCATAGAGGCAGGCAGATTTTTATTTTTAAAGGCCAGTTACTTCATGGATCCAGGATACTCTGCATCCTGATAAAGTTCCCTTGGCCTCTGGAATTAAAATAGCCCCACATCATCACATACCCTTCACCATACCTGGAGATTGGCATGGTTTTATTTCAGTTAGCCTAATAGCTGGTTTGATTTGCATTGAGAGATGATCTTATGGAAAGTACTCCATGCCAATCTCCAGGTATGGTGAAGGGTATGTGATGATGTGGGGATATTTTAATTCCAGAGGCCAAGGGAACTTTATCAGGATGCAGAGTATCCTGGATCCATGAAGTAACTGGCCTTTAAAAATAAAAATCTGCCTGCCTCTATGGGAATTTAACATAGGGGTGTCCAAACTTATGCACCCTGTGATTTAAGGAAGAACATTTATTTATTTACAATACATTATTCATTCACAAAGAAAATTGGTGTCCTTAAAGGTTAGATTTTTCCTATTTTTTTAAATTAAGGCATTAAGTTCAATTTCCAAAAGATGATTTTTATTCCTCTTTTTAGTCAACTTTAGCATGGGTGTCTAAACTTATGCATAGCACTGTAAATGCAGCCTTGGTGAGCATTACAGATTTATTTAAAAAAAAAATATATATATATTTTTTTAGACCCAAACTTTTGAATGGTATAGTAAATATTCTTATCAATTAAAATAGAGGACCTGAAATGCAATTACCAAGTGAATTACAACCAGGTGTGGGGCACTTCATGTTAAAGTTGTAGCTCTCATGAAAGCGCCGTCTTTTGGGTCGGTGAGCAAGGCCGGATTCTTTCAGTGATAGTTCCTTTGCCAGGCTCTCATCATGAGACACATTTGGGCTGGACATGTCAATGTCAGACTCAGAGGAAGGAGCATTGCCTGTGGGCGTCCTGGGTGGGGACTCATCATGGTCTGCGCTTTGCTTAATGTCTGGATGACCAACACAACAGAAAACCGGACCGTATAAAGTCTAGGAATGTGATATTGTATATTCTAATCATTACAAGAAAACTAAATATAAATGAAAACTGTATTAATTGTGTCACCAACTACAGAGGAAAGGGAGAATGAAACAATACCATAACAAGAGGAGGTAAAAGTGAAAGTATAGCTAACTACATACAGTACAAACCACATCTCTTGAAGGTTGGGATTATAATATTGAACATATTTATCAGTAATCTACAGTATAAAAATGATTCAATATGTGATCAATCTAGTTAAAAAAATTTTTTTAAATAATTATAAAATGTTGATTGTCGTTGTCTTATAATAATTATAATATAATAAATATTAATAATTATATTATTAGTCTACAGTTTTTGATTTTCTCCAGACAAATTTAAAACTTTTAAAATTAAGTCAAATTTAACTAATTTCAAAAGACAGGATGCCTTTGAAATGCAACAGGGTAGTTTTATTAATGCTCGAGACAAAATATATATATATAAAAAATAAAATTAAACTGATTTAACTTTTTTTACGGTGTTTGTTTGTTTGTATATTTATTTATTTGTTGACAAAATTAAACAAATGAAGAGTTGTGCATATGAACTTAAATGATAGCAAATGACAATGGAAAAAGTGGGCAAAAGCCACAGAATAACATAAAATGAGATATGCATTACTTGAAATACCGTAATAACATTTTTGCAGCTTAACAAAGAATTATAAAAATGATATAAACTGACGTTCAAAAGTCTGGGGTCGCTGAGTTTTTTAACGTTTTTGAAAGAAGTCTCTCATGCTCACCAAGGATTAATTTATTTGATTAAAAATACAGTAAAAACAGAGATATTGTGTAATATTGTTACAATTTAGAATAACTGTTTTCTATTTTAATATATTTATATATATATGTATTTTATTCCTGTGATTTTCAGTATCATTACTCCAGTCTTCAGTGTCACATGATCCTTCAGTAATCATTATATACTGATTTGGAAACATTTATTAGTATTACCATTGTTGATATGATAAATTATCAAATTATATCAAAACATTTGCACTACTTAATATTTATGTTTAGGATTCTTTGATGAACAGAAAGTATTTATTTATAACAGCATTTATTTGAAATATAAATCTTTTGTAACATTTTAAATGTCACTTCTGATTAATTTCATGTATCCTTGCCAATACAAGTATTAATTTCTTTCACAAATTTCATCTAACTGACCCCCAACTTTTGAATCTTAAGAGAAAACCTGTGAGAAAACTTATGTTGTGTGAAGTTAACATGTTGTATGAACTCTGACTTGTCATTAATAAAAAAAGAAAAAAAGAGCAAATGAAGAGAAGCACATGTGAGCAGAGCTAAGCATGGAGATACTCAAATGAGGGAAGGCATGAGTGAAGAACCATGCGGTTTTCTCCTCCTACCCCTCTCTGAGATTTCCCCATGCTGCTCCGTGTCTGAGCCAGAAGAGCGACTCTGCCGCAAGGGGTATTTCTTGGGCGAGACTGTCACCCCCTGCTGTTGACTACGAGTCACACGGCGGGTGGAATAGTTCACCACCTCCTCTGAAACCGGGGCAGAAGGGTTCCCCACAGGACTGGAATCTAGAAACAAAGCTCTCAAGTTTGTTCGTTCATTCCTTTTTTTTTCTTTTTCTCCACCAATCACGCTTTCTACCAATCAAACCACCAAACCAATCAAACTATTGGTGCAAGATTACAATTATATTTGTATGTTGGGGGAAGTAAAATCACATGATAATTTCATAATTCCTACAGCCCAATGAAAAAGTAAATCATACTTTCACAGAAGAGCTCTTAGTAAGTCATATAGCAATGGCTGCTCTCTCGTGTCCTACCTTGCGAGTTGCGGCTGAGTCTCAGAGAGGATCGAGTGAGTCGGGTGTTTCTAACCGTGTGGCTGTCACTCTCTGAGCTGTCTGTGTGCTCAGCGGAGAAATCAGAATCCTCTGTACCTTCAGAGCTACTGCCCGCATTTTTCTAGGAGTCAGAAACATCAAAAACCTTTTGGTCACTGAATACAAAATGTTTTTTTTGGTTATACAGACACCGATTCATATAAAATAAAATGATCTTTAAAATGATGGCAAGTTTTCATGAAAATAATAATAATAATTTTTTAAAAATCAATGACCCTGGTGAGTTTCTCCTTATGTTTCTCAATTTAATCACACAGACCCAAAGGTTTCAACCAGGGGTCCCAGTAGGTGCTCCATGGGGTCAATTAATTGTTACCTAATTTTAGCTCATTTATATAATGTAGTAATATATGTTCATATTCTTAATAAAACTTAATCATTTTAAATGTATTATATTATCTTCAATAACAGAAAACGATATTAATAAAGTGTTACTGGGTTGTTGTTTTTTACACTGGGGTCCCTGGCTTGAAGGAATCAAAATATTGTAACTAGATTAATATAAAGATGGGTGTACACAATTAACCAAAATCTAATAAAAATGCCATGGGCTCTGATGCTTCAAGTCAGGTCAAGTCACCTTTATTTATAAAGCAGTTTATACAATACAGAGTGTTTCATAGCAGCTATACAGTGATAACAGGAAATGATGCATTTTTGACTGTTGTTCAGTTTCATTTAATTATTAAAATAGTTAATTTCATCTATAAAGAAGTTTGGCAAAAAAAAAAATCTGTTATCATCCAGCTCAGTTCAGTTCTCATATGACTGTGAGAAAAATTACCACATTTTAGCCATTTTCCTTGCATCACAAAAATACAACTCTGTCTGAACTGATGTGTGATAGGCTATGTGGCAGTATTTTATATATAAACTTAAAATATATAAACATTTATTTTGTATTTTTATAAAGTGTTTGTGCTTATTAAAGGATGGAAATATCGTATTATGTAATTACACAGAAAGGTTCAAATTAACTGGTAACGTACATTTCGAACTTTATAGTTTTGACTACCACCTACACATTTCCCGCACAAACAAATTAACTTAAAAAAAAAACATGACACAGTCAGTTACTAAGGATGACTGCGACGGCGCCCATGCAAACTGCTGGATCTCGTGATAACAAATGAACACACACAGGTGAGTGATGCGAGGGCTATATGAGCATGAACGCAGCGCAGCTGGCCTTCCTCATACCTTCCGCCGCGGCATAGCGCTTCTCCGCGACTCGCCCTCACTGCAGCCGATACACACGGGTTAATTTTGTGCTTGGTTTCTTCATGCAGTTAGATCGAATAAACTTGTCGAGGGCGGCATATGTGATGCATTCCAGTGGTAGTGAGGGAAACATTAATCAGGTGTACGGAAACTGTTTCATCGCAGACAGTCACGGGTCATGACTGCGCGCGTCTGTTGTTTACATTCTCCACTTCCGGTAGAAAAATGTAATGTAAAGGTCTCAAGGAAAATTATAAGCACGATAAAGTAACTATTGTGTTAAATTGATATGGACGATTTATTTATAGTTATTCTATTTTTTCAACAGATTACAAACGTCTATCAAGTAAAAACACACACACAAAAAAATATTTTTACCATTGTGCAGTTCCTCTTTTAATACTTCTGTCGCTAGATGGCGATAATATCCCTGAAGAAGATATATTTTATGGTTTTTCATTCATAGTTGAGTTTGATTTTCAACAGTTAAGTGAGAAGTCTTCTGGAACTAGATATACATTTTAATAAAGTTTAAACACTTGTCGATGACACTATAAAATTGTTCATTTATTATGCCAAATTTGAAGTTGTGTAACGTGCCCCAGTTGTCATTATGTGCAACATATCATGGTAAGTTTTTGTTTAAGGTCAATTTACAAAACGTGTTTGATTCATAATAGGGGTTACCAGGGCTAGTTGTAACCACTGATCTAAATAGAATGAAATGCTAATGTCATTATATAGATCAGTGGTTGTAACCCTTTTGACTTTTTTGTTTGTTTATTTTTGAAAATCAATTTCTCTGTTGGCACACTAAACAAACATTTGCTTTTTATACAGAGGTGTTATCACACCAAATGAGGCAAGTTGTCACAACTTCACCTGACATTGATCAGCCTATTTTAAGCTCATTTTAAACAGTAAAACAATTATGAAACACAAACTAATTCATGTGAGCAAAAATATAAAAAAAACTAACACAAACATATCAAATAATTATGTTAAATGTAATATACTGTATAATAAATGTGCATACATTTTGACTAAAAAACGTTATTGTTACTCAGATTTAGCCTTTGATCTATTCCTTTCACAGCTCTTTCAATATATTCATGATATCTCTGCTCTAATTTGTATACATTAAAATCAAAACATAAAGTAATATTTTCTTTCTAGAACAATACAAAACAGGCAAAGTGAGAAATAGTAACAGACTTAGCAATGATAAAAAAGAAAAAGTTTAATGTGCTTTCATTCTGTGGTATACATTTTCTAATGTGCTCATGCAGTAAGGTATTGTGGTTAGAGGCACAGTGGTGCTCTTGCAGAAGAGAGCATGAGTAGTCGGTGGTCTGAATGAGTCTAAGAGGCTCAGGAGTGGTAGTGTTGCTGCTGTACAGATCAGTCTGTAAACGGCGCTGTTTCCACAACTCTTGTTTTTTTCCAGATCACCGTGAATAGGCAAATGGAGGCTCAGTCCTAGGCCGAACAGGGCCCCGGCGTTGCGGAGGAGGCCAGTGAAGGGTGTCCAGATGGACCCATTCAGACTGAATGCACCACTTCTGTGCCTTCATTAGGCTCCAGTAGGGGTCTATTGAAGCAGCATCCAAAAGAACATAGAGCCCCAGCGCAACAAAACACAAGACAGAGGATACCCTTAACCCTTCAAGCTTGCTGAATAGATCCAAGACACTCTATTAAAAGCCTTGGCCACTGCAATTCCTGTATAGTGAAAGTAAACAATCACTTAAGAAACCGAATGCTGAAACCAAGAGAAGTAAGAGATCTTGTATTAGGCAGACTAATGAAAAATATTAGACATATTTTTGCAACTAACCCGAAACAACTCCAGCAAAGACCTGATGTGGGAAATAGAGCTTCAATGAAAACTCGAGAAAGACTGACACCTGCACTGCCCAGAAAAGACGACACATACCCTGCAAGCACCTAGTATATAGCACATATGCAAAGAAAGAGGAAAGTGTTAATATTTAACAGCCAGCAGCCATATCACCCCGTAGCCCAAGACTGGTTGCCCACTGAAGCTAAGCAGGGCTGAGCCTGGTGAGTACCTGGATGGGAGACCTGAAAACCAGATTGGTGGTGGAAGAGGTATTAGTGAGGCCAGCAGGGGGCGCTCACCCTGTGGTCTGTGTGGGTCCTAACGCCCCAGTGTAGTGATCAGGACATTATACTGACAAAGAGCACCGTCCTTCGGATGAGACGTTAAACCGAGGTCGAAAGAGTAGGGGTGTAACCCCGGTGTCCTGGCCAAATTTGCCCAGTGGCCTCTGCCCATCATGGCCTCCTAATCATCCTCATATATATATACTAATTGGCTTCATCTCTGTCTCCACTCCACCAGTAAGCTGGTGTGTGGTGGGCGTTCTGGCGCAATATGGCTGCCGTCGCATCATCAGTGGATGCTGCACATTGGTGGTGGTTGAGGAGATTCCCCCTTCTGTGTAAAGCGCTTTGAGTGCCGAGAAAAAGCGCAATATAAATGCAATGAATTATTATTATTATTATTAATATTAAACAGCAAAACATTGACATGAAGAACCTGATTCTTCAAAATTACCTTGAAAAGACCTTGAATGTCAGAGAACTTGGTGAAAAACAGAGCTGCTGAGATAAATGAGTTTACAGGCTAATGAGGAATTTCCATTGGACTGGAAGCCAGGGAAGATACTGTAGATTGTGATATGTTGTGCTATTCCCCAGATTTATCTCAATTGATTAAAGAACATGCAGAGTACTTTATCAAAAGGGGGAAGGAAGGTTAACAGGGCTGACTCTATTACTATCTTTTTAGGGGTCACATCCCTGCAAAATCGGCAGAAGTGATGTGAACATGTCGTAGTAAACCCCTGCAGCTCCCATCGCATGACCCGAGGGACTTCCTTGAAGAGGGGACAGAATCCGCTGTGAAATCTGCTTTTGATTTAGTGTGTTGGTTTGTCTATAAAAATGAGAACCATCAGGAGACACTCTCGCAGGTCATGGGGAACTTTTTGATTTGTGGAAGAGTCAAGTTGCCATAATAAACAGTTTCTTTAACCCACCAATAAGGACGCTTACCAAACATGAGCCTATTTATTGCTTTAATAAATAGATCAGATTAGAGGACATTTTATGAAGATCAATTATTTACATTACAAACGAAAGATTGCTTTATTTGTGATAATTCTATTATTTAGCTTTTACATTTTTCTTTTTCTTTTAGCATCTTCTAAAAGGGTATTCTTATTGAAACAGCAACATTTACCTCTTGAGGACTAAGTTGAGCCAGTCTCCCACAACAGCAACCCAGACCAGCTTCTCTCCCACTGCTGATTGTAGGTGGATCCAGATGGGAAAAATAATAAAAAGGTTGTACGCAGGTCTGCCACAGTAGACACAAACATAAACCAGCCGTGGGCATGCCCATAATGGGCCTGCAGGTATTACGTACTACTTATCCCATACAAGACTTCCATTACTACTGTGGGTCTGCTATAAAACAACAGTATTATGGATCTTCATTCTCAGTCTATGGATAACGTTGTCAGTCTCAGCGAAAACAATACACTATTTGTAAAATCTCATCATCAACACACACACACACACACACACACACACTTTTTAAAAAAAGTCTCTTCTGCTCACTCACCTAGGCTGCATTTATTTGATTCAAAATACAACAACAAAAAACAGTAGCCTAATATTGTGAAATATTATTACAATTTATATTTGTTTTCTATGTGAATAGTAAAGTGTAATTTATTCCTGTGATCAAAGCTTAATTTTCAGCATCATTACGCCAGTCTTCAGTGTCACATTTATTATTATTATCAATGTTGAAAACAGTTATTTACATTTTTAGTTTAGGATTCTTTGATGAATACTAAAGATTCTATTTCAAATACATGTTGTTCTTTTGAACTTTCTATTCATCAAAGAATCCAACAAAAATTGTACACAACTGTTTTCAACATTGATAATAATCATAAATGTTTCTTGACCATCAAAGCATCATATTATACTGATTTCTGAAGGATCATGTGACAGTGAAGACTGGAGTAATGATGCTGAAAAAACTGCTTTGATCACAGGAATAAATTACATTTTAAAATATATTAAAATAGAAAACAGTTCATTTAAATTGTTAAATTGTTTTTGTTGGTATTTTTTAATCAAATAAATGCAGCCTTGGTGAGCAGAAGAGACTTCTTTTAAAAACCTTTGAACAGCAGTGAATAAAGGTTGGGATCTGTAAGATTTTTTGTTGTTTTTGAAAAGTATGGTATCTTATGCTCACCAAAACAGCATTTACAGCATTTGATATAAATATACATTAAAACAGTCATATTGTGAAAATATTATTACAACTTACTGCTTTCTAACTGTTACTGTAATACATTTTAAATTAAATTAGTTAAGTTAGATGCTGAAATCTAGTCTTCAGCATCACATGATCCTTCAGAAATCAGTCTAACATGCTGATTTGCTGCTCAAGAAACATGTTTTATTATTATTACCAATGTAATACAGTTGGGTTCGGTCACTGCTGCTTCCAAAGGATTCATTTATTGACTATACATTTCGACCCGAAGGTCTGTTTACTCTCTTTTTTTAACTCCGATTTTTGTTTACTCTGAAAAGCTTGATTTGATCGTGCACCTGCCTAAAGTTTTCTGGATGTGCGCATGGTACTTAGAAAATTTTAAAGAACATCAATTTAAAAATATAAATAATTTTTAACATTATAAACATCTATATTGTCTCTTATGAGCAATTTAATGCATCCTTGCTGAATAATTTTTTTATTTCTTCAAACAAAAAAAAACCATTAAACAAACAACAACAGGAAAACTTACTGACCCCAAACTTTAAATGGAAGTCAATGTAATGTGTATTGTATTGAAATATAGAAGAAAATGATGTGCTATGACAAGAAATTGTGTACCGTAGGTCAGTTCTGGTTCACTAGTGTGGCCATCAAATGAAGAAGAACCGACCGAGACTTTCACGTGACATTGTTTACCTTGATTTGACATGATGGCTAATTTCCAGCAACCTCTGGAGGCCTGCTCGTGCGAAGACTCACGACTTTGTGAGATGGCAGATTTTCCATTGGCTCCAGAACTTCTGAGAGCAGTCGCTAGAAATACTCAACCATGTGGAAAAACAAAGATGGAACATGTCCAGAGCAGACTGTAAACAAGAACACTACCTGCAGGTTGTTAAGAGCTCCACAATGTTTAAAGATGCCATCTCTATGGAGACATGTTAGCCTAGTCAATGTACAACATGCTACATTGATGGACATTGTACTACCATAATAAAATGTCTCATTTGTGATGCCTTCTTGCATTTTAGCATGTTTTGCATTCTGTTGTTATTAAACATGCATTTTAGGCCTACAGCAGTCAAGTTTTGTTCAAATGAGCCAAATATAGCTCACATACACAGGAAGACATACAGGAAGTGCTCAGTTCAACAAAGGGCGGCTCAATCTCACGCTATCTGGTCAAGTCAGGTCTTTCCCCCATGAAACGGCGGATAACAAAAAAATAATAATGGCCAGTTCCTGTGGGCATTCAGCTTTGAAAATAAATACTGTATACTGTCCACCACATGTTCTCATGAAATGTGTACATTTATATTCCGTTATATATATGCTGGTCTGAAAAAGGAGATGTTCCAGTAAAAAAAGAAGATCAGCATAAACATTAAATGGAGTAGAGTGTAACATCTTCCGTCTCTGAGCGTGTTGGATAAGGAGATTTTTTACAGAGTGAAACAGCAATTTTCTTAAAGGATAATTCCGGTATTTAACACCTTGAGTCTATATTATAGTTTGTTTTGGATGAACAAGAGTGGTGGACAACATTTTTTTGACAATGGTTCCTCTCTTGAGTTTTTGACTATAAAAGAATTGGCCATGGACCCATTTAACATTGGAGTCAATGGGCATGTCCGAAAATGTCATTAAAACAACCTTTAACATTAGTTTTCAAAACTGTGCAACTCACCGAGTGATTAGTGATGTTAGTTGATGTTCCAGAAACAAAAAGTGTTGCAAAATACAGTTTCTGTCGTGTTTTATTCGTCATTTACGAGCACTCAGTCCTTCAACAGAATTCAATGGGATTTTACAAAATGACGAATAAAACACGACAGAAACTGTATTTCGCAACACTTTTTGTTTCTGGAACATCAACTAACATCACTAATCACTCGGTGAGTTGCACAGTTTTGAAAACTAATGTTAAAGGTTGTTTTAATGACATTTTCGGACATGCCCATTGACTCCAATGTTAAATGGGTCCATGGCCAATTCTATTATAGTCAAAAACTCGAGAGAGGAACCATTGTCAAAAAAATGTTGTCCACCACTCTTGTTCATCCAAAACAAACTACAATATAGACTCAAGGTGTTAAATACCGGAATTATCCTTTAACATTAGTCACAAGCAATAGCATTGCTTTCCCTCTTTATGGTTATATTTTGCATGGTAATATACATGTTTGATTGTGTCAGTTATGCATAAAGCATAAGTTGAAGGATATGTTTAGTTTGTTTGCCTATGTGTTGGTTTTGCATATCATCGTCGATCATGAAATGACCAAAATAACTTTTTTCTTTTCAGAGTCCTCATTATGCAGTTAGCCTTTGCCTTTGATTGACCGCTGGATTGAACTGTAACTGTGCAGCCCACAGTTGGAAATGGTGATCTGTATTCCCAGTGGGAGTGCTGAGAAAGTTAAAAGCAGCAGCTGTAGAGCTTGCACAACCCTTGGAACCTACGGAATTCTAAGAACAAGCCAGAAGACATTCTTTCTGGGATTTCTCAGAATTCTGGCAATGATACATAACCACTTATCATCCCTCCCGTGAAATGATGGGAAAAGCAGCAGAGCTTGGATAAGTTGATTCTGTGCTCTGTTGAAACAGGCCTTAATGCAGTATTATTGCAGATTGATTATTATCAGATTGATGGCGCTGCAGAGTTCATTGCCTGGGAATGATGTAAAGATATACCAGTCTACTTAAGGAGTTCTCAAGAAA
This sequence comes from Phoxinus phoxinus, assembly GCF_949152265.1. Taxonomy (NCBI): domain Eukaryota; kingdom Metazoa; phylum Chordata; class Actinopteri; order Cypriniformes; family Leuciscidae; genus Phoxinus; species Phoxinus phoxinus. The sequence goes on from NC_136876.1 coordinate 28,967,369, forward strand.
TAAATTACTCAAAGAAAAACATGTAAAAGCACGAAAACGAGTAAAAGCACATCTAGAGTCATACTGTTGTATGGTGCAATTGATCTTCTTAAAGGATAATTCCGGTATTTAACACCTTGAGTCTATATTGTAGTTTGTTTTGGATGAACAAGAGTGGTGGACAACATTTTTTTGACAATGGTTCCTCTCTCGAGTTTTTGACTATAAAAGAATTGGCCATGGACCCATTTAACATTGGAGTCAATGGCCATGTCCGAAAATGTCATTAAAACAACCTTTAACATTAGTTTTCAAAACTGTGCAACTCACCGAGTGATTAGTGATGTTAGTTGATGTTCCAGAAACAAAAAGTGTTGCGAAATACAGTTTCTGTCGTGTTTTATTCGTCATTTTGTAAAATCCCATTGAATTCTGTTGAAGGACTGAGTGCTCGAAAATGACGAATAAAACACGACAGAAACTGTATTTCGCAACACTTTTTGTTTCTGGAACATCAACTAACATCACTAATCACTCGGTGAGTTGCACAGTTTTGAAAACTAATGTTAAAGGTTGTTTTAATGACATTTTCGGACATGCACATTGACTCCAATGTTAAATGGGTCCATGGCCAATTCTTTTATAGTCAAAAACTCGAGAGAGGAACCATTTACCGGAACCGGAATTATCCTTTAAGAGAAGAAAGTGCAAATATATCTAGCAAATTACAAAGAAATGCTACAAGAGAACTTGTCTTAGTGTGATTCAAAACTGAAATCCTAATTACCAAAAGAAAGAAAGCAAAGCTGCTATTGTTTTAAAATGAAAAAAAGTTCTACAAAATATCAAAGCTTGAATATTAATCCAGCAGTATATTTTATTTTAAATATCAAAGTTTTTTTTTGAATATTAGTGTTTTTAAATAAAAATCACATACAAAATGCGAGCATAACAGAATGCTGATATTTGTTTGTTTTTCTTCAGGTCTCTCTGGATATTGACTGTTCTTTGTCAGCAACCGCTTATTCATCACTCTGACAGTCTACTTTGAGTTCACCCCAGCATGTCACAAACACAGCACATACTCTAATTAAAATAGTCTAACCGTGTTTGTTCAGAACACCAGTTTGTCTGTTTGTAGATATAAAATGTTGTTTTATTGTTTGCAACTGTTTGAAATGACACGTGACGTGAGACACATTGTTTAAATCTGAGAGATTGCAGCACAGTGATAAATTCTTTGACCTTATATGGGAGAATGGGCTGCTTGTTACACAGGTTGTTTCAAGGGCTGCAGGTCTATCTCACGATAACTAAAGAATAGAGTCAAATGACTAATTAATTACACAAATGTATTGGAGAGTTTTGGACAAATTGTTACATTTTATAAGGGCAGTTTGTCATGTTTTTATAAATGTATGCAATTAATTAATTACAATATTTCATAGCCAAGCCCTGCGATGGACTGGTCACCGATCCAGAGTGTTCAGAGGATAAGAGGTATGGAGAATGGATTTCTTAGCCAGAACAATTTTTGTATGTTACCTACAATTTTTTTCCTGTTGCTTTTTTTTTCATTGGTTTTGTTTCATAATTGTATTACTGCTTACAATTTGACGTGTTCCTTTGTGACAATATGCACTACTAATACATTGAAAATGGTTGAAATGTTCAATATATTTTTGTATGAAGTGTGGCAACTAGCCCATGCTTCTCCCCTATATATATATATGTGATGGCTTCATAGAGTTCACATACAGTATCCCATAGGACATAACTCATTGCAAATGTTTAAAGGAGGAGAGTAAAGTATGTGTAAACTAAGATTACATGGACGTTACTGTCACGGCTTCTGCTCTCCAAATACCATCTGGATTTCATTGACTGTTGAGATCTTGACAGAATAGCTGTATGTGTGGGGGAAGGGTGTCTGTTTGAGACACAGAAAGAAAAAAACAGATTTGGAATTTGTTTAATATATACATAAGTCTTTACTTGCATGTATACCTTGAAATAAGAGGCAGCTGGGAGCAAAATAATCATCAATCCTGGAAGAAGTTTCTAGTACAATGTCTGTTCTCATAATGTATAGCCCTCTGACAGGCATGCTCTTAATGTGTTTGGATTCCTTATCGGTTCAACTGTAAAGCCAGGCTTGTTTTGTATATATCTGCTGATGGATAATAAGGAATCTGAGGCTTTAATTCAACAGTCTCCTACAAGAAGTGAGGACGTGTGTATGTGAAACAGGCCAAAAAAATGTGCAAAGGAGACATGTGTAATGAATTACCATGTGTAATAATTTGAATAGTTGAGGGTTTTCAGTGAATAACAACAAATTTTAGTATGTTCTTCAAAGCTATCATATTCAAAAGATAGTGCACGAGTCAGTCGTATGGACTACTTTAATTTAGTTTTTTTGTTGCTTTTTTGTTCTTGTTAGAACTATTGAAAGGAAAACACCTGCAAGAAGATTTTTAAAAACTCTCCTTTTGTTTTCCACAGATTATTATTTTTAAGCAAGTTACTTTGGTGCAAACGATTCATTTAAAGTCCCCCCTATAGTCAAAACCCCGTTTTATCCCTTAAAACTCATCTTTGATCACCAAAATGATATTTAAATATTTTTTCTTGTAAAAAAAAAAAAAATCATGCTTCATAGCTTAAAAAATAACTCTACATAGCTTCATTTAGACTACGTGGATCCATGAATATGGATGATATTAATATCATGGTAATATTACATAATGGTAATTAATATGATCAGCCTTTTGTTTGACTATGTTATTAAACAGCTAATAATGCGTTGCTAATGTTACACAAACCATGTTCCCGTTCACCATCTCAGAGTCAGACAGCTGCCTTCAAAAATCAGCATCCTCACAAACGCTTTGAACAACTCAGAACGTCAGTGGAGAAAGGGATATAGTTCATCATAACATCGTAATATACATACAGTATAGGTAATTCACCTGCTATATTGCTAAATGTACCCGATTTTACTTATCAACAGAAAAATACACCAGGACAACCTGGCTTCTTTTGAGATCCCTTTGCTTCGCAGAATGATGATATGCCCAGTTACAAGATAGTTTGTGACGTAAGAAACACTGGCGATTTTAAACATTTGGTTCACTGCAGTTTTAAGGAGAAAATACTCAGCAATGGCTTTTGCAATGGCAACTGATGACTTTGCACATGGTTTGTCTTAAATCATATTAAAAACACCACATTGATGACATATAAACCACATTAAAAACTTGATGTTCACCACAGGGGGTCTTTAAAAATGTAAGTACGGGAATGTCAGTTCTGTACGTGTGGACATACTCATATAATGTTATAGTTATTGTTCTTATTCTTGTTATAGTTGACAGGTCTTAACACTTGAAATTACAGCCTTGGTATAATATTATTTTATTTAGAAATGAAAGCATGATAATTGTGAGAAAAAAGTATGACAAAATAACCAATATATTGTCACCCGTTACATTTTATTGCATGGATGAACATTTTTATAAAACAAAAGTGAGCTTAGTGAGGTGTTTTATCAGTCTATATAATATAAATCTCTCTTTTTTATAAATCTCTTTTTCTATTTTTATAAATCTCTTTTTCTATTTTTAGAAATAGTTTACACTGTTAGAAAATGATCCTTCACATGTCCTTTAAAAAAGTTTTTGCAAAAAATAGATATAGTAAATAGAAAGGATATGCTAATTTCATAGTCTAATTAAAACAAGCATCAACTAAGAAAACACCAGAAATGGTCATCAATAATGACAACAATAATTTTGTTACAGACAAATGGAGAACATCCATAATGTTTACAAAAACAGCAACAAAAGCAGGAAACAACTTGACAAAACAACTAGCTAGTGTAAAGTGAATATGAAGAATATACTACTGCAAATGTTTTAGCAAGACTGTCACAGCATACATATCTGGATTAAGTTCCTTACTCAAACTTCATAACACCTTCAAAGCCGTGGTAAGTGAACGGCTCCAGTGTGGAACTGCATTGATCCTTTTCCAGACACGCCATTTTGTTGTACTCACAGTCACTCTCCGAGCCAGGTCCAAAATACACTCCATCAGGTGAGTTGATGGATGGATCTTCATCAAAATAGTTGTGCGGTCTAAGGATGACGCCACCACCATTGCCCACTGTAACTGTGTTAGGGATGTCTTCGGCATGCGGAATGTGCAGGAAACCAGCGGTCACCCAGGCTACCAAATCCTTAAGAAGACATAATAAAAATCATTATTTGAACGAATTAAAAATATCTGCTAAATAAAATTATTCTGATAAAGCTGTCCATCAATACCTCATTATCGATCACCTCGTTATCTTCAATATATTTGCTGAAGTCAACATATGGGGACCACATGTAATTCTGACTGTAGAGACTGCTACTAGTCTGCTCTTCATCTTTATGCTTGGTTATAGCAACTTTATACCTAGAAGAAAGAAAGTGAATGAGAGAGAAGCTAAAGCTAGAAACAACACTTCTAAAACATGCATGTGTCTCGGTATTGTGTGCATTGTGGGCCTTACCGTGCCCAGGACATGGACCTCTCTACAGACTCACTTTCAGGGAGGTGATCTCCAGCAAAGCTCACCACCTGAAGCCTGTAAGAGCGCTGATGGCCCCAGCGATTGGTCTGATTACTGGCTATATGAAGGTAACGGGGTGTTTTGGCGCTATGAAGCATCGCCGCTTCTTTCTCTGTCCTGATTTGCTTCTCCACCAGTTGTGGTATCTTTGCTTTCTCTGAGGGCATCCATGGCAATGGCACCTCCTCATATATCATGTCTTTAGTCTGAAATATATTCTTCACACCTTCAAAAACGAAAGAAAATGTTTTAAAACGGTTCTGTGACTTTCCACAGTAGATATTCATGTGGTATTCTCTGCAAAATATGGTCTTAAATAACATTTTAATTTAATTAACATGCGAGATCATTTTTAGTATGACCAATATGCAGGAAGCTACTGTGCAGCCAGAAAAAACTATCATTCTTTCATCATTTACTCACACAAATGTTGTTCCCGACCTGTATGAAATTCTTTCATAAAATATAAATGGAAAAATAACAGTTTTTGTCAATAAATTGACTAATATATATATATATATATATATATATATATATATATATATAGCCTATATATATATATATATATATACCAGCAAGATGGGCAAGTTGGCACATATAGTTAACCATTAATGATTTTATATTTTTGTACATTACATTTAGATATTTTTTTTAATGAACTGTTTTAGTGCCTAAAGCTTCAATTGCTACAAATACTCCCTTATAATGTGACAATATACCCCACTGTTGGGGCATGTTGTCAAACTATTTCAACATGTATTAAACAATATTTCTTCTTTTTTTCTCCTAAATGTTCAATAGCTTTTTGTAGTAGGCCTATCCTATATATTATGAGGTTACACTAATTTAAGGTGTCATTATTACGGAGTAATTATATATTTAAATACTGAGTAATATTAATATAGGCTACTTACTAGGGTTAGGGTAGGATTAGGATGTGGTTGAGGGTTAGTTGCATGTTATTATGAATAATTTACTGTTATTAGGCAGGCTGTATAGGCTACGTAACATAGCCTAACAAGGACACACCCAAAATAAAGTGTTACCAAATATTATTCTAGCAAGTTATTTCATGGTTAAATGTGCTTGATCATTTTATGCCACTTACCTAAGATATCCAGGTCGACTTTAAAGTTAATAAAATGTGTATGGATATTTCCAAGGACATTCTCTGCAACCTGGTGCCCGTACTTCAGATTTCCATCAACCTTATAGGAGGATGATATGTAGCCCGTGGCGTGAACTCTCGCCTCCACGGAGCCGCTTTGATAGAAAATGAAGTCCCATATGTAGTCGTAGTTCCCTATAGCAGTAATTGTGCGGAACACCAGAGCGCTGTTTGCCATCCCACCGTAACCATTATGAAAGAAATCTGAGAAGTGTCGTCGCAGAGGTCGCCCAATGTCATGCTCAAAAACACAGATGGAGTTTCTGAAACGCTGCGTGACGCTTGTGTCAATATAGCGGTACGTGTCTACATAGGTGGCAGCGTACGGACAGTCGATCCCACGCACGAGCTCGTGAGCGAAGCGACCGATTCCGATACTTGAGTCGAGAAACTTCGTGAGCATCATCCCCGGCGTTACAGAACCGTAGACAGACATCGCCTCCTGCACGCTGAGTTCGTACGCAATCCTGTCTCCTTTAAAACGAATATCAAACACCCTCATCCCAGTCAGAGAACTCAAACCAAACGCAAAGCTCCAGTCCAGATAAATAACCTGGTTGTGGTCAACGCTGTAACGTTTACCTTGAAGATAATACTGTTGTGGTCCTAAACCAGAAGGTTTTTCCCTTGGCTTCAGCGAGGCGTAATTATGGATATTTTTGTTGACTATCTTTTTTATACTACCTGCTTCATAATCTACAATAAATGCGTCAATGCTTTCGAAATATTGGCCGTTGTACATCAACTTGTCAATCGTCCAGTGTGATGTGTTGCGGCTTTCGTGATTGATCAGCATCTCGAAGCCCACAGGATGGATGTACATGCCATTGAAATCGCGGAAAAAGGAGATCCAGGTCCTGCGGTCGCCACTTTTAATGCCCCTCGGCATACACTCAAACGGCAACAGTTTACGTTTTTTGGGGATATAACCAAAACTTTCCCTTAAAGGTTTTTCAAGTTTTTGGAAAGCTTGATTAAGCAGTTTGAAGAGCTCCACATACTCCCCAATTGTCACTGTTCGGGCTGTGAAGGGCAACGTCGGCGTATTGTATTTCTCCTGAGTAACATCTCGATGCTGCAGTGGACCACGTAACGGTCCCACCACATATTCCTTTAGGTAACCTCTTTCGCCATTGAACACCACGACGATCGCTTCGCGTGCGGGCTTCTGTCCGTTGGCATCCAAGTAGCGCAGCACATCAGCCTTCCTTGGGAGCGAGAGGTCAATTAAAAAGATAAAATTTTCCGAGGGCTTTGCTTTGAACGAACGGGAGATCTTTAATTCTTTTTGAGCCCACATGTAGTCGCGAACAGACTTGTACTCCTCTGCTGTCAGGTCCGCAAAAACCAGACTTTTATCTGAATGTTTGACTTGTAGGGATTCTTGCGGCCGGGACATAGTACATTTTGGAAGCCTATTCGAATTTAAGCATATCAACACAATGTTGATGATCACTGAAATAAGTCCCACAAGTATCAATAAGTATTTCAACAGAGAATTCATTATTGTAGCGACCGGTGTCTCTAGTGTTTGAGGGCAACGCTCGTGTCTCGAAAGTGAGAGTGCGGAATGGATCTCATAAGCTACTATACTAGTAGTGAGTGTTATAACCACACCCCCTTAGAGTGCTCCCCTAAAGTTCACACACAAGCCAGTGTTATAATGCTATATTTTATATTCATATTTTATAGTAGGCTACAGATAAAATCCTGTAAATAACCCATAAAAAGATTATGTTGTTAATGTTTAAGAATGTGGTAAATAATAATTTTAACAGTAAACTGTAATACACTGATGTAAATGCATTAGGATGAACACTATCAGAATATATATTTAAATTAATAAAACCAGTCAATCAATGGTGTTGCAAGTAAATATTACATATTTTTTAAAACTGACAGCAAGGCATTGCTTTTACTGGTAAAATACAATTTTCAGTCTTTCAACTGTTAAAATCTTGTAAAAATGACATTATCACAAAATAACTAAAAAGTTTTTAAAAAGCCATTTAAGTCATATTCTGAGTAGAACATTAACTATCAATACAAATTAAGGTCAAATACAGAATTTGTGGCATTTTGGTACAAAAAAAAAAATCAGTTTGACTCCTGTTGAAACTCACTGTATTAAAATAAAATGCTATAATCAACATTATCCCACAAATTCTGTTATTTGAGCTTATCTTCTGTTCAAAAATAAAAATTCTGTCATTAATTTTTAACCCTCATGTCGTTGGAAACCTGTAAGACTTTCGTTAATCTTCAGAACACAATTGAAGATATTTTTGATGAAATCTGAGAACCCCAGAACGGTATAAAGACAGTGTTACCAAGGTAACATCTCGGTTACGGATGTACCCCTCGTTCCCTGACTAGGGAACGGAGACGTTGCGTCGAATGACGACGAAATGGGGTGCGCTTAGAAGCCTATCCTCTTCGAACAGTAATAAAACGAGCCAATGGCAAGCAAATGCCATGGGTCTGCTGAATTTGCATAGCGTAACTCCGTCCCACCTCGTGGGTATAAAGGAAGTGCGCAACATGCAGATATGTTTCTTCGCTGAAGGAGCCAAGACTGAACTCAGGCTGTTCCAGCGGTACAGCGGAAGTGGCAGGAAGACGTAACGTCCCCCTACTCAGGGAACGAGGGTTACATCCGTAACCGAGACGTTCCCTTTCATTGTCACTTCGAGTTACGTCGAAAGACGATGAAATGGGGTTCCCAGTCCAAATCACGCCACCTCGGCTGTCTTCCAGTGACCTGCGCAAGTCTGAGCTCCCCGTCGTGAGACTAGCACGGACGAAGGTAAGTATCCTACTTAAAGGATAATTCCGGTATTTAACACCTTGAGTCTATATTGTAGTTTGTTTTGGATGAACAAGAGTGGTGGACAACATTTTTTTGACAATGGTTCCTCTCTCGAGTTTTTGACTATAAAAGAATTGGCCATGGACCCATTTAACATTGGAGTCAATGGCCATGTCCGAAAATGTCATTAAAACAACCTTTAACATTAGCTTTCAAAACTGTGCAACTCACCTAGTGATTAGTGATGTTAGTTGGGACATTAAAAGATGTTAGCAGGGTGTTGGTCTGTGCACCAACACACAAGGAAAGGCTACCGAACAGCACAATTCCACACAAAAGATTGGACCTCCTCTCTAGGGCCCCGTTTACACGTACATGGTTATTTTGAAAAACAGAGACATTTGCCTTCGGTTGTGCCCCTCGTTTACACGCAAACGGAAAATTCTCCTCTGAAAACGATTCTTTCTAAAAACTCCGGCCAGAGTGGAGATTTTGGAAAACTCCGTTTGCACGTTTGCATGTAAACTTAGAAACCACCTCACCGGCTACAACAGCATTAAAGTAATCCAGTGACACCAGTGGTTTAACTTTAAGCGACGCTTCATAAAATCGAGTGCTTACATAATTTACTACTTAACTTACAAAATAGTAATCTCAGACGTTCATTCACGCAACAATGTCTGCTCTTTTGCGTCAAATTCAGGTTTTTTTACACAAACAAAGCACTCACGCCACTTCATAAAATGGAGGTTAACCACTGGAGTCACTGGATTACTATACTTACATTTTCTGATCTTTTTCGTCAGCCAAAGCTTACCGCACATATGTTTTTAACAAACCATTTTGTCTCCCCTCATGTTATGTCACGTGTAAACAGCGAATGAATGCTCTCTCTATAGGAAGTTCTCTAAATAGAAAATTAACTTTTGTATACCGGTACACATATATGTACATACACACAGACACACATATGTATATAATGTATATATATGTGTGTGTGTGTGTGTGTGTGTGTGTGTGTGTGTATGTATGTAGGCCTATGTATGTAACTGAGGCAAGCTAGTAAGAGCTACGCGTGTAAACTTCACTTCAAGAGGCGCATTAGCAACTGATGCTAGGGACTAGTGTCCTTGTTAGCAAGTCTGCCTTCCATGCTGGAGACACTGGTTTGAATCCCGTTCTAAGTGGGTAGAGTAGGAAACTGCGTTTGCTCACAATATGTTTGTAAACGCAGTTTACAAGTTTCTCGAGGGACCGCAAAACATTTTGGAAGCGAACCCAAAGTTTCTCAGGGTAATGCAAAACATTTGAGAGAGAACACAAATGATTTTTTCTCCCATATTATTTTTCCTTCACCATGTCCCTTTAGGGGCTTCGTAGATTCCACCGCCTATACGCTATATGCTTTAAAAGAGTTTTCTCTTGCTCAGTCTTTTTTTTTATTGCAGTCTTTTTCTGCTGTCATTGTTTTCGTTGGATTTGCTTCTCAGTTCCATGATATTTTAAGCTTTTCTTGGTCCATTCATGTTTTATAGGCAACCTCTGTCATGCTAATTCAGATTTTGAATCAGTTTTTTTAGTTCAGGACTCCATAGTCCAAGTATTAGTAATCTAATCTGTGTTTCAAAAAGCCATTTTAAGACACTGGGGTGGCATCGGAGAAGTGATGCAACTGCAGGTGAGTAGGTGTTCCAAAGTCCTTTGGCTTGATGCACCTGTCCACTGTGAGCTCAGTGATGTGATGGAGATTAGCCAGCCATTTTGACCACTGTTCGGAGAAGACATGAGGTATGCTGGCATCCCAGCCGATGTTCAGCCTACACATCTCCTGCAGCATCCTTTTAACAGGCAAAGTAAATGGTGCAAGAAAACCCAAAGGGTCATAGATAGACGACACCACAGACAATATGCCACGTCTTGTATGTGGGCGCTCTTCTATGGCTATCCTAAAGGTCAGAACATCTGCATCTATGCACCAATGAAGACCAAGAGCTGTTTCAACAGGACTTGCCTTTTGATCCAGGTTAAGCCCCCTGGTGGTCTTGGAGCGCTGTGGCTCAGGAATACTAGCCAAGACTTCACTGCTGTTGCTTGTCCACTTCAACAGGCGGAATCCTCCCTTCGCACAGGCTTCAGTCAATTCATGCACCATTTTTATGGCTTTAGCCTCCGATGACACAGATTTTAAACAATCATCCATGTAGAAATTTTGGAGTATGGTGTTCAAAACACTGGGTTCAAAGTTGTCTTTGTAGTCTCGCACAATTCTCCGCAGTGCATAATTTGCACAACTGGGTGAAGACACAGCCCCAAAGAGGTGAACTCTCATCCTATATTGCATGGAAGCTTGTCTTATATCGCCATCAGGATACCACAAGAAGCGTAAAAAGTCTGTGTGCTCCGGAGTCACCCTCACCTGATGGAACATGGCTTGGATGTCTGCCATTAGCGCTACACGTTCCTGTCTAAACCTGGTAAGTACGCCGAGTAAGGTGCTTGTGAGGTAAGGCCCCTGCAACAGCTGTGAATTCAATGAAATTCCTTTAAACACAGCAGCACAGTCAAAGACAACTCTAAGGGTTTTCTTTTTCGGATGGTATACCCCATGATGGGGAATATACCACACCTTGCCGTCCGCTCGCTTCAACTGCTGATGTGGTACAAGCTCAGCATAACCCTTTTCAATGACTTCGGAGAGGAAAGTTGTGTACTCTTGATGATAATCTTTGTTCCTCTTGAACTTCCTGTGAAGACTTAAGAGACGCTGCTCTGCGATGCTGCGGTTATTCGGCAAGACGACGTCTTCAGCCTTAAAAGGCAAATCAAAGCAGTAGTGTCCTTCATCAAGCTGAATTGAAGACTCCATTATTTTTATGAATTTTTGATCTTCTCTGGAAAGGCAAACATCGTCTGATTTTTCATTGAAATCCTGATTGTATTGGGCAACCAATAAGTCTTGTAGCTTGGCGACGGATATCCTATTGGCAGTGACAACAGGACGACCCATCTTGCCTTTACGCAACTCACCACCTCTCAGCGGACCATTCACGACCCACCCCAGTAGAGTCCTGACAGCATATGGTCCTTCTCCTTGGCTATTTATTATTTCCCATGGTTCCATGAGCTTCGGCGCATTGGTGCCTATCAGCAATTCCACCTCTGCCTCAAAACTGGGAACTGTAATGCCTTCGAGGTATTTCCATCCCTCTAGGTCCTTTTGAGTGAGAATGTTATTTCTGCTCACAGGCATGGTCCTCTGAGTGTAGACTTCAGGTAAGTCCAGGAAATTTTCTTCATTCAAGCCAGAAACTTCGAGACCACTAAGCAAGAATGTGTCTACAGACCTCTCTTGGCCAAGAGTACGAAGAAGAATGCTAGTCTTGACTCCTGAAAGATTCAGTTTTCTCATTAGATGTTGGGTACAGAAAGAAGCTGAACTCCCAGGGTCTAGAAAGGCATAGGTGTTCATAATCGTGCTCCCAGACTTGGCTTTCACCTGTACAGGCACAATAGAGAGAACACATTCATCACTTCCGGCCCCAGTATGGCCACATGTCTCCAATGACACAGATGCATTATTGACTGACACTTCCTGCGTTTTAGATTCGACGTGTAGGACGGTTGGATGTTTGTGTTTACATATAACACGTCAAAGGCTTGTCACATTCCCTGCTCATATGACCTCTCCTCAGACAGCTGAAACACACTCTGCCTACTTTCAAAGCCTCCAGTTTCTCCCGGTGTGTCATCTCATCAAGCTGTGAACACTTCTCCACTGAATGCTGGCTCTTACACACACAGCATGACTCTTCGTCATTCTTTTGTGAAGCTGGCCCTCTGCGCTGTTGGTGCCAAGCTGCTGATGTAGTTGATCCTGAGGCAGTATTGATGGCAGCAACAGTAGCTTGGCCTCTTCCGTTGTATCTACTCTTGGGTTTAGAGGAAGGGTCTGGTGGCGTACCCTGTAGGTCACCAAAGAGAGGATCAGACAGAATATTTACCTGACGCTCAATAGGAAACCACGACGCTCCTGTAGCTCCCAGGCGACAGACCTCCATTTTTCCCTCAGTCTATATGGCAACTTCATCATTATCAGGCGAAGATTGGATGGCACGTTCAATTCCTCCATATGCTGTAAATCTTCCATGACATTGCAACAGTCCCTTAAAAAGATTGAAAAAGACTGCAGAGCATTAATGTCATCAACCCTCATCGTAGGCCACGTCATAGCCTTCTCCATATAAGCTACGGCAATTTTTATTTCATTTCCAAAGTATTCTTTCAATAGATTCTTTGCTCTCTCATAGCCCTGCCCAGGAGCCATGTTATAGCAACTCCGAACCAGTTCTCTTGGCTGCCCTCTGGGATGTTGCTCAAGGTAATAAAGACATTCTTGTTTATCTGTAGTTTTCTTCTCAATAGCTTGCTCGAAAGCTCTAATGAAGGCAGCATACTTAAGTGGATCACCATCAAACTCTGGGATAGCTCGTGGCGGAAGAGAGGCTAAGGCTTGGTTCTGAACCAGCTGAACGATGATGTTAGTTTGCTGTTGCATAAGGTCATACAAAGTAGGGTGTTGAACATTGTCAAAAGAGGAATGATGATGCAACTGTGATTGCATACGTGTACTCCCTTGTGAGGTCAGTGGCTGAAATCCTGCTGTTAAAGCGTTGGTGAGTCTGGATCCGTTTCCCTGCACTTCAGATTCATGCATGTGGGTAGGTCGACTCCCTTGTGAGATCAACGGCTGAAGTCCTGTTGGTGCAATGTTGATGGGCCTGGTTCCAAGGACATTCCCCCGCATTTCAGCCCTGTGAGAAGATGGTGCATATGACACTGAAGACAAAGAGTTATCAGACCTTACTAAAGACTGGGCTTGTGGAATGTGCGACCTTCCCTTAGGCCGTACAGCCAATGGCAGGGAATGGTCCTGTTGGAAAGAGACAGTTTTAGGAAGTTGCAAGACAGGAGTTGTGTTCGAATAACTTGTTTGTGATTTCAAATGAGCATGAAGATAGGCATTCATGGCATCCTCTCCATTATCCTCTTCATACTCATCCACATCTTCACCACCACGCACATTCACTTCACCATCAAACACAGACAATCTAGCTGTAGCAGCAGCCAACTTGGCCTCAACTGCTAGCTGTTCCTTTTTCCTTTTCAACTTTGCCTTTTCCATTTGAAGGGCTTCTTCTTCAGCGTCAATGTCATGCATTTTTCTCAAAGCAGCTGCAGACTGTAAAAGTGCAGCCCTTTCAGCCTTTGCCTTTAAACGTACAGAAATAATACTGGAAGCCTTTGAATGGACAGAAGAGTGATCTTTATGTTTTGACCCTTTACTTGAAACATTGGATATACTATCTTCAGGCCTTATGTCGGAATTTACTATAGACACCACATCAAGATTCTCATCATCATTTTTTGCAGCAGCAGCCGCCAACCATTTCTTCACATCATTCTCAAATGTATTAATTTCCTCTGTTTTCTGTGCAAGCCAATGTTGTTGTTTGTCGTGTTTAGGATCTGGCATAGGCATTTCCAACAACGTAGTTTGAATTTCTAAAGCCTCATTGCACAACGTGGTATATTTGTTTAGATATTTCTTCAAATCAATCACAGTTTGAGATGTTCTCTTCCCAGAAAGAACCTCATTAATCCTCTGCTTAATTTTATTAGCTTGCATAAGTTTGGATTTCCGATTTTTTTGCAGATTTTCAAACAACATTGTAAATCCCTTAGCCGTTAATTTTCTTATGCGTTTCCCCGAATCATCAACAGCAACACTAGACTTATCAGAAGTCTCATTTTCATCTGTAGCCACAGAAGCAATTTTGGCTCTATCGAACAAGGTTTCTTCCTCTGCACTCATCTTTGTGCATTAAGCTTAAGTTCAAACCGCTCAATAAAAACAGCACAATTAACTTTACTAATGCAGAGGCAACCAACACAGCAATTTCATTTTTATGAAGCAACAACACTGAAACAGTCTTTCATTTAAATTTCAAGAGTCCATATTTTTCCAATTCCATCAGCAGAAATATATGAAAGTGTACCCACCAGCTTTCCGTGATTGTAGTCTGTGGGGACTTACAGGTGTTTCAATTATGACTTCCAAGTTCCGCGACAGGTAAATAATCCAATGAGATGGGCAATCCTTTTAATATCCAAACGATCAGGACACTCCTGTCCAGTTCAGAAGCGTATCCAAAACGGAAAGGAATCGGTTCTTACTGTGTTGAGGCTATCCTATAAGCCTCGGCATAGATTGCATGGTGTTCTCAACGCGTAGCAGAAAATCCAAACATCTGCTCTCTTTGGGTGGTGTTCCCATTTATTATAAAGGTAAAATTGATAGTTTACATTAAAATGGTACTTCACCCAGTGCTGGCTAATAAAGTGCTGACGTGCTGTTGGCAAATTGGGTGCTCACGGCTACGGTAAGAACCGTGTGTTCCTCGCCATCCACACCTTTTCCCAACTGATTACCACACCTGTAAATATACCTAACTCCCAGTGACGTGTCACACCCAGTGCAAGACTGCCACCAAGTGGCTATAATAATTAATGACAATGTTAACCTATCCAGAAAAGGTGAATGTATAAATGGCTCCTACAGTTTGATTGCTTCTATTGCTCTTCTCATTTGTAATAAGGCCTATTGGATAAGGCTTTGGATAAAAGCGTCTGCTAATAATGTAAATGCCGAAGCCAGAAGCCCCCCTCCCTTTTTATACAATAATTGCTGTGATTTGGCCTCATTATAGTTCTTAGAAACACATTTGAACTGATGGAAAACAGGATACAGGAAACAGGAAATGCCTTTGTGTAGATCATTCCAAAGTTTGCATTATTGACTTGAGGGTCATAATAGCCTACACAGTATACATAAATAATATATAATATATAATACAATACAATACTTATGCAGACAAAAGTGTGCAAAAAGAATATTCAGCTAGGCTACTATAGTATTTTGGATTTATGATATCTGTCAGAGTTCCTACACCTTCTCAAAATCTTTCTAAAACAAGAAATTGAAGAACTTGTGAAGATAAAATACTCTGAAAGTTTGAATAAAGTAAATCTTTACCCCAATTAACAGGTTTCTGTGAGTAAACCTCATTACATTTTGTTTTAGAACAGTGCTAACAACCCCAAGGTCATGAGTTTGATTCCCAGATAGGAGATCCTGATAAGACAAAAATGTAGTAGTGTGCACTGTACTGTTTACATAAATGCTTACTGAACAATATTTGCTTGTTTGTTAACTTTGTTAATTCTGACAATGATCAGATGTTCCCCATAAACAGACTTTTGTCAGTTTAAATTTCAAATAATATATCACAAATGTGGTATAAAATAATTGTATTTCTTGATAGTCTTGATAGATTTCTAATAGATTTATACAAATTTCATCTTTATTAAAGGTGCTCTAAGCGATCTCGGTTGGCGTAACCTCTTGTTGATGTTTGAATTATTATCAAACAAAACGGAGGCTAGCTAGACCCTCCCTCCTCCTCATCCACGCAATAACCCCCCAAACCCCACCCCACATCATTCTTGTCGGTTATTGGCTGGAACAGTTTGTTATGTTTCGTGGTGCGGGTTGCTCTGTTTATTGCTCAGTTTGTTTTTGCTGCTGTTTGTGGAGCTTGGGCTCTCTGCAGAGACCGCGTTTTTTTACAGTGTGTTCAGGGGACAGGCAGCTAGCGGATAGTGAGGAGATGTTTGCGGTATGTGAAAAAAAAATGTTTTGGCCTAAAAAACGCGCGAGATCGCTTAGAGCACCTTTAAGATTATAAATCAGGATTTTTTTTTTCAAGATATAGGGACTGTTGAAATTAGAATATGCTTTCCATTATTAAATGAGGTCAACACTGACCTTAAAATTCCTTGTTTATTGACAGCAAGAAAAAGTTCCTCTTTCTGAATCTGCCTTTTGTTTGCAGAAAAAATTACTCCATGCTCTAATGCCTCAGGACTTTCTACAACAATGCTTTTTTTATGAAGGCCTATTACTGCCTACTTGCAGAGTGGTTAAACTCACAAACCCTCACAAGTCTGTGCTGCAGTTTTGAACTGCAGATGTTCTGTGTGCCAACCGCAGAGTGACCTGTCCTGAGAAGCTTGTCTGTCTGATTGCATCACAATTGTTTAATATTAATTTTTAAACTTTTCTCGTGTGAACTCTATTTGTCAATGGGCTGTGTTGTTTCTTCCATCACACGGTCTTGTTATGTAAAAAAAAAAAATCATATTCCTTGATATCCTAAGTGCATAAAAAATTACAGCTCAAGATAAAAAGTACAGAAAAATATCAGTGCAAAAATTTACAAACACAATATTGTGCCATCAAAAAAAAAAGAAGAAAAAAAAAAAAGACCAAAGAGCCAATGGAAATGGTGACCCCTGCAGGTCAGAGAATTTTCTGCCATGGAATTTACTTGGAAAAAATTCAGATTTGGACACTAATGGACACTAATGGAAATTAAGCATACAGAAACACAGAGATATACTAAATGTAGCTACTTAAATTGATTAGATGAATGAATAACTGAATTGATCAACAAAGTAATAAAAACAGACAGATGTTTTACAAAGCGGGGTAGAGAAACTGGATAGATCACATAATTAACCTCTCACATAATATTCTTGCTAACAAAGAGTGACGCAAAAACATTGGTATACTACTAGGCCTACAAAAAAAAAAGAAGCCATTTTCCATTTCCCACATTTGTACATTTCTTTCAAAAGTAAAAACACCTACCCAAATAAGAAGGCATAAGAAAAGCCATGCTTCGATAAGAGCAATTTACGTGAACAAAATAAACTAAAAACAACTAGATCAACTCTTTGAATTTTTTTTAGCAAATTTGACAATTTTTTGGTACTTCAGTTCAAATAGTGTTGCGTTAACACAGTACAGCTACAACTATAATACTGGATGTTGATAATACAAATAGATTCGTTTAAAAAAAGATATATAGCCTAGGCTATAAAACAATATAAAATAAATAATATTCAGAACAACTCTATGGCTCTGGTCCTCCCCATTACATTGTCTCGCTTTGAATGACGTCAGCTTTGATTTTCCTGTCAGCTGATGCAGTGGGCGTGTTTACGTCGCTGATGTAAACAGAAAGGACCATTTTGATCAGAGAAATCTAGAAGCCAGGGCACAGTAACTCATCAAAGCTTTTCTGATTTCACCTATGCAACGCCTTAAATAGTAGGCTAGTTGCGCCATGGACTTCTATATCAATCTGAAGGTGAATTTCCGAGGGAATGCGAAGAGTTTCTTGCTGTCTGGCTCAGAGACGAAGAGTTGGGAGTCTATGGAGGCCATGGTAAGCAGTGGATGATGAGGTGATGTCAGTCTGATCACTCACCTTGATGCCGCAAAGCCTTTCACCCCGACGTCATCCGATGCCTGGCTCATGCGATTAGAGTTGACATCTGTCGTGACAATTCGTTACTCCGTTTGCTGCTTCGATTAGCGCTTAATCATATAGAAAGAATGGGCCAAGCGACCATTTTGCCGAAAGCACACGAATTAGACAGCAGCCATATTTATATGTAATAAAGTACATATAGACGTGCGCAGATCTTCCATAAATTAGACCATAATTACAAAGGGGTTTGCCACACTGTGAGGAAATGTAACACATGTCACGTCTGTATATACCATCACTAATCTCTTGGGTAATGTTGTTGACTCACTGACTGTCTCAAAACCTACTAAGCTCCCTTACTAGACAGCATGAATGCCGCATAGATACCCAGAATGCTGTCCAGATATGTTTCTCAGTAGGTTTTGAAACAGATATTGAATGACTACTGTCTGTTGCAAGCTCATTTTATTTGCTTGTCTATTTGAAAGCACTGTGTAACCCTGTCCGATTCGAGTGATGTAGAGTCAGCGTTTCGCCTCGACGTACGGGGTATATCACCCTGAACGGGTTTCAATATGACTGTACGTTGCCCCTTATTACAAGGCTACTAAGTATATTAGTATTATTAAATACTGATTTGAGTTGAAATTAAATCATTAGCTTACTTGTGTGAAGATCGCGAAGAGACATGAAAACTAGCTTGCTGTGTGGGGAAAAAAAGCCAGCGTTCCCGGATGAGAGTTCGGTAATGTAGCCTTGTCCTGGGAAACGGTCGTTGTTCAAAAATATTTGCCTGCAGAATATCTTGATTGGCCAGTCAGAATCCTATCTAAACATGACCTATACTTTATTTGCAATTACAAAGCTGGTCTTGTGTTGACTTGATATTGTGTTGACTGGTCTTGTGTTGACCCTTTTCAGGTGAAGAGGTCCTTTGGCCTGTGTAATTTACAACTGACTTATTTTGATGAGGAAAATGAAGAGGTGAGAGTGAAGAAGTACATATTTGGGATATTGCATGCCATGTCAATGTTAATAACTTTACTTTTGTCAAAGAAAACATCTGACACACATAATGAATTGATGATATTATTAGTTTATAATTATATCGCAATTGTGTATGTGACTGTGTATTTCAGGTATCAATCAACAGCCAATGTAAGTAAATGGTCTTAATCTGCGTATCATTATTATATTTAAATGTGATCCTGGACCACAAAACCAGTCTTATGGGTATTTTTAAAAAATTGAGATTTATATAGGCCTCATATCATATCATATGAAAGCTGAATAAATAAGCTTTCCATTGATGTATGGTTTGTTAGATACAACTATCGGAAAATCTGCAATCTGAGGGTACTGAGAATATTTTTTATATAATCTGAGGATACTGAGAATACCGAAATATTGAGAAAATCGCCCATTTATGTTCGTGATTGTACTGCATTCACAAAAATAAATGTTTTATATATTTACGGTAGGAAATGTACTAAATATCTTCATGGATCATGATCTTTACTTAATATCCTCATGATTTTGGGCTTAAAAGAAAAAGCGATAATTTTGACCCATACAATGTTTTGTTGGCTATTTCCACAAATATACCCGTGCGACTTATGACTGGTTTTGTGGTCCAGGGTCACAAAGTACAGAGAAGAGGTACATAACACAGACACTGACTGGAACTATTTTTCTCTTTTCAGTGGAATATGAAGAAGCCCTGAAGGTAAATAAATGATGATTCTTCAATGTTTTGTGTGTGTGTGTGTGTGTGTGTGTGTGTGTGTGTGTGTGTGTGTGTGTGTGTGTGTGTGCATATAACCTATTTAGAGCAGCGGTCCTCGACCAGGGCCCTCTGCAACCTTCCAGAGGGACCCCAATAAGAATTTAAATGATTTAAATTTCGATATATGAAAACAAACCTAATTGAAATGCACTAAAATAAATAAGATGTACTGTACAACATTAAACTGACATCAAATTTTGAGTTTAGACCTCAATAGTTCTATTTACTATAGATTCTAATATAGATTCTAATCTATTTACAATAGAACTACAAGAGGCACTATAGGGTGTTTAGAGTGTATTACACTCATTGTTTTGCAGTCAACAAATGTCCAAAGGGAAATGCACCACATTGTTACACTGTGTTGTTGTTTGCAATTGTAGAGTGCAGCACGACAGGGGAACAGATTACAGATGAATGTGTATGAGACGAGGGGCAGTAGAGCCACAGTTCCAGGGCCGGGCCCCCCACCAGGGTCAGGGGTGGGCTTGGGCCAGGTGAAACCTGGTACTGTTGGAGAACCCAAGAAGGGATTCAGGCCTCCTCAGCACTGCCCTACTTTGGCACAAGTGGTGAGTCGCAAAGTTCAGGCAGCAGTCCCAGAGGAAGGATTGGTAAGATTTTATAACCCAATAGTTTTGCACAATCACAGACATAGCCACTGTTGTTGTATCAAATTCTACACTGCAGTTTATTACGATTATAAATTAGATTATAAATAATTTATATTATAAAAATAAATCTTGTTCTGATGTTAAAACCAAATAATGTACCTGAATTCTATTGTATTGATTTTTTTTGTGGTTTGCATGAAATGTGAAATGCATCTGTTAACGGTGTCCAGATTGATGATCGCCACAATTTCCACTATTGTAAGTTAATTACTTGTATACCACATATTCTATTTTAATATCCTGCCGTTGTTTATTTATAGGTAATTGTAAATGAACTCAAAGGTGGGAAAGCAGAGGATAAGACACCTCCAGCTTGGTTCACTTCATACATGGAAAAGGTATGAGAAACAAGACTTTAAAGTAGGCATGAAATAAAAATTCAACTTTAGTCTATTGGTGTTATTGTTAGTGATTCATCAATGCATCTATCATTTTTTCAATTTTGAATTAAATTGACATAACTCTTCATCTTCTGTTAAAAGTCATACTTCTGTCTAGTGACACATGCTGGAATTCTCCAGTCATTTTGTCCACATAAATGCTGCCCCTTTTCTTACAATCAACTGCAAACTCAAATTTAGATCGGCCTCCATCCAATCAACAGCCAATAGACAGAACCAAGTCCCCACCATAATTGTTTTTTATTTTTTCAATAATCTGTTTCACTCAGATGTACGTCGCAATACAGAAGAAAATATTGCTACTTTCGTTTCATTGTAACTTTAACAACTGACAAATGCTGTCCGGTGCCATAGTATTTAAGTTTCATACTGATCGTTTTAGCAGTGGAGGCAAACCCTAATATTGCTAAGGAAACATTTGTCTCTCTATTTTTCTTTCTACAAAAATACAATAACTGCCACAGTTTAAGGACCAGGTGGTTAGGGAGGCAGTAGAGAAGATTTGTAGGGAGTTCTCTGGACAATGCTGCATCCATAAGCCAGTGGGACCAGAAGCTCAGGTTCCTGAGGTCACCTCATCCACTCTCCCTGGGGCCCCAAGTTCAGCTCCAGCCTGCAGCAGCTGCCGGGGCCAGACCGCAGGCGGCGGATACCAATGCAGGTTAGAGAGATCTCTGTGAGGTAGATGTCTGGATAAATATTTGCTCCTGTGGTGCAGTTCAAAGGCAAACACACATATTATGATTGTATGAGAGATATGATTTATAACTGGATGACTGGTTTAATGGGTGCCTTTCATTTTGTTGTTTCCCTTTGTATGTTTCATTGTGTTTGGTTTCTATCTGCACAGTGTGTGTACCTCCTGCACTCTGTGTGAGCCTTGTAGCTTCTCACATGATCCAAGCCACAACCTTGTGAGAGCCAGAACTCCCCTGTCTATTCCTGAGCACGGCTCCCCAGCGCCAGACCACAGCAGGTGGGCCTTTGTCCTCTGCTGTTTGGGATGTCTTGCTGTTAAAGTTCAGAATAGGCTAAGTTGAACATATGTTGCTCTCTCTCTGAAGGTTCTACAGAAGGGGTGACCGGAGCTTTCGCAAGGCCGAGAAGCAGCGTCTTAAAGCGGAGAAGCGTCAGCTCAAGGCGGAGGTGAAGGAGATCAGGAAGCAGCTGAGGATGGAGAGGAGAGGGCTGCAGTGGAGCACTGCTGGAGAAGGGAGCTCTTCACCCGTCCTGCTGCAGCCACGTGCCACACAGGCAAACAGCCCAGAGTAAGAGCTTGCACCCCATCACCACCGGAGGAAGAGCATATTGAAGGAATAGTTCACCTAGAAATCCTATGCTGTTATTTTTTTCTTTGGAACACAATGTTTTATACTATTTTTGGAAGAATCATTTCTGCCGTGATGCTTTGTCCCAAATGTGAGAACTGATGCTGTTTTGGCAGCGTTAAGCGTTTTAGAACAATAGTATCTTTTTTTTTTTTAAATGAATAATTAACTACATTTAATAATTTATTAATAAATACCGGTAATATAAAAATGAAAAACTATTTTTATTTTATTTGTTTGGGGTCCGTACTTCTTTGGAAAGAAAATAGTATGTTTATTTAGCAAGAATACATTGAATTGATAAAAAGTGACAGTAAAGGTATTTACAATATAAACATTTCAAGTAAATGTTCTTTTGAAATGTCTGTTCCACTATGTCAGTCCCACAAAGAAATAACAGCGCACCATATTAATTGGCTGAACTGATCAGATCAGTTTATAATGCAGTTAGGGATGATAAGATGGCATTTAATTTATACTGTCTTGGTTGCAGTCGTCCTAAACGTCCATGCCCGCTGGCAGTGCCAGCTATGACAGCTCTGCTCCTGGACGAAAACGTGCCTGATGGATCACGTCTGCGTCCTGGGACCAAGTTCATTAAATACTGGAAAATGAAGAACAGTGGCAGAGTGTGCTGGGACTCTGAGACCAAGGTACATTCTGACTCCTCAACAGACACACACAAATCCCTAAACACACACACAACAGAAAATATGACCATAAAAAAATAAACATATATTGTGTCCCATTTCGACCTCAGTTGAAGTTCATGTGGGGAAACCTGGCAGTGGGCTCGGGCGAAAGATGGCGGGAGGTCGCAGTACCCACTCTACAGCCAGGTCAGGTGGGTGTGGTCAGCGTAGCTCTTTGTGCTCCGACATTGGAGGGCACCTACACGTCCCATTGGCGCCTGGCACACAGAGGAGAGCAGTTTGGGCCGCGTGTTTGGTGCAGCATTGTTGTGGATCCACATGCACCTACAGCCATCTGTGCTGACGGGCTGCTGGTGTCTCCCTGTGTCACCCCTCAGGTAAGACAACGGTTTGAAGACACCCATAGCCACCCCAGAAATCTTTATACGTGCAGTAGGGATGTGACGGTGAGGATATTTTCCCACCGGTTACTTGACGTCTGACAACACCGGTAATACCGGTATCACCGCCGGGGGCTTTTAAATCGCTAATTTCAAGGCTAAAGTAGCACGTCCGCTTGGACATTCATAATGGTGCGGAGCAGAGCAAGCTTTTTTCCATAGTAATGAACCAAAAACGCTCGCTCCCTGCCCGTGGGGACGTGCGGCCGTGCACATTTTAGTTTCCTTTTCAAATTAGCGCCAATTGGGGGGCGGATTGCTTGAATGGTGACTTAATTAGTTTATTATACTTCACAACAAAAAAACAGTACAATGACAAATTCGCTTAAATAAACGCTTCTACAAATATTGCTCCATCATCTTGTCAGTCAGCACCTCGCTCTCGTGATAAATTAAATCGGACTCCTGCTGCTGATCTGTGCTGCGACTCTCGTTCAGCTCACGTTTTACTATGCTGAAACGTTCAGTTTTTTAACTGTAGCGTCTGTTCTCTAACTGAACTTAGTGATTTTATTACAAAAAAACAAACAAATCGACGGTGGGGGCGGTGCCGCGGTGGGCAAGTAATGTAATCGGTGTTGCTTCTACACCGGTAACACTGTCAACACCGACTATCATAGCGAGCCTAATGTGCAGCTATTCTAATGTACAAAGGAATATGTAAATTGGTCATATCAGCGTTAATATTGTTTGCAAAAACTTTTTTGTTAACTGAAATTAAAAACAAACTAAATAGAAGAAACACAAAAACTGCTATAAAATGCATTTTCATGACTCCCAAACTAACTAAAATATACGGGCTAAAATGTATTTTAGTTTGTTTTTGATACATGATATGTTATACCACTACATACAACTTGAAACCTTTGGCAGACCCTAAATTATTAAATTACTAAAACTAAAATAACAACAAAAAAACTGAAACTAGAACTAGCCATTTTCAACTGCTTTTGTCCTTTCAGGAGAAGTCTTCCCGCACTCTAGAGAGGGAGGAGAAATGCCGGGCCTCAAGGGACCAACTAGTTTTGTCCGTGAACCAGGACTGTGATCAGGAATTCTACATTCCATCTGTGGATTTACTCACAGCTCAGGTATGCGCAATCGGCATGATCCAGTATTTCCATCACACTTGTTGTGTTTCTCATTCTCTCATTATGTTTCATGAAGAAACTTTTGACTCCATTGCCAATTTCACTCTCTTTTGCCTTTTACTTAGGACTTACTGTCTTTTGAACTGCTGGACATCAACATCGTGCAGGAGCTGGAGAGCGTGCCCAACAACACTCCTGCAGGTCACTTTAAAACTGGAATAAGTATCTAATTTGTTCCTGGGATTGCTTTTAATGGTTATGCTTATTAATGTTGAGTAAAGATTAGATAAAAACTTTTCTTATTTTTTCTCTCTCTCTTTATGTCTGTAAATGTATAAAGACATTACACCATGCATATCGCCTTTGCCCCATGATGGACCTCTTCAGGAGAAGCCAACATTGGGGCTGATCCAAGAAGAAACCGAAGCCCAAGGAGTCAGCAGCATCCTGGGTAAATTTTATAGCAGAACATTTCTTCACTTTTGTCTGTATATTACTGTCGATGATTATGTAGCTGTTTATATTCCTGTACTGTCTCTGATGTCTTATTCACAGATGTGGCTCAGGGGACAGAGTCAGGGGGAGTCCCAGCACAAGAGAAAGGACAGGAGAGCATCATTGGGCCTCAGTTTGTCAGTCCATCTGTTATCCGCTCTCTCACCCTTGAAGTGGCAGAGCATGTGACCCTGTGTGGGAGATTTCCAGCTAAAGGTTTGTGGTGGGAATATTTACAGTACTTTTCATAATAGGTGCAAACCAGTCAGTTTCTGCGTGGCTCACTTGAAGTCAAACTGTGATTACATAACATTTACTTGTTACTCTGTACAACCAATAATGTAGACAATATTAATTGTTACTTTTTTACTTTAGCATTGACCTGGCATAAAGTACTTTTAAAATGTCTAGTAGGCATTTTCTATTACATTTACATCTATTATACCAAATCAGCATATTATAATGATTTCTTAAGGATCATGCGACACTTAAGGCTGGAGTAATGATGCTGAAAATTCAGCTTTGCCATCAAAGGAATAAATAACATTTTAAAATATATTAATATAGAAAACGGTTATTTTTAAATGGTAATAATATTTCACAATATTACTGTTTTTACTGTATTTCTGATCAAATATATAAAGCTTTGGTGAGCATAAGACGTTTGTTTAACAGGTTTTGTGTGAAAGTTATAAGATTTTATAAAACGGATAGTTCCAGTCCTTGGTTCTGATTGGTTGAGCCGCGTTCGAAGCCGTTGTAAATTACTCAACAAACATACACCTGTAACCGGATTACATTAGTATCACTGCGCAACTGCCGTTTGTGATTCTTTGTTGCTGCATGTAATGCTTAGCAACCTCTTTGGAACTACATTTACATTTACATTTATTCATTTAGCTGACGCTTTTATCCAAAGCGACTTACAAATGAGAAACAATAGAAGCAATTAAACTAGCAGTAGGACAACAGTATGTAAGTGCTATGACCCTTCACAGTACAATCCAACGCAATTTTTTTTTTTTTTTTTTTTTTTTTTTTTTTTAAGATAAGAAAGTGTTAGTAGTACTGGATTAAGTGCTCAAGTGCTGCTGAAAAAGATACGTCTTCAGCAGTTTCTTAAAGATGGCTACAGACTCAGCAGCTCTGGCTGAGCTAGGCAGATCATTCCACCAGCAGGGAACAGTCATGGTAAAGGTCCGAGAGAGAGATTTCGTGCCTCTTTAGGATGGCATCATCAGACGCCGCTCACTTGCAGAGCGCAAGTTTCTGGATGGCACATAAGTCTGTAGTAATGAGTTCAGGTACAAGGGAGCAGTGCCAGTGGTTGTTCTGTAGGCAAACGTCAGTGACTTGAATTTGATGCGAGCGGCAACCGGCAACCAGTGCAATTTCGTGAGGAGAGGAGTGACGTGTGCTCTCTTCGGCTCGTTGAAGACCACTCTAGCTGCAGCATTCTGGATCAGTTGCAGAGGTTTGACAGTGCAAGCTGGGAGACCAGCCAGGAGAGCATTACAATAGTCCAGTCTGGATAGAACAAGCGCCTGAACAAGGAGTTGTGTAGCATGCTCTGATAGGAAGGGCCTGATCCTTCTGATGTTGTACAAGGAAAATCTGCATGACCGGGCAGTGCTAGCAATGTGGTCTGTGAAATTCAATTGGCCATCAATTACAACTCCAAGGTTCCTGGCTGATCTTGATGGAGTTATGGATGAAGAGCCTAGCTGGATGGTGAAGTTGTGATTAAGTGCTGGGTTAGCCGGGATTACAAGTAGCTCTGTCTTCGCAAGGTTTAGTTGAAGGTGGTGGTCCTTCATCCAGCCAGAGATGTCTGTCAGGCAGGCTGAGATGCGAGCGGCTACCGTCGGATCATCAGGCTGGAATGAGAGGTAGAGTTGTGTGTCATCAGCGTAGCAGTGGTAGGAAAAGCCATGTTTCTGAATCACAGATCCTAGTGATGTCATGTAGATGGAGAAGAGAAGCGGTCCAAGCACTGAGCCCTGAGGCACACCAGTAGCTAGATGTAGGGTTTTAGACACCTCACCCCTCCACGACACCCTAAAGGACCTACCTGAGAGGTAAGACTTGAACCACAGGAGTGCAGTTCCCGAGATGCCCTTCCTCTTTAGGATTGACAGGAGGATCTGGTGGTTAACTGTGTCAAAGGCAGCAGACAGATCCAGCAGGATGAGAACTGAGGATTTGGAAGCGGCTCTTGCAAGTCTTAGTGCTTCGATTACTGAGAGCAGAGCAGTCTCAGTTGAGTGTCCGCTTTTGAAGCCAGACTGATTGTTGTCCAAGAGGTTGTTCTGCGTAAGAAAGGAGGAGATCTGGTTGAAAACGACTCGTTCAAGTGTCTTTGCGACAAATGGAAGGAGGGATACCGGTCTGTAGTTTTCTAGATGTGCTGGATTTAGAGTGGGTTTCTTAAGCAGTGGGGTTACCCGAGCCTGCTTGAATGCTGTGGGAAATGTGCCAGTGTGAAGAGAGGCGTTTATGATGTGTGTGAGTGCGGGTACAACAGAGGAAGAAATAGCTTGAAGTAGGTTAGTGGGAATAGGGTCGAGCGGACAGGTAGTAGGTCGACTGGAAAGAAGGAGTTTTGAGACTTCTGTCTCTGAAAGCAAGGAGAATGAGGGTAGAGTCTGTGTGTTAGCTGCTAAAATGTGTGTGTTAGTTTGTGGATTGGTAAATTGTCCGCTGATGGTGGTTGTTTTATTTATGAAGAATGTTGCAAAATCGTCAGCTGTTAGGGTTGACGAAGGAGGAGGAGGAGGAGGGTTAAGAAGAGAGGAGAAGGTTTTGAAGAGCTTGCGAGAGTCAGAAGAATTGTTAATTTTGTTGTGATAGTAAGTAGTTTTAGCAGTAGATATGTTAGCAGAGAAGGAAGAGAGGAGGGATTGATAAAGACCAAGGTCAGTAGGATCTTTGGATTTGCGCCACTTCCTCTCTGCACCCCTGAGTTTCGAACGATGTTCACGAAGAACATCAGATAACCAGGGGGCAGAGGGAGTGGCGCGGGCTGGCCTGGTGGAGAGAGGGCAGAAGTTGTCCAAGCAGGATGTTAAAGTGGAGAAAAGAGTATCAGTTGCATTGTTAGTATCTAGAGCTGAGAGCTGGTCTGGAGGAGGAAGTGTGGATGAGACCAAAGAGGATAGGCAAGAGGGTGAGAGTGAGCGTAGGTTACGCCGAAAGGTGACCTGTGGAGGAGTGTGTGTTGTGTTCTGGGGCAGATTGAGATTGAGAGTGAGGAGGAAGTGATCTGAGGTGTGCAGTGGAGTGACTAGAGAATGGTCAGTGGAGCAGTAGCGTGTGTAAATAAGGTCCAGTTTGTTACCTGATTTATGAGTAGCTGTAGTAGATACTAGTTTGAGGTCGAATGAGGCAAGCAGAGTGTGGAAATCAGCAGCTTGAGGTTTTTGAAGGTGGATGTTGAAGTCTCCAAGAACTATGAGAGGAGTACCATCCTCGGGGAAGGATGAGAGTAGTACATCGAGCTCTTCTAAGAAACTGCCAAGCTGACCTGGGGGACGATATACTACAACTACATTGCTTGGCGGAGGAATACATGTGTTTTTTGTTGCTGGTGTTTATTTTATAAATAAAATAAATATTAAAATTAATATTTTTATGGAGTAACCGTTTTATAAAAGCAATAAGCCCCTTGAAGCCGCTCCGCGTCGTGCCTAACAACGCCCCTTAACTGTTCTAAATCCACTGTAAAACACGGCTTCAAGGGGCTTATTGTTTTAATTTACCTTTACATTTTTAATGATTTATTTACATTTAATTTTTGCCATTTGTAGTGGTGCGCCCAGCCCCCCAAGGTTCAATGTCACTTTGTGAGAGGAAATCTGAAAAAGTTCCAGAATCTGGAAACCTGTTCATATCTGCTCCAGCCCCTCTGAAAGTAGAGACGTCACGAATCTCCAGCTCTGCTTCACCACAGACAGAGGCCGCTGCTCCCCTGCTGACGCTTCCAACCGATCTCATTAGCACAGGTAACAGGGCATTGAGAATACTTATTTCCCACCACTTTATAGTCAGGCATTGTTTTTGTAATCATCAGATGATTCAAGTGGTCAACTTCTTACCAATCACAGTAAATTTTCTAGTCATTAAAGTGAATTTTCTTATGTTCAGATGAGGGTCACGAGTCTGACATCGAGCAGATCCTGGTGGAACCTGCAGCTGGAGATCTGGTAGAGGAGGGAGAGGAGGAAGTGGATAAGAAAGAGCAAGTTAAGGCGACAGACGCAGCTAAGGAAACTCGCAGCAGAACTTCATCTGCATCTTCAGAAGACTACATCATCATCCTCCCTGATTGCTTTGACACCAGCCGTCCACTAGGAGAGTCCATGTACAGCTCAGCCCTGTCGCAGCCTGGAGAAGAGCCTGCAGAGGGAGACAAACTGGAATCAGTGGAGACCGCAGAGCTGCAGAGCTCCGTTGCTGCTGCTGTCAGTGTGGATGCTAATGACATGCTCTGTGCCTCCCAGACTCTGGATGCTGTGCCGCTCACCCCTGTGATTGTAGTGGCACCCCGGCCCTCAGTCAAATCCTGGTGAGTTTACACAGTAAACACGTGTGCAGTCAGAGGTCATTTAACTAAACTAGTGATGCACTGAAATTTGGCAACTGAAAATATTTGACCGAAACATCAAGAAATGAGTAAATAGGACTGAAGTAGGGCTGTTAAACAATTAATCGTGATTAATCGCATCCAACATAATAGTTTGTGTTTACATAATAAATGTGTGTACTGTGTATAATTATTTTATATACAGTGAGGAAAATAAGTATTTGAACACCCTGCTATTTTGCAAGTTCTCCCACTTGGAAATCATGGAGGGGTCTGAAATTGTCATCGTAGGTGCATGTCCACTGTGAGAGACATAATCTAAAAAAAAAAAAAAAACAGAAATCACAATATATGATTTTTTTACTATTTATTTGTATGATACAGCTGCAAATAAGTATTTGAACACCTGTCTATCAGCTAGAATTCTGACCCTCAAAGACCTGTTAGTCTGCCTTTAAAATGTCCACCTCCACTCCATTTATTATCCTAAATTAGATGCACCTGTTTGAGGTCGTTAGCTGCATAAAGACACCTGTCCACCCCATGAAATAAGTAAGAATCCAACTACTAACATGGCCTAGACCAAAGATCTGTCTAAAGACACTAGAGACAAAATTGTACACCTCCACAAGGCTGGAAAAGGCTACGGGGAAATTGCCAAGCAGCTTGGTGAAAAAAGGTCCACTGTTGGAGCAATCATTAGAAAATGGAAGAAGCTAAACATGACTGTCAATCTCCCTCGGACTGGGGCTCCATGCAAGATCTCACCTCATGGGGTCTCAATGATCCTAAGAAAGGTGAGAAATCAGCCCAGAACTACACGGGAGGAGCTGGTCAATGACCTGAAAAGAGCTGGGACCACCGTTTCCAAGGTTACTGTTGGTAATACACTAAGACGTCATGGTTTGAAATCATGCATGGCACGGAAGGTTCCCCTGCTTAAACCAGAACATATCAAGGCCTGTCTTAAGTTTGCCAATGACCATTTGGATGATCCAGAGGAGTCATGGGAGAAAGTCATGTGGTCAGATGAGACCAAAATAGAACTTTTTGGTCATAATTCCACTAACCGTGTTTGGAGGAAGAAGAATGATGAGTACCATCCCAAGAACACCATCCCTACTGTGAAGCATGGGGGTGGTAGCATCATGCTTTGGGGGTGTTTTTCTGCACATGGGACAGGGCGACTGCACTGTATTAAGGAGAGGATGACCGGGGCCATGTATTGCGAGATTTTGGGGAACAACCTCCTTCCCTCAGTTAGAACATTGAAGATGGGTTGAGGCTGGGTCTTCCAACATGACAATGACCCGAAGCACACAGCCAGGATAACCAAGGAGTGGCTCTGTAAGAAGCATATCAAGGTTCTGGCGTGGCCTAGCCAGTCTCCAGACCTAAACCCAATAGAGAATCTTTGGAGGGAGCTCAAACTCCGTGTTTCTCAGCGACAGCCCAGAAACCTGACTGATCTAGAGAAGATCTGTGTGGAGGAGTGGGCCAAAATCCCTCCTGCAGTGTGTGCAAACCTGATATTAACCAAATATTAACATTGATTTTCTCAAGTGTTCAAATACTTATTTGCAGCTGTATCATGCAAATAAATAGTTAAAAAAATCATACATTATGATTTCTGGATTTTTTTTTTTAGATTATGTCTCTCACAGTGGACATGCACCTACGATGACAATTTCAGACCCCTCCATGATTTCCAAGTGGGAGAACTTGCAAAATAGCAGGGTGTTCAAATACTTATTTTCCTCACTGTATATATAAATACACAGACGTTCATGTAATAAAAATGTGTTATTTATATATAAAATATTTATAATTTATATATAATATAAATTGTATATAAATCTATATACATGCAAATATTTCTTAAATTTTTACAAGCATGTGTGTGTATTTAAATATATAAAATAATTATACACAGCACACACACATTTATTATGTAAACACAAACTTTTATTTTGGATGCGATTAATCGTTTAACAGCCCTAGACTGAAGGGTTGTAAACATTGCCCGAAACACTGATGTTCAATTAGCACTTCTCCGATGATGCATTTTGACCATGTCAGCTTCTATTATGTGCTTACAACGTGAATAAGCTACAACGGGTATACACAAGCAGTGTGGACACACATCACTGTGACAAAAAAGCATGTTAACGTAGCAATATGTACAATTTGTTCGGCTGAAACATAGAGGGCAGCTCATTGCGAAGAACTTTACTATGACTTTCGGCAAGATGTAAACTTAATTTCGGTTTTGGTGTATCTATAAAACATTAATTTCCGTGCTTCACTAATTTAACCTGGAAATAAATCGTTTTGGGATTTCCAACAAAGAAACGTTATGACGTGAAATTAACACTATTAAGATTCTGCACTATTTCTTCTATTAAATTTGTGACATTGTATATGTGATCAAGTTTTTGTTTCCATTTGAAGCACACAGATGTTGCTTGTTCCCTCACAATATTCTGCCCTTGAACTCTATATGCACAAATTCCTTCACTTATTTATTTCTGTCTAGATTTCTTCCACCACATTTGATAGTTCATAGCTTAATGTCATTGATGTGTACAATTTAACTTTATTATTTTGAAATGACTTCAGCACAGAGACACAAGAGCAGACAGATAAGCAGGAGGGAAGTGATCCTACGGAGCCAGGAGATAAGGAGAAAGGTGAGTGAAACATCTTTGGATATTAAAGTAATAATCAACCACAGGCCATGAATTAGTGTATTTTTTTTACCATGATTATATATGTGCATATTTTTATTTATAGATTCTGAGCCTAATCAACCTGACCCTGAGAACTCATTAGCATCTGCCAAGTCTGAAACAGAAGAGCTCAGGTGAGTTACACAGCACATAACTATTCGTTCGGTCTCGCAAGACCACGGAAGTGCACCCAGGTCAATCATTGCATTGTGTGCTTTCATTTCTATCACTCGCATTCTCACTCTCTCATTCATGTCTTTCCTCAGGGCCAATAGCATCACAGGTGGATTGGTAAAGGGTGCCCTGTCCGTGGCAGCATCTGCCTATAAAGCTCTTTTCACTGGTCAGGCTGGTTCTGAGAAGGTGAGTTTGAGGGGCCTTTCAACAAGTTGTACTTCTTTTAACGTCACACAGCATTCTTATGATAACAGTGGCAATGGTCCAAGATGGTGAAAAATCTCTTCTGTCCTCTATTAAAAGGAAATAGAAATATTGCTATTGTATATTTCATTACTTTCATATTTAAAATTTGTTTTGGTTTTACTTTATCTAAAAATAAAGTTTATAAATAATCATGTTCTGCGAGACTGATTTTGATCAAATTATGATAAACAAAATGAATAAAGCACAAAGAAAACGGCACATTTTATTTCACAAAAGTGAGAATTTAAAAATACCATTTATCAGTGATAATACAAAGTCAGACTCACATTTGGGACACAAGTCACTAGTCACTAGTCAAACTTTTTTTCTTTTTGTCCGTGTAGCTCCCAGAAGATGCAGCTTCTCATGACGCCATGATGGCTGTGCTGGTAGAGATGGGCTTCGGTGACCGAGCACTAAATCAACGTCTGCTGCAGAAACACAACCGAAACCTGCTGGATGTGGTAAACGAACTGGTGCAGATGACCGACAATGACTGGTACACGACACGCTACTGAGATGCTGGTCAACTATTTTGTTTCTCTTATATCTGTTTTTTTCTTCTTCTTTTTTCTCTTTCTCTGTGCAATCAGCAGCTCATTCCATGATACAGACTCTTTCGTTCCATTTGGGTTGTAAAGATAGTGAGTGTGTGAATCTGTCTGTCTGTAATGGATAATCATTAGAGAAGCAGTTCATCACCATAATAACTGTGCTTGTTAAAGTTTGTTGTTAGTGGGCATTAATGTTTTCACAGAGATGATCATGGGTAGCTAATGAACACTAATAGGTAATTATTATTCCAAAACTATCCAAGAAATATGTCATGCTTTTAATGAAAACTTGATTTGAAAGTACAGTGTATTTAACCACAAATTATTCTAATAGGTAAAAATGAAAATGTCTGCAGTGTGACTGAATATTTTCCATATTTAATGAGTTTTGTGTTCCCACGTTTTGGAAAAGTGCAATATATCTGGCTTAGTGTGGACTGTCTTAATCATCAGCCAAGACCAAATAAAGAAACTTTGAGGCTTCTTCAGAGTTTAAAGTAATTAATCATCTTAGCATAGACACAAGATGACAAATTATTCCTTACTGGAGAAGCCAAGGTTAAGTATAGTGTGTGAATGTGTTTTTTTTTTTTTCACTCAGTGATTTTAAGCTGTTATTGCTTATAATACATTTGGAAATTATTATTCATTTCTAAAAGGTCCACAAAATAGGGCACATACTGCACTTTGTGAATGCATTGCCATTAAAATATCTGATAAACATCTTGGCTTGAAGTAGCAATGCATTTGAATAGTTAAATGGATTGAAATGGGCAGTGTAGAGTGTTTTAATTTATGCTTTAAATGGTTAAAGACCGCAAAGGCAATCATGACATATTTAACTCCAATTTTAAATGTTGAGACACATTATAGTGTGAGACAAAACAACAGCATACTGTTCATTCCAAAACAAAATCGAATCATGCAAATGATATATTTTGATAATTAAATAGCTCTTGTATTTAGTGATGAAGAATGTATCTCTGCACTTTTCTTCAATGGGAGATTTTGACCTAATGTCAAGAGAGTGGAAATCATTCCCTATAAATCATTGAGCATCTCCTGATTTGCTCTCACAAGTGGTACATCCATAATTTACCTGAACAATCACCTACTTGTTTTTCTAGAGCTAGGGTTTATTTATATGTTTTAGCTCATTCCTTAGGAAAGCTGTCGTTGGTCTTGGTGCTTGCAGCGATCAGTGGAGGTTCTGGGTGAAATTGTTTGGATCATGTCATTGTTAAGAATAATCAGTGGAGACAGATGCGCTTCACTCTGTGTTTGATGCCTGAATGGAGTAATCATAGTGTCTCTGCATCTAATGTACACATCTGTCTGTAATAAATATCCTAATAAGTCTTACTTTTGCTCACTGTCTTCCATAATAGTGCACCACAAATTCCATGGTTTCACTTGTTTTATCTGGGTAAAACTATTAAACACTACACCTAATGTAAATATAAACACGGACATGTGTCTTTTTCTTAACAGGGTGGTAAATTAGACACAAAAAAAGTGCAGCAAGTAAAATTTCATAGGTTTTGTGTGCTGGAAGTTAAGCACGCCACACTTAAATCATCTGCATTTTTGGGGTGATTTTCTAGCAATCCAATGCAGTTTACAACAAGTTTTTTTTTTTTTTTTTTTCACAGATGAATTTGGAGCAAATGAATCATACGCGTTAAGATTGCTCACATAGGGGAAATTATTACACATTTCGTTGCAGAACACTAGTTGCCAATAATACATGTGCTAACAGCTCACATTACTTGGGAACATTTCTCATACCAAACAAATGATTGACATGACATTTACAATGAGGACATGATTTACAATGAAAAGCTTGTTCAGACATTAAAAGTATAAATTCCATCCCATGTTTACAGAACTGAGCAAAGAATGTATAAAGACATTCGGTCATTTACTGTAAGACAACAGTGTTAACAACAAAATAAAATCCTCCATTTAAATCCATTATCCCATAATTATTAAAGTATGTTGTATCACAGCTGGTTGGTAAGTAGGAATTCTAAGATGTTTTTTTTTTTTTTTGTGACTGGAGTGTCTTTTGCTCCCCCTTTCAGACTAAAATAACAGATCGAAGAGATCACTCTTTAGTTCTATTAATGACAGATCATGATTGAATGTAGTGAACTGGTTTGATATAAATATGTGTAAAACATTTAATTTTTCATAGGTCTCCTATAAATTAGATTTTTTTTTTTTTACCACAAATAACTGGGAATGGCTTTACTAAAGCCTGTAGACAAAAAAAAAGAGCTTTGCATTGCTACTGATACTGTGTACAAATGAGTTAAAAATGAAACTAAAACTAAAAGCTACTATTTGCACTTTGTAAGACCAACTGTCAAACCTCAAGGCTAAAAAATATGCAAACCTGCATAAATTCCCATTTTGAAAGTGATGCACACCTGAGATGTAACAACAGCGTGTATTATTATGCTTTTACTATGCTTAACAAACCTCAAAACATTGTTTTTATTTCAAGACATTTGTCAGGTTTTTGACCTTAAAACACTATTGTTTGTAGTACTACATTCTTACGCATCTCATCCCAAGCCTCTGTTGCTAATTTCAAAATGTAATTTTAATAACAGAGACCCAGGGGCTATTCACACAAACACTTTTTTTGATTCTTCTGCACTACTTTTCCGTTGTTTTTCTATGTAAACATGCGCTTTGAAAAACTGAAATCATTTGGCGTAGTGATATGGAACTGAAATGCGGTCAAGACCTGCCTGGAACTTTTTTAGCTGTGCTTGAAAATAATTGCACACCTTAGAATGTTCATCCAATCAAAATCAAGATTTCAACAGTCTCGTTGTATAATTATATTTTTATTCTTTATGAAACAAGTGCCACATGTAGCAAAATTCACTAAGGCAACAGGTCAAAAGACTAACCAAAATATTTGATACATTAAAGAAGTGTAGTGTATCTTTGTGGTAGGATCTCTAAAACTCAATCTTTTCATAATTTCAGCCTAAGCATGTAATCACAGAGTAAAATAAAAATTTATATAATCCTCATTTAATTCTATATTCCCATTTATTCTAATAGAAATGCATACAGCAAATATTCATTAATTACTGGAAAAACATTCTCAAACAAGTCTCAATCCCTGTTTCAAGCAAATGCTTAAAAAAAATTTCAATTCAACTCAACAGTTGGGAAAAACCTGCACCTGAACATCCAGCAAAGGAATCATATGCAATTAAGATTGCTCACATACTCAAAATTATTATACATTATGTTGCAGAACACCCTATGTCCCACTAATACACGTGTCATCAGCTCAGAAAACAGTCACATTACTAGGAAATTGAGAACCTCATACCAAACAAATGTCTTTACAATGAGGACATGATTCACAATGAAAAGCTTGTTCAGACATTAAAGTATAAATTCCATCCCATGTTTACAGAACTGAGCAAAGAATGTATAAAGACATTCGATTCATGTTATTATGACAGGAGCACGAACGGTGTGAGGATCCTACTAGAATTGCTCCATTTATACATTTTGCTTTTATTCTTTATGAAACAAATGCCACGTGACAAAACTCAACATCAAACGGCAACATGTTATAAGACAGACACTTAAAATAGTGTTGTGTATCTTTGTGGCCGGACCTCTAAAAGTCAATCTTTTCAACATTTACTGTAAGACAACAGTGTTAACAACAAAACATAATCCCTCATTTAAATCCATTATCCCATAATTGTTAAAGTATTTTGTATCGCAAAGCTGGTTGGTAAGTAGGAATGTGTTCTAAGGTGATTTTCAAGTTTTTTTTTTTGCTGTATAACTGGAGTGTCTTGTTTTGTCCC
This sequence comes from Phoxinus phoxinus, assembly GCF_949152265.1. Classification (NCBI taxonomy): domain Eukaryota; kingdom Metazoa; phylum Chordata; class Actinopteri; order Cypriniformes; family Leuciscidae; genus Phoxinus; species Phoxinus phoxinus. The sequence continues at coordinate 29,004,345 of NC_136876.1, forward strand.
CCCTTTCAGACTAAAACAGATGGAAGAGATTACCATGTTGTAGTTCAAATGTTCTATTAATGACAGATCATGATTGAATGTAGTGAACAGGTTTGATACAAATGTGTGTAAAACATTTACTTTAAATGTAAATTATTATAAAAAAAACAATTGCGAGAGCACAGAGCTTTCTTTACCACTTTACCACAAATAACTGGGAATGGCCTCACTAAATCCTGCAGGCAATAAAAAAAAAAAAAACTTTGCATTGCTACTGATACATCCTGGTACTAATGAGTTAAAAATGAAACTAAAACTAGAGCACTTTTTCTGTCACCTATTGTAGAGCTACTATTTGCACTTTTTAAGACCAACTGTCAAACCTCAAGGCTAAAATATCCAAACCTGCATAAATTCCCATTCCCAAATTTGAAAATGATGTATATAAGAGCACAAAATAAAGCCAATTAAAATAATGTAATCCCTTTTGTAACTGTAATAGGCCCAAACACTAATTCTCCTTCTTAGGCCTGAAAAACAGCTTCTTAGTGAGCATGGACGCAAAACAAGGCACCTGTTTTTTGCCTATAGCCGAGCGATCTTTGCAGTTTTCAACACTGCGGAAGGAAACTTTCCTGTTGACAAGCGTCAGGATCTCAGTGAACTCCAGTGTGGAACCATAACGCCTCAGGATTTCACACAGATCCTGGATGTACCACGAGCCATTTACAGTCTCACGGTGAGAGTAATATCCTTTAAAAGAAGAAGGAAACAATGTCAATGATGACTGTTTAAAGTGTCACTACTGAGGAATCAACGTTCTAAATTGCATCAAAGCTGGAAGTACATAAAATAACACATTTAGCAAATCTTCACTGACCCTCAGCCACTGAGTAGCACATAAGGAAGTCTGCTCCTGCTGGAAGTGTGTAGAGCACCCCTGCATCTACCACCACATTATTGACCGCTTGACTGTCCACCACATCCATTGGTGCCACAGGATCATCATGCTTGTCACCACGACAAGCCTTGTGTTTAAAGAAGTTTACATGAGGCATTCAATCTGGATTAATACTGCATTACTGTAAATACATTGCAAAATACATTTTGTGGATAAAGGCTAAATTACCTGCAGGATGAAGATCTTGGGTTTCCCTACAAGGCTTTGGCACATACCCCCCTTGAACAAATCAGTGATTTCTTTAATTTCAATCTTCCCATCATTGGCAAAGATGTGGCCATTTTCCCCATGACTTAAAAAGACGCAAACGAAACAGTCTGCATCCGCATGGTTAGCAGCAGCAGCTGAAATCAAAGGAAAATAAATAGAACCTAAACTGCATTCGGAGCATGCTGTGACATACTGCCGATTTTCACAGAAAAACCTTTTGACTTTCTCTCGGCCCGGGTTATAAAAACAAATTTGATGAACCTACATGAATGACCAGCTTGAGCGATTATAGCAACTGGTCAGCACTATGGGTATTGAAACAGTTTGATGTGTATTTTGAATGTTTGCTCTGATGCTGACTTCAGTTGTAAGTGTATTAATGAAAATACTTTTTTCTGATAGGTCATTTCAAATTGTTGGAAGAGTCCACTTTTATTCCCCTTTCTATTTTGTGGTAATCAAGAGTAGAGCTCGACCACTATTGTACAGTATTGTAACTTATAATAATTGTTTGTGTGTCTGACTACTGATATGCAGAACTGATATTTAATAATTGTTTTATTTTTGCACATTTGTAACTAAATTAGATTATGAATTAGATTATACAACTACAATACAATTTATTATAAATATTTTTAAATAATTATAAATATATATTTGAAAAGTGAATTTAAGTAGTAAAGTGTAAACATTGTCAACCATCTTAAATCAACGGAATGCCAAATATGCTGCGGATTAACCTCTGTATTGAACCTGGAATATTTAAATTTGGCTCGCATTTCTCAAAACATGTTTGAAAGAGAAAATATTGTGGTACCTTCTTTGATTTTGTCTAAAACTTCATCCCGTTTATAATCATCATAAGCCTTCACTTCAAAATCCAGCTCTTGAAATCTGACAGATATGAAAGAAAATGGACTAAGAATGTTAATCATTGTTCTGTTACTTTAATCCAAGACAAGAAAATTACTTTCTTCATTAATCAACATATCTTATTTGCCAAATACCTTCTAACGAGGTTATGTCTGTCTGCTTCTGTGCCAGAACGGTTACCCAACATGAGCTGCCAGTAGAAACGTTCGTGGTTAAAGATCAGAGCCATTCCTCGCTTCTTGTGATTCATCTTATATGCCTCGTTAGGATCCAGATTATGAACACTGACAAATGATATACATTTAAAATGAAAAATAAAATAAATGAGATTTGCTTCAACTGTACAATTTCTACATGGATACAATGTGTCTTTATTAAGGTGTTACCTTTGATTAAAGGCATCAGTCTCTGTTATGTTGTCTCTGACTGAAATAAAAGACAAAATCAACACAAAGAGTAATTTGGTTTGCAAAGCAAGCATATGAAAATCTTCAGAGGATCTATTCATGCCACAAAGATTTAAACCACTCAGACAAAGATATTGGTCTATCTGTGGTCGAATGGTTGTATTGTAGAATGAAGATCTAAAGTTCAGTGAACATACACTGGGGTCATGCCTCCTGTATTGTGTATTTAGCACCTGGTCAGGCTAGATTTCAATGGCTTTACAAACAGGTTGTCAAGCATAGCAGAGTTAACATAAGCAAATGCAATATTTACTCTATACAGATCCTTCTCTTTCCCCCATTCTGCTACTCGAGTCATAAACTAGATTCAGTTCTACCTGTGAGTCCTGCTGAAGCGCTGTCCTTCTCCACAGCTCCTAAAAACAACGACGACGACAAAGAAACATTTGTAAGCACTGATTATACTCAAACGGTATAAGTATGAATTCAGGGTGGCTATTCACCGATACTAGTCCGGTTGAAAATCATATTTTATGTGTATGATCGTGAAACCTTGTGATTTATGTTTAACGTTAATACTAACGTTACCTACGTCAGGTGTTGGAATAAGGAAATGAAACCACCTCATAAACAACATTCACAGTGTAAGTTAACTATTTAAGTTCTTTTTTTATCCAAAGTAACCAGATAGAAACCTTACCGGATTCATCGCTCTTGATTTGACTTGCCATCGTTGATTCTGCTGAGCGAATTTGTGTGAAATTGAGAAGAGTTTTAACTTCAAACTAACGACAGCAAGAGCAGACCTGAGTGACTAGTCAGCCACCAAACACAACAGTTAACCTATCAATGGGGGCACTAAAATGTTAACCAATCACAGGCGACTACAATGTTAACCAATCATAGGTCGCTAAAATGTTAACCAATCACAGGTGGTCTGTCGCGTTCGAACCTTTGGTCGGACTGGTTGGACTCGGTTACAACTTCCGCTTTGATTTCTTTCTTTCTTTCTTTCTTTCTTTCTTTCTTTCTTTCTTTCTTTCTTTCTTTCTTTCTTTCTTTCTTTCTTTCTTTCTTTCTTTCTTTCTTTCTTTCTTTCTTTCTTTCTTTCTTTCTTTCTTTCTTTCTTTCTTTCTTTCTTTCAATGTAATATAATAGTGATCTATAGTGAGTTTATATATATATATATATATATATATTAACAATTTATTATTAAATTATTACTTAACTTCTCTTTTTGTGTAATTGTCCTTTTTTGTTAAAGGAATAATTAAAAAACAAATTATTGTGGAGTAATGCATTTTAACTATTTTCAAATTATTATTATTATTTTGAAAGGCTTCAAATAAAGCCAGGTAACCATGTTCATTAAATTAATTTACAACATGCAAGACACACAGCTGAACACACTGTTGGAGCACAGGCTGAAAACTGGCAACAAAACTGAAAATGAAAGAGCACTTAATGAGTCCCACTAGTAGGCTACAACAACCCTGTTGAGTTTGTTCATTTTTTTAAAACATTTGACTCAATACTCATATGTATCATAAAATAGTGTTCTTTATTGTATTATCTGAAAACAATCCCCACTAGTAAAAAGTCAGTGGGACCAAACAAACAAACAAACAAATATTTGTTAGTAGTCTCTGTGGTAACACTTTACAATAAGGTTCATTAGTTAACATTAGTTAACTACATTAGTTAACATTAACAAATAATGAACTGCACTTATACAGCATTTATTCATCTTTGTTAATGTTAATTTCAACATTTACTAATACTTTATTAAAATCTTGTTAACATGAGTTAATGTACTGTGAACTAACATGAACTAACAATGAACAGCTTTATTCATATTAACTAACATTAACAAAGATTAATAAATACTGTAACAAATGTATCGCTCATTGTTAGTTCATGTTAGTTAATACATTAACTAATGTTTAATAAATGAACCTTATTATAAAGTGTTACCGTCTCGGTATATATAATTCAGTCAACTGGATTTGGCTGCCATATTCCATCTGTTTGGAGCCTCAATAATTATAGCATTTTAGGTTCACTCAGAAGTTCTATTCATATATTTCATAAATGTTATCATTAGATTTGTCTACCACACTTTTATTCTCTGTAACACTCATATTGACATAGTCCTCCTCAGAGTCTTCCGTGTCCACATTGACATAGTCCTCTTCAGAGTCATCATGATCCATGTTTTTATCATTAAGTTGAACATTTTCATAATCATTCTCATCATCATCATCATTTCTTTTGTCATAGGATGTACCTGCATACATATTAGCTGGACCTAGAGACATGCATAGAGATGAAGAGACATCATTATTAAATGATAATAAAAGCTGTGTCCATGGAAAAAGCAAGATGTTTTTATAAAATGCTACCTCTTTTAAAAGAGCACTTAAAATGAGTTTCCTTCTTCCTTTGCTTTTGTCTTCTCTTGACCAGGAGGATGATCACGAGGACAGACAGTAAGAGCAGCACAGCTGACACCGCAGCACCAATGAGGGGGAGCAGGGAGGCTGAGACAGACACACGGGTTACAGTTGAACTTTCAGTACCAGCAGTCCAGATTGTTTTTAGGTTCTTACACATTAATACCTTTGATAGTGATGACCAGTAGATCAGAGGCAGAGGAACGGAAGGAGCGCGAAGACAAACTGACTTCATAAACACAGCTGTAGTTTCCTTCATGGGAATAATCTGCCTCAGGAAAGGAGAAGGAGGCAGAGAGATTGACAGCTGACCGACTGCTGGTCATATTTGATTCCCTAAACAGGTAGAAGGAGCCTCCAGGATACTGAGATTCAGTGGAACAGATGATAGTGAAACTGTGGCCCCAGGTGATCACTGGCCCCTGAGGCCCCACGTCAAACCGCCCATCAGGAGCAATGCGGGGCAAGCTGGGCTGCTGCAGGTGCACTAGAAAAATACAAAATCAAGCAATACACTTCTCAGGAAGATCAGCAGCACAAACTCAAAAATAAGACGTCAACACAGAATTAATTCACTTTCATGCATTTACTTTATATAATGTAGGCAATGTGACAAGATGAACCACTTGCCTACAGTGATTTGAACAGTGTTACTCCGAGGCGACTTTATAGTGGTGTTTTGGTAGGAGTAATTACAGCTGTAGATGCCCTGACGTGAGACGCCTACATTAACAAGGTCGAAAGTCGCACTAGATACATGTTTCTCGGAGGACACAGATGATCCATTTATGAAGAGGTGGAATTCAGCATTAGCATTGCATCTTGATGTAGGTGTTGTGCATCTGAACTGAATGTTTTCTCCAGGAGAAACGACTGCATGTGTGGAGATCAGGGAAAGAGTGGGCTTCTCCAGGTCACCTGCAAAAGAAATATACATCCATTTAAAATTACTTTTTAAGATGTGATGAAATACATGAAGCTTAATGTGATTTCTATTGCTCATTTCTCCCAAAAAAAATAAGTCAAGATGCATGTTTCGTCAAGAAAAATAATAATTATTCACTTCAGGTTCCTCCATGTAAAGAAATTCCTGAATAGGGCAGTGCAGTGTGGTGGCTGAGCTGAAACCTGATAAGTTGTGTTTCCAGGGGGATCAATATAGTGGTGCACCTCTGAGAGCACATGCAGGACAGGTGAAAAAGTTTGGAGAAGATTTCTTGATTGACTAGCAAGGACTTTTACACATTCAGCTCAAATTCAAACTTGAAGACGAAAATGTTATGAATATTAACTTAAATTAGGTTGATGTAAAATATCAACTTTTAAGTTGAGAATTTAGGTATTGTGTTTCAGCTGGTGAAATGAAGCTTTGTGAAGCACCGGGGCTTTCCCCCTCGACTGTATTGTAAAATGGTTCAATAATCGAAGCTTTTCAACAAGTTTCACACTAAGGACATCTTGTGGTCAAAAGGTGGAAAAGCTGCCTTTCTGGCCCAGAAGATCCAACCATTTTTTTTGATTGTTTCATGTAATAAATCACTTTGTGCTCTGCAAAAAAGCAATACAATTAGGCTAATCTTCGTTATCCATGTGTTAGTGTAGTTCTTACGCAATGTAGTTCTTACGCAATGTATGAACAAACAACTCTATGAATGAATGAATTTATGAAGAAAAAATTATAATAAATGGGGTTGAAGTTGTACAGAAACAATTCTTATGAATCTGCTTTGATCAACAAATGCAGCATAAACTTTAGCCTCAATCCTAATCGTATGAGTTAGGCAAGGCTCATGTAGCCATAGGCTTATATAATCAACATAAAAGAAAATTAATGTGGAATGGTGAAGTGCTTGTAAACTGGGGAGGTGACATTTTATTTTGTGGATAATTTAAGAAATTAAAGATGTTTTATTAAGGAACAGAGGTTTCCATAAAATACGCTAAGAAAAGCGAGGATTAAACTCCAAAATCCGACTTGAATAAACCTAACAAATAAGTTGGGGCTAAAGCGGTTTCATAAAAGGTCATTCAAGTTCATGCAATCCCACTAATTTGATCCAGGTTTATCTATACTGCGTTCCAGTCCACTAGACACGCACTTGCGAACTTCCCTAAGCACTTCCCCTCGGGGGAATCCCTGCTCGCCATTTTGAAGTGCGTTCCACTTCGTGAAGTGGATGAGGGAAGTTTATATGGACAGACCCTTGTTCCCTTAAAAATAAAACATTCTGTGATTACTCACGATAAAAATCTAATGTTTTTAATATAATTTATAATGTTATAATTTCACATTTAATCTCCAAATTAATGTAGAAACAACAAAGACAGTATATTTTTAATATTTGTCTAAAAGGTAGGAAATATAGCCTACAGAAATGTAATAAAGTTATCAAACAGTTTGCACTGTATAAATGTTAAATTATACATAGATTAATCCTTATTAAAGTCACAAATGTTCTTTAATCAAGAGCAGTGAGTGTTTTTCTCTGTTCCCTTTGTTCTTTGATTAACTTTACTGACGGAAAGCTTTATTTGGCTACTGTCCCTTTAAGAGCAGCCGCTGCTGACAGAGACGCGGGTCTCACACGCGCCTCATTCTCTCACAACTCTTCTTTATGTTCATTTAAAACTATTTAACTAATTTAAGAGTGCTCAGTCTACTCTTGAGGATACTCGACAAAACGGACATTTTTGCAGAATTGCGTGCCCTAGTCTAGATAACTGCGTGTGCACGCGTTTCTTAAGCAGCCCGACCTAAGAGGTCGATCATAGATCAAATCGATCCACCATCAAACAGCATATATTTTGTGCTGTTTTATACGACTTGGTGTTTGCAAAACTTACATTTCACAAGAGTATTCTCCATATGTAAATCTTAGGAAGTCGTGCAAATATTTCCATTTTGCTGCTAAACTTCACATTGAACGAGAATGCGCGCCAAATAGGAGCGCAATAATTCTGACCAGATTCTGACTAATATACATTTTTTGACCTAAGAGGTCGATCATAGATCAAATCGATCCACCATCAAACAGTCATTGTGTTTCTATTGGTCAGTGTTAGAGGATCTGTGTAATAACTGAGGCTTAGCCTGACAGTTAGCCTGCCCTGGACCAGGCTACCCAGCATAAGTTGCCAGGGTAACTGAGTTTGAACTATTTTAAGTTTGCTTTATGAAACAGAATCAACTGAACCGACAATAAGTCTGACAAACCAAAATAAGCCTGGCTTGTATTCTAATCTTGTTTTATGGAACAACCCTCAGGACTTGTTCAACAGTGTGAGGGCTAAGTCTATTTCTTTGTTTACTACTACCGAAGAGCATGACACTCGAAACCTGCTCAATGGACTAGTTGCACGTGGCCGCCATTTTGGATTTCTGAACAGTGAGTGTGCGGTTAGACACTTCCGGTTTCGCATTATGCAGGGAGCCGCGGAGAAAGCCGAAAATGACCTTTTATAGTTGTTTATAGAATAAATTATATAACTTAAAATACTACCAAGATCCATATTACTATCACACGAGCCAATGGCAATTAAATGCACGGATGCAAACTGTTCACGAACAGAAGATTGTATTGGACTCATGCTGCATACGCAACAATTATGCCAACTGTAAATATAATTACAACTACGATTAGAGTTGTTAAATAAAATACCCCGTGAACATTCACACGTTTGCCCTGTGATGGGCTACAATTTATTTCCATAAATACTATTTTCTCAATTCTGCGTATATATTTTCACTTACTCGATCAATATTATCATCACATATTTTACATTTACATTTTTAACTGTAGGTAACGTTACCACAAAAATGTACTATAAGTTTGTGTATATTTTACACGTAGTAAAATACTGTATGCGCTGCTTATAAACACCAGGGGCCGTATTCACAAAGAATTTTAAGGCTAAAAGTAGCTCCTAACTGGCGAATTTAGGAGCACTCCTAAAAATAATGGGCGTGTCACTTCTAACTTTAGGACTCCTAATTTTTTTCACTAAGAGTAATTCACGAAGCATTTTAGCCCTAAAAGTAGCACCTAAGCCATCGGTGATGCAGATCCATCCACCAAACCATCAATGCACTCTGTAGACCCCATATTATTCGACAGTTCATAAGTTTTCCTTCACAATTCTCGATGTTGTATCCCAGTGCCGAATTTCCCTTTTATTAGGGCCCGAGCACCGATGGTGCGAGGACACTATTGGAATTGCTCTGTTTATTATTATTATTATTATTATTATTATTAGGGCCCGAGCACCGATGGTGTGAGGACCCTCTTGGAATTGCTCTGTTTATTATTATTATTATTATTATTATTATTATTATTCTTCTCCGCATTTAATCGCATTTTTGAGGGCCTAAACATGCACGAAAACTCACGAAAATTTGCACACGCGTCAGAACTGGCGAAAATTGACATCTGATATGCGTTTCAGAATTGGGCGGGGTAAAATGGCTCGATAGCGCCACCTATAAAGGTTCAACGGAGTGCGCCTCCCGCTACGTTTCACGTACGTGTACGAAATTCGGTACATACATGTAATGACCCAATACCTACAAAAAAGTCTCTTGGAGCATAGCCTTAAACACAACAGGAAGTCAGCCATTTTGAACTTCCTCTCTGATTTTTGTGCAGTTTTTGCCATTTTCAGGCCTCGTACTTTAACGAACTCCTCCTACAGTTTTAATCTGATCATCTTCAAATTTGGTGAGTGTAATCTTAAGGCCTTTGCGACGTTAAATTGCGAAGATCTAGAGTTTTCGTCGAAGGGCGTGTCCTCGGCGGCCTGACAAATTTTGATGTTTCGCCATGAAACAGGAAGTTGCTGTAACTCAGGCAAACAATGTCCAATCTGCCCCAAACTTCACACGTTTGATAAGCGTTCTGTCCTGAACACATGACCATGCTCAAATTCAGTTACAGTCATAGCGCCACCTGCTGGCAACAGGAAGTGACATGTTTAACACTGTTTTGGACTCCTAATAACATATAAAAAATTGCCAGCAAGTGCTAAACATGTTAACAACATACTAGAAACATGCTAAAACATGCTAGCAAACATTAGCTAAGTGCTAAAGCATGCTATTACTGCAATTAAATAGGAATTTGCTGTAACTCAGGCATTGAATGCCCAATCTGCCCCAAACTTCACACGTTTGATAAGAGTTCTGGTCTGAACACATTTACATGAGAATATTCAGTTATAGTAATAGCGCCACCTATTGGCAACAGGAAGTGACATGTTTAACACTGTCATGCTGTACTAGCAACATATTAAATAAACCATTGAGTTATAAACATGTTAGAAACATGTTAAAACATGCTAGCAATTCTTAGCTAAGTGCTAAAGCATGCTAATGCAATGAAAGAGGAAGTTGTTGTTACTCAAGTAGGCAATGTCCAATCTGCCCCAAACTTCACAGGTTTGATAAGAGTTCTGTCCTGAACACATTTACATGAGAATAATCAGTTAGAGTAATAGCGCCACCTGCTGGCAACAGGAAGTGACATGTTTAACACCATTTTGGACTCCTAATAACATAAAAAATTGCCAGCAAGTGCTAAACATGTTAACAACATACAGGAAACATGCTAAAACATGCTAACAAACATTAGCTGAGTGCTAAAGCATGCTATTACTGCAATTAAATAGGAATTTGCTGTAACTCAGGCATTGAATGTTCAATTTGCCCCAATTTCACACGTTTGATAAGAGTTCTGGTCTGAACACATTTACATGAGAGTATTCAGTTATAGTAATAGCGCCACCTACTGGCAACAGGAAGTGACATGTTCAACACTGTGATGTTGTACTAGCAACATATTAAATAAACCATTGAGTTATAAACATGTTAGAAACCTGTTAAAACATGCTAGCAATTCTTAGCTAAGTGCTAAAGCATGCTAATGCAATGAAACAGGAAGTTGTTGTTACTCAAGAAGGCAATGTCCAATCTGCCCCAAACTTCACACGTTTGATAAGAGTCCTGCCCTGAACACATTTACATGACACTTTTCAGTTATAGTAATAGCGCCACCTACTGGCAACAGGAAGTGACATGTTCAACACTGTGATGTTGTACTAGCAACATATTAAATAAACCATTGAGTTATAAACATGTTAGAAACATGTTAAAACATGCTAGCAATTCTTAGCTAAGTGCTAAAGCATGCTAATGCAATGAAACAGGAAGTTGTTGTTACTCAAGAAGGCAATGTCCAATCTGCCCCAAACTTCACACGTTTGATAAGAGTCCTGCCCTGAACACATTTACATGACACTTTTCAGTTATAGTAATAGCGCCACCTACTGGCAACAGGAAGTGACATGTTCAACACTGTGATGTTGTACTAGCAACATATTAAATAAACCATTGAGTTATAAACATGTTAGAAACATGTTAAAACATGCTAGCAATTCTTAGCTAAGTGCTAAAGCATGCTAATGCAATGAAACAGGAAGTTGTTGTTACTCAAGAAGGCAATGTCCAATCGGCCCCAAACTTCACACGTTTGATAAGAGTCCTGCCCTGAACACATCTACATGACACTTTTCAGTTATAGTAATAGCGCCACCTACTGGCAACAGGAAGTGACATGGTTAACACTGTGATGCAGTACTAGCAACATATTAAATATGCCATTGAGCAATAAACATGTTAGAAACATGTTAAAACATGCTAGCAATTCTTAGCTAAGTGCTAAAGCATGCTAATGCAATGAAAGAGGAAGTTGTTGTTACTCAAGAAGGCAATGTCCAATCTGCCCCAAACTTCACACGTTTGATAAGAGTCCTGCCCTGAACACATCTACATGACACTTTTCAGTTATAGTAATAGCGCCACCTACTGGCAACAGGAAGTGACATGTTTAACACTGCGATGCATTACTAGCAACATATTAAATATGCCATTGAGTTATATACATGTTAGAAACATGTTAAAACATGCTAGCAATTCTTAGCTAAGTGCTAAAGCACGCTAATGCAATGAAACGGGAAGTTGTTGTTACTGAAGAAGGCAATGTCAAATCTGCCCCAAACTTCACACGTTTGATAAGAGTCCTGCCCTGAACACATCTACATGACAATTTTAAGTTAAAGTAATTGCGCCACCTACTGTCGACAGGAAGTGACACGTTTTAAACTGTGATGCATTGCTAGCGACATATTTAATATGCCATTGAGTTCTAAACATGCTAGAAACATGCTAAAACATGCTAGCAACACTTATCTGAGTGATAACGCATGCTATTATCCCCATAATAAAGGACATTTTTGTAACTGACTTTGACATACTCCTATATTTACCTACTTAAATGCACAATGCCCACCGTGCTCTGTCTTCCTAAATCCACCGGGTGGCGGTTGGCACGGGTGCGAGGGCCCTTTCATCGCTGCTTGCAGCTTTAATTATTATTATTATTCTTCTTCTCCGCATTTAATCGCATTTTTGAGGGCCTAAACATGCACGAAAACTCACGAAAATTTGCACACGCGTCAGAACTGGCGAAAATTGACATCTGATATGCGTTTCAGAATTGGGCGGGGTAAAATGGCTCGATAGCGCCACCTATAAAGGTTCAACGGAGTGCGCCTCCCGCTACGTTTCACGTACGTGTACGAAATTCGGTACATACATGTAATGACCCAATACCTACAAAAAAGTCTCTTGGAGCATAGCCTTAAACACAACAGGAAGTCAGCCATTTTGAACTTCCTCTCTGATTTTTGTGCAGTTTTTGCCATTTTCAGGCCTCGTACTTTAACGAACTCCTCCTACAGTTTTAATCTGATCATCTTCAAATTTGGTGAGTGTAATCTTAAGGCCTTTGCGACGTTAAATTGCGAAGATCTAGAGTTTTCGTCGAAGGGCGTGTCCTCGGCGGCCTGACAAATTTTGATGTTTCGCCATGAAACAGGAAGTTGCTGTAACTCAGGCAAACAATGTCCAATCTGCCCCAAACTTCACACGTTTGATAAGCGTTCTGTCCTGAACACATGACCATGCTCAAATTCAGTTACAGTCATAGCGCCACCTGCTGGCAACAGGAAGTGACATGTTTAACACTGTTTTGGACTCCTAATAACATATAAAAAATTGCCAGCAAGTGCTAAACATGTTAACAACATACTAGAAACATGCTAAAACATGCTAGCAAACATTAGCTAAGTGCTAAAGCATGCTATTACTGCAATTAAATAGGAATTTGCTGTAACTCAGGCATTGAATGCCCAATCTGCCCCAAACTTCACACGTTTGATAAGAGTTCTGGTCTGAACACATTTACATGAGAATATTCAGTTATAGTAATAGCGCCACCTACTGGCAACAGGAAGTGACATGTTTAACACTGCGATGCATTACTAGCAACATATTAAATATGCCATTGAGTTATATACATGTTAGAAACATGTTAAAACATGCTAGCAATTCTTAGCTAAGTGCTAAAGCACGCTAATGCAATGAAACGGGAAGTTGTTGTTACTGAAGAAGGCAATGTCAAATCTGCCCCAAACTTCACACGTTTGATAAGAGTCCTGCCCTGAACACATCTACATGACAATTTTAAGTTAAAGTAATTGCGCCACCTACTGTCGACAGGAAGTGACACGTTTTAAACTGTGATGCATTGCTAGCGACATATTTAATATGCCATTGAGTTCTAAACATGCTAGAAACATGCTAAAACATGCTAGCAACACTTATCTGAGTGATAACGCATGCTATTATCCCCATAATAAAGGACATTTTTGTAACTGACTTTGACATACTCCTATATTTACCTACTTAAATGCACAATGCCCACCGTGCTCTGTCTTCCTAAATCCACCGGGTGGCGGTTGGCACGGGTGCGAGGGCCCTTTCATCGCTGCTTGCAGCTTTAATTATTATTATTCTTCTTCTTCTCCGCATTTAATCGCATTTTTGAGGGCCTAAACATGCACGAAAACTCACGAAAATTTGCACACGCGTCAGAACTGGCGAAAATTGACATCTGATATGCGTTTCAGAATTGGGCGGGGTAAAATGGCTCGATAGCGCCACCTATAAAGGTTCAACGGAGTGCGCCTCCCGCTACGTTTCACGTACGTGTACGAAATTCGGTACATACATGTAATGACCCAATACCTACAAAAAAGTCTATTGGAGCATAGCCTTAAACACAACAGGAAGTCAGCCATTTTGAACTTCCTCTCTGATTTTTGTGCAGTTTTTGCCATTTTCAGGCCTCGTACTTTAACGAACTCCTCCTACAGTTTTAATCTGATCATCTTCAAATTTGGTGAGTGTAATCTTAAGGCCTTTGCGACGTTAAATTGCGAAGATCTAGAGTTTTCGTCGAAGGGCGTGTCCTCGGCGGCCTGACAAATTTTGATGTTTCGCCATGAAACAGGAAGTTGCTGTAACTCAGGCAAACAATGTCCAATCTGCCCCAAACTTCACACGTTTGATAAGCGTTCTGTCCTGAACACATGACCATGCTCAAATTCAGTTACAGTCATAGCGCCACCTGCTGGCAACAGGAAGTGACATGTTTAACACTGTTTTGGACTCCTAATAACATATAAAAAATTGCCAGCAAGTGCTAAACATGTTAACAACATACTAGAAACATGCTAAAACATGCTAGCAAACATTAGCTAAGTGCTAAAGCATGCTATTACTGCAATTAAATAGGAATTTGCTGTAACTCAGGCATTGAATGCCCAATCTGCCCCAAACTTCACACGTTTGATAAGAGTTCTGGTCTGAACACATTTACATGAGAATATTCAGTTATAGTAATAGCGCCACCTATTGGCAACAGGAAGTGACATGTTTAACACTGTCATGCTGTACTAGCAACATATTAAATAAACCATTGAGTTATAAACATGTTAGAAACATGTTAAAACATGCTAGCAATTCTTAGCTAAGTGCTAAAGCATGCTAATGCAATGAAACAGGAAGTTGTTGTTACTCAAGTAGGCAATGTCCAATCTGCCCCAAACTTCACAGGTTTGATAAGAGTTCTGTCCTGAACACATTTACATGAGAATAATCAGTTAGAGTAATAGCGCCACCTGCTGGCAACAGGAAGTGACATGTTTAACACCATTTTGGACTCCTAATAACATAAAAAATTGCCAGCAAGTGCTAAACATGTTAACAACATACAGGAAACATGCTAAAACATGCTAACAAACATTAGCTGAGTGCTAAAGCATTCTATTACTGCAATTAAATAGGAATTTGCTGTAACTCAGGCATTGAATGTTCAATTTGCCCCAATTTCACACGTTTGATAAGAGTTCTGGTCTGAACACATTTACATGAGAGTATTCAGTTATAGTAATAGCGCCACCTACTGGCAACAGGAAGTGACATGTTCAACACTGTGATGTTGTACTAGCAACATATTAAATAAACCATTGAGTTATAAACATGTTAGAAACCTGTTAAAACATGCTAGCAATTCTTAGCTAAGTGCTAAAGCATGCTAATGCAATGAAACAGGAAGTTGTTGTTACTCAAGAACGCAATGTCCAATCGGCCCCAAACTTCACACGTTTGATAAGAGTCCTGCCCTGAACACATTTACATGACACTTTTCAGTTATAGTAATAGCGCCACCTACTGGCAACAGTAAGTGACATGTTCAACACTGTGATGTTGTACTAGCAACATATTAAATAAACCATTGAGTTATAAACATGTTAGAAACATGTTAAAACATGCTAGCAATTCTTAGCTAAGTGCTAAAGCATGCTAATGCAATGAAACAGGAAGTTGTTGTTACTCAAGAAGGCAATGTCCAATCTGCCCCAAACTTCACACGTTTGATAAGAGTCCTGCCCTGAACACATTTACATGACACTTTTCAGTTATAGTAATAGCGCCACCTACTGGCAACAGGAAGTGACATGTTCAACACTGTGATGTTGTACTAGCAACATATTAAATAAACCATTGAGTTAATAACATGTTAGAAACATGTTAAAACATGCTAGCAATTCTTAGCTAAGTGCTAAAGCATGCTAATGCAATGAAACAGGAAGTTGTTGTTACTCAAGAAGGCAATGTCCAATCTGCCCCAAACTTCACACGTTTGATAAGAGTCCTGCCCTGAACACATCTACATGACACTTTTCAGTTATAGTAATAGCGCCACCTACTGGCAACAGGAAGTGACATGGTTAACACTGTGATGCAGTACTAGCAACATATTAAATATGCCATTGAGCAATAAACATGTTAGAAACATGTTAAAACATGCTAGCAATTCTTAGCTAAGTGCTAAAGCATGCTAATGCAATGAAAGAGGAAGTTGTTGTTACTCAAGAAGGCAATGTCCAATCTGCCCCAAACTTCACACGTTTGATAAGAGTCCTGCCCTGAACACATCTACATGACACTTTTCAGTTATAGTAATAGCGCCACCTACTGGCAACAGGAAGTGACATGTTTAACACTGCGATGCATTACTAGCAACATATTAAATATGCCATTGAGTTATATACATGTTAGAAACATGTTAAAACATGCTAGCAATTCTTAGCTAAGTGCTAAAGCACGCTAATGCAATGAAACGGGAAGTTGTTGTTACTGAAGAAGGCAATGTCAAATCTGCCCCAAACTTCACACGTTTGATAAGAGTCCTGCCCTGAACACATCTACATGACAATTTTAAGTTAAAGTAATTGCGCCACCTACTGTCGACAGGAAGTGACACGTTTTAAACTGTGATGCATTGCTAGCGACATATTTAATATGCCATTGAGTTCTAAACATGCTAGAAACATGCTAAAACATGCTAGCAACACTTATCTGAGTGATAACGCATGCTATTATCCCCATAATAAAGGACATTTTTGTAACTGACTTTGACATACTCCTATATTTACCTACTTAAATGCACAATGCCCACCGTGCTCTGTCTTCCTAAATCCACCGGGTGGCGGTTGGCACGGGTGCGAGGGCCCTTTCATCGCTGCTTGCAGCTTTAATTATTATTATTATTATTATTTTCCGCATTTGATCGCATTTTTGAGGGCCTAAACATGCACGAAAACTCACGAAAATTTGCACACGCGTCAGAACTGGCGAAAATTGACATCTGATATGCGTTTCAGAATTGGGCGGGGTAAAATGGCTCGATAGCGCCACCTATAAAGGTTCAACGGAGTGCGCCTCCCGCTACGTTTCACGTACGTGTACGAAATTCGGTACATACATGTAATGACCCAATACCTACAAAAAAGTCTCTTGGAGCATAGCCTTAAACACAACAGGAAGTCAGCCATTTTGAACTTCCTCTCTGATTTTTGTGCAGTTTTTGGCATTTTCAGGCCTCGTACTTTAACGAACTCCTCCTACAGTTTTAATCTGATCATCTTCAAATTTGGTGAGTGTAATCTTAAGGCCTTTGCGACGTTAAATTGCGAAGATCTAGAGTTTTCGTCGAAGGGCGTGTCCTCGGCGGCCTGACAAATTTTGATGTTTCGCCATGAAACAGGAAGTTGCTGTAACTAAGGCAAACAATGTCCAATCTGCCCCAAACTTCACACGTTTGATAAGCGTTCTGTCCTGAACACATGACCATGCTCAAATTCAGTTACAGTCATAGCGCCACCTGCTGGCAACAGGAAGTGACATGTTTAACACCGTTTTGGACTCCTAATTAACATATACAAAATTGCCAGCAAGTGCTAAACATGTTAACACCATACTAGAAACATGCTAAAACATGCTAGCAAACATTAGCTAAGTGCTAAAGCATGCTATTACTGCAATTAAATAGGAATTTGCTGTAACTCAGGCATTGAATGCCCAATCTGCCCCAAACTTCACACGTTTGATAAGAGTTCTGTCCTGAACACATTTACATGAGAATATTCAGTTATAGTAATAGCGCCACCTATTGGCAACAGGAAGTGACATGTTTAACACTGTGATGCTGTACTAGCAACATATTAAATAAACCATTGAGTTATAAACATGTTAGAAACATGTTAAAACATGCTAGCAATTCTTAGCTAAGTGCTAAAGCATGCTAATGCAATGAAACAGGAAGTTGTTGTTACTCAAGTAGGCAATGTCCAATCTGCCCCAAACTTCACAGGTTTGATAAGAGTCCTGCCCTGAACACATCTACATGAGAATAATCAGTTAGAGTAATAGCGCCACCTGCTGGCAACAGGAAGTGTCATGTTTAACACCATTTTGGACTCCTAATAACATATAAAAAATTGCCAGCAAGTGCTGAACATGTTAACAACACACGGGAACCATGCTAAAACATGCTAACAAACATTAGCTAAGTGCTAAAGCATGCTATTCCTGCAATTAAATAGGAATTTGCTGTCAGGCATTGAATGTTCAATTTGCCCCAATTTCACACGTTTGATAAGAGTTCTGCCCTGAACACATCTACATGACACTTTTCAGTTATAATAATAGCGCCACCTACTGGCAACAGGAAGTGACATGGTTAACACTGTGATGCAGTACTAGCAACATATTAAATATGCCATTGAGTAATAAACATGTTAGAAACCTGTTAAAACATGCTAGCAATTCTTAGCTAAGTGCTAAAGCATGCTAATGCAATGAAACGGGAAGTTATTGTTACTGAAGAAGACAATGTCCAATCTGCCCCAAACTTCACATGTTTGATAAGAGTCCTGCCCTGAACACATCTACATGACAATTTTAAGTTAAAGTAATAGCGCCACCTACTGTCGACAGGAAGTGACACGTTTTAAACTGTGATGCATTGCTAGCGACATATTTAATATGCCATTGAGTTCTAAACATGCTAGAAACATGCTAAAACATGCTAGCAACACTTATCTGAGTGATAACGCATGCTATTATACCCATGATAAAGGACATTTTTGTAACTGACTTTGACATACTACTCCTATTTTTACCTACTTAAATGCACATTGCCCACCGTGCTCTGTCTTCCTAAAGCCACCGGGTGGCGGTGGCACGGGTGCGAGGGCCCTTTCATCGCTGCTTGCAGCTTTAATTTTATTTGTATTTTTTTCAGCACCAACTGGGCCAGCAGCAGTAACTGATCCTGCGTCCAGTTGGGCTTTCTTTTCCGTTTTGGCGAGTTCATAATCCACCGTCATTTAACTATTACATTACTTAAATAGGAGCAATATTTCCTTGCTTTAAGTAGTCTATTTAGGCTAATAGGATGTCAATTAACCAAGCAAGTGTTAATGCAAGTGTCGTTTTTCATTATTAGGCAAGTGGCGGTTTTCATTAGGGTATTAGGCTACCTAGATTTAATTTAATTTAATTCACAACTTCTCTCTCTCTCTCTCTCTCTCTCTCTCTCTCTCTCTCTCTCTCTCTCTCTCTCTCTCTCTCTCTCTCTCTCTCTCTCTCTCTCTTTTTAGAATTACACTTCGGGGCATGCACAAACATGTCATTATATATGCATTGGTTAGGCAAGTCACCTCTCTTGAATCCTAAATACACTCATTGTGAAAAATTATCTCTATGGAACTCGGTCGCTGTTTTCTCTTGCTCTCGCTGTCTACCGTTCTCGCTGTCAGATCACCGGAAGTACTGGCCCGCACACTCAGGGTTCGAACCATAGAGCTGGTAAGTCCCGCCCCCTCCGTAAAACCCCGCTGGACCTCAAAGTTGAAAAACCGTCAATGCAAGTGAATGGGAGAAAATAATTATTTTCTGGTCCTGTTTGAATTGTGCCATGAATGTGAACATATGTTGTCTGTGAATTTTTTTATATAATCTTTCGTGTGAAGAATGCTACAATTTAGCGGGTAGAAGTTTGATACGGGTAGACTTTGTGTGAGAGCACTTTGTGGACTACAACTCTTCGCTGCTGTCGACGCGTTTGAAACGTCAACACCACTAGCTCACGGCTCTAGCTCACGGATCCCGCTAGACATGGCTGTGTCTTTGGTGCACTTCACCGCCTTCTTTCAGGGAGAGGACAAAATCGTTGAGGTTGGCGAAAACCACGGGTAAGTCAACTTTATGGGGTGACGTCACATAGGCGACATGTAGTCTTTCTCGTTATGTCTTTTCCACAACTGCTAGCCGACGAATCATGCCATATACTGTCAAACTTGTAACATGAAAGATTATATAAAAAATTCACAGACAACATATGTTCACATTCATGGCACAATTCGAACGGGATCAGAAAATAATTATTTTCTCCCATTCACTTGCATTGACGGTTTTTCAACTTTGAGGTCCAGCGGGGTTTTACGGAGGGGGCGGGACTTACCAGCTCTATAGACAGTATATAAGAGTTCGAACGTCAACGGTCGCCATTTTGTGCACGGAGCGAATTGGTTCGCGCTATTTTTGAATCTGAATACGAAGCAGTCACATGACTGTGTGTGGAAACGAAGCTTCGGACGTCATAGATCACGTGGTTATGGCAAAACGAACCAAGTTCCGATACACTGCTTCAATGTTTCGTTTTTTTGATACAAGCTACGAAGGCTCTGTGCCGAACGTGACATTGTCACCATTATGTTCAGTTAATAGAATTTCAGTTGTTTTCTTTCATCACCTGTGTTTCCCTGTCTGTTTCCCGCCACCAATCTTACCATGGACACTGATCACTTCCTCACAGCTGCCTGTGGTTTGTTCATCACCACTGTGTATTTAGTTCTTGCCTGTATTCAGTTCAGTGTCCGGTATTGTTTGTCCATGTCTAACCCGATCTCCTGTTCCTGAGTTTATATTATTAAAGCGTTTGAAGTTATCTTCCTCTTCTACCTCATTGCGACGAGCCGTGACACACATCACTAGTTTTTAGCTTATTTGATGGAATTTGTTACAGTAGGCTACTGAATGATGCTAAGCTTTGTATGATTTGTGTTGACCATTTATTTGAGTTTGAAAGGTGTGTTTTAAGTTGGTTAACATTTATAATTTTGTGTTTTAAGTTTGTTAACATTTATAATTTATTGTCAAGGCATTTGATTTAGTTGATTGCACTGTAGTTAATATGGTCATGGAGAATGAGATGTTAATTGTTAGTTTAAATAATATCTTTATTTATATGAACGTAGGCCTATTTGTTTTGTTTCAATTCATCTTTGAAAGATGATCAACCTCCTGAAGCTACTGCAACTACTGCTTTTACTATTGCTTCTGCCAATAGCTCTGCAAACAAAATTAAATAAAAAACAGTAAAGCTCAATGAGTTGTTCTCTTGCATCCTTTATAGTCTGAATGCCATCTCAAGTTTCGGCAAAGGTGAAACTAAATTCTGGAAAACTTGACAATGCAAAATATTTGACTTACCTCCTGAACAAACAACACCAGCATCTTTACCATGATTACAGTAGTTATTTCCTAGTCCTCTGTGTGAACATTGTATGAGGTTTCCTTCACCACCTGAACATCCAACATCATCCAGCCAGATCGATCCTTGGCCTTGACCAAAGGCGGCACGTTGAGGAGCACTGATGGCTGAGCCACACTGTAACTGTCTGCACACCACAGCAGCATCATTCACGTCCCAGTAATCATCACACACGGTTCCCCACTGGCCTTCATACTGGATCTCCACTCTTCCACAGCATGAATCAGAGCCACTGACCAATCTTATGTCTGGTAGCTTGTCTTAAAAATGTAAGAACAATATGATTAAAAACGATGTTGTAAGTATTTGTATACTTGTATGCGTTTGACATTGTTTTGAGCCAACCAAACGTGCATAGCCCCGTTGCTTTCTCTCATTTTTTTATACAATTATTATTTGGGGCCAAACACTACAAGCTTATGTTGTTTTTAATTAGTTTGGTACTTTTTTCATCACAAGCAAAACAGCAAATATGCCCTTTTAGATCTGGATAAAACATATATACTTTTACCCTGTAAGCAGACGACACCTGCATCTTCTTGATGACCGCAGTTATGTTCTCCAATAGGACGGTGTGGACACTGTGTGAGGGATAATTCACTTCCTGAACATTCCACATCATCTAACCAGATCGGATCACTTCCCTGGCCAAAATATGCATCAGATTTTGCACTATCAGCTCTTCCACATCCCAAGTGTCTGCACACCACGGCAGCATCTTTAATGTCCCAGGAATCATCGCACACTGTTCCCCACCGGCCATCATGAAGGATCTCAACTCTCCCAGAGCAGTCATTATTACCATTCACAAGCCTGATACTAAATCCACCTAAAAAATCCAATATGATACAAACATCTTTTAACATGCTAAACTTGCAGACTAGCCAAAACAGTCATGTTTCAAATGTAACAGATCTGATTTTTTTTTAAAAGTGACTACTACTGTTACTTACCAGCTACAGAAAATAGAGCACTGGCTGTTGAGATGAAAAACAGCGACATTTAAAAACATTGTAGACTCATAACAAAATTGTAAGATTGATAGGCAAATATAGGTTAATTAGGATACATTATCCCAGTCATCTTAATTGCTAAAAGTGTCCCCATTAACCTGAATTCACCCCTATATAATGAGATAATAATTTGAATAAAACATAGGCCTATTTAAATAAAAAATATGTGTTGCATATCAACTGAGAAATTAGAATGTTGTCTGTAAATACATAAACAGCTGAATTAGTTCCATGTGTGCGGTGCCATAGCAGAACTGCTGTGACTGGCAGGAAAGGGTTTATGACTCTGTGGCCAAATGTAGTTCTTCCTCTTAATGATTCCTTTAAGGGATCCTTAAAAAAAGCTCTGGTTTGTTAAAATAATGACTGCATTCACATACAAATGAAAGAAATATATGTTTCTGTCTGAGCCGTTATATCATTTTAGGTCATTGAACAGGTTATTTTCATGAGCAGTCAGTAATGGTGAATTTTAAAATCAATGAATCAAATGTATGTAATCAAAAAAATAATTACAAAGAAACAGCAAGTTAAATTAAACATAAAATTTAAAGTACAAAGACTAAAATCCAATAATCTTTGTTTTATTTACACATAAGCCACTAGTTTCAGTTCAGTTTCAGAAATAACAAGTGGTAAAGGCACTGATAAACATTCTTCATTCAAATGTGTAGGAAATATATCTTACAAAGTTAATAAACTTGAACTAAACTGTTTAATTTGAATAATAATTAAAAAAAATATATATTTGTATTAATATTGTTACAAACATGAATGTTCCATCATGAAATTGCAATCTCCATCTGTAATAAAAAATGGGAAATGCAAAGACTGAAAATTGAATTTACCCAATATCAAAGTAAGAAGAGAAGGTCTTGGCATCCTTGTGTTGTTTCAAAAAGCACTTAAGATGTGTGTGTATATCTCCGCTTCTTTCAAGACAAACAAAACCAAAACTGTAGTCACTTCTTTTTTTTAACCATAAAGAAAGCAAAAAAAAAAAAGACATTGAGATTCCTTTTTTTTAACCCAGCCTTTTCCGAAAATGTCTATTCACCAATTTTTTCTTTTAAGACAAGAATTTCATTCCAAACAGATATTCACAATGACATGACAAGCTGAACATTACCTAGTTTTAACTTAAAATGACCTTGAAATCATTCATCATCACTCACTATTAGAAAGCTGTTAATCGGATTAGCCTATTATCAGGTTTTAAAAATTACGAGGATGCCAAAAGCATTCCTATATTTAAGAGGTAACTTTCTGGCTCATACGTTATTATTATTATGAGTTACAGTTAAAAGATCTGTCCATGTAGGCTATTTTTCACTGAATTGAAGATTGTACCCCTAAACTAAGCAAATTGTTCCACACATTGTTTTCAGCAGGGGTTCAATCTTCAGCTGGCTGGCACCATTGGTTCAGAAACCATTGTTTGTGTTTTGTGTCCCTCCCTCTCTAGCTCATTTATCATGCATCTGTTGATATGATTATGTTCTTTTGCATGATTGGCGTTTTAGAGAATTTTATCCCAATTAAACCAGTCAAATGGCCGTGATCAGACTGGCTGCTTACTGACGCTTTGCTGGGCTCAATCCAGTCAGGCGCGGCTGAACTGCGAGTATAACGCTGGTAGATGCTGTAACTACATGATGGTCGTGAAATGCATGTTTTTTTCATTGACAGCAAATGCAATAAAGCCAAAGTTTTATGCAAAATGTTAGTTTTTATGTTTCTATGTTTTTATTGTAAAATATATAAGATAAAGATAAATGGCATGACTGCATTTCAAATGATCTCTGCAAAGAAGTGAAATTAGGTATTTAGGCTATGAGAATTGCTCCGGGGAATAGAGAAACCATGTCAGATATGCAGTTCATATCAGTTCAATAGCATTCAGTGGGATATCCAAATCACTGTGATTTTGCAGGATCCAGAGAATAGCTCTGTTCTCAGAAAAACAAGTTAACACTGTTAAAGCTGTGATGCAAATTAGAGGAAGTGTCCTTTTGGTCACAGTGTGCGAGTGTGTAACAGGGTGTCAGCATGTTCGGCATTTCCTTGTACACAACTGAAAACTGAACTTCAGAGGAAACCTAAATGGTCATTGTACAGAGTACAAGCATTAGACGATTTAAACTGTATTTTAATTTAAATGAATAATTTATTTAACCAGTGGGCATCATGATAGAAGGCAGACAGCACACAGTAACTCATTAGCGGGAGTCTTACACACAACCAACAATTGAGGGAGGAAGACACACAGCAGAGCGGAAGTGGCTAAATGTGTCCACTAAATGGATACAGCTATCTCTCTCTCTCTCTCTCTCTCTCTCTCTCTCTCTCTCTCTCTCTCTGGTTTCTTCTTAACAGAACACATCATGAGAAGCTGTCAAAAAAACTTAATATACTTTTTAACAAATTTATTAGACTTCTTTTTGCTCCAAATTTAAAATCAGTAATAGCCTACCTTTCAACAAATAACTCTTAATAAAGTCTTTAGTTATTGTCCACCATAATTCTCTGTTCAGTAATATTGACATAGTCCTGTTCTGAATCATCTGTTTCTACATTGACATAGTCCTGTTCAGAGTCATCCTGATCTACATTTACATAGTCTTGTTCAGAGTCAGAGTTGACATCTCCAGCATCCATATCTACAATCTCATAGTCGTTATCAGCATTTTCTTCATTTTGGTCTGAATGGAGCACATCTGGCATATTAACTGCATCTTGGGAAACAAAGAACATTAAAAAGGTATTATAATATTTGCAGGCTCACAAAATAAAGGTAAAGGACATCATGTACATCTTTCTCACCATTTGAACAGGAGTATATTTGGATTTTCTTTTGTTTTTTTCTCCTCTTTACCAGGAAGATAATCAGCAGTGCAGACAAAATGAGCAGTACAGCTGTTACCACAGCACCAATGATAACAACTGAAGAAGCTGGAAGAGAGATTTTAGTACATTATTTAACGGCTTATTACGTTTCTGCTGAAAGAATCAGTGTTTTTGAACAAATTTGTTGAATGACTGATTCAACTCTCTCATAAATCAAGGTCTGGTCACATTTATCATTGATCGGAAATTGTGACTGTGAAATCAGACATTTCAATAATAATGGGAGTTTAGTGTGATGGCACAAAAAATGCAGCTCATTTTGCTCGTGTTCAAGTTGATCACACAAATTGAAACGTGCACAGACAAGCAGAGTGATACAAACAATGAAAAATTTCAGTGCTGTTATAAGCATACTTGAAAATAAAAACTTTGATCAAGGTAAAACTGAAATTGTCAAACCTGAGCACACGACTCCAGCATCTTTACTGTGATCACAATCATGTCCATTCTCATGTGAGCAATTTGAGATGAATGACTCGTTGCCCAAACAATTGACAAATTTCATCCAGGATTGGCCCCTTCCTACCCCAAAAAGAGCCTGACTGTGTGCACTGATAGGTCTTCCACATCCCAGCTGTCTGCACACCACAGCAGCATCAATAATGTCCCAGGAGTCATCACACACTGTTCCCCACTGGCCATTATTCAAGACCTCAACTGTCCCAAAGCAGCCGTCTAAACCATTGACCAGTTGAATGACTTGACCTCCTGAAAATCAAAGGAAATTTTCAACTCACGTGTAAATATAGGCTATAGAGGACAATCTTTATTCTTGTGATCCTCAAATAAAACTGCTGCTGTTTGCTTTAAAGGGACGGTTCATTCAAAGTGAACATTCTGTCATCATTCACATTCCTAATTTAGTTTCAAACATGTAGAACTTACTGTGGAACACAAAAATAGAAATCTCCTGGCAATTGTGAAAAATTAAGAAGTAAATGAAGACAGGCTGTCAAGCACCAAAGGTATCATAAAAGCCAATATGTCTTGCGTACCATATTCCAAGTCCTCTGAAGTCATTTGAAAAAGGTTTCATGAGAGGTCATGTGATTGATGTCTTTTGAGTCTGATCTTTTCAAAAAATCGATTAATTTACAAAACCAGTTTGAATGATTAATTCATGAATCTGAATGACCCAGTTCTCAAGTTTTGACAGCAGTTAACAGCTCACTGGAGGTCAATATTATCAGTGGATAATGACTGAAATTTCAGTATGTTCCACACACAAAGATATCGTATGGTTTCAGACTTGAACCATAGCACGCAAGTTGTATGGACTTCTATTAAAGGAGAACTCCGGTCAATTTTAACATTGAGCTCAATTTTTAGTAAATTTGGAGTGCTGTCAATACAGAGAACAACGACAAAAATCGGTGTTGCCTACACCGTGTTATCCTCTTTTTAAAATTTGCACCCTATTGACTTGAATGGGGCAAGTTTTAAACCTGCTTTTAGCCTCTTAACATCCTTAATGTTTCATTACAAGTGCCCAGCCATGTTGAGTGATTCCTTCAGAGTGAACATGGTGAATCTGACTGCAGTAGATGTGAAAGATATGAATAAAAATGATGTTATATCAGCCAGCGCACATACCTGTATTTAGTTCCTGTTTTCGGTCGAAGTCCAAAGTAGTCGATTGTCGAGTTGAAGCGCATAGGTTTAGTTACTTAGATCACGCGCGTGAACTCGACAATCGACTACTTTGGACTTCGACCGAAAACAGGAACTAAATACAGGTATGTGCGCTGGCTGATATAACATAATTTTTATTCATATCTTTCACATCTACTGCAGTCAGATTCACTCGTGTTCACTCTGAAGGAGTCACTCAACATGGCTGGGCACTTGTAATGAAACATTAAGGATGTTAAGAGGCTAAAAGCAGGTTTAAAACTTGCCCCATTCAAGTCAATAGGGTGCAAATTTTAAAAAGAGGATAACACGGTGTAGGCAACACCGATTTTTGTCGTTGTTCTCTGTATTGACAGCACTCCAAATTTACTAAAAATTGAGCTCAATGTTAAAATTGACCGGAGTTCTCCTTTAAGATATTTTTGCATTTTTAAGCTTGAAAACTTCAAGCTCTCAAATCTTCCCCTTCCATTGCAATTGCATGTAAAAAAAGCAACCAGCACAGACTTCAAAATGTCTTCTTTTGTATTTCACAGAAGAAATCATTTAGGTTTGGAACACGTCTAATAACTACGAGTGAACTATTAGTTTAACAACAATAGAGTAGAAATAGTCATGTTTATCAAAGCTTTTGCAACGCTGAGAGGATCACTTACCAGTAAACAGGTAATCGTTTAAAACTACAGCTGTCAAAGAGAAAACATAGGGAGTTGTTTTATTAGAATGTATCACAACGATTTTATGTAAATAATAAAACAAGTGGTTTAGTGGCATCTTACATTTTCCTTGGTAACCTAAATAAAAATGGCTTTTTATGTCTGACCACACTTAACATTAGACACACTTTTTAACATTAGTTAATGCACTGTGAACTAACATGAATTTGAACAGTTGTATTTTTATTCACTAACATTAACAAAGATGAACAAATACTATAACAAATGTATTGCTCATGGTTAGTTCACGTTGGGTAATACATTAACTAATGCCAACAGATGAAACCTTATTTTAAAGTGTTACCATCACAATGAATAAATTGATGGTATAAATTTGAAAAATGTTTACCTAGTGTGAAATCAAGAAGTGGTCTCAGCATTTCGGTTCTTTCATCGATTGGTGTGTGATGTCTATATATCTGCTGCTCTTCACATGTCTAAATAAGACCCTGTGAGTCACACAGACACTAGTTCCGTTTTACTGTTACAGCCGTTCATACTGTTACAACACTTCAGCTTCTGGGAAAGTAAATCATAAGAAATGCCTTAGTATAATTGTTTATTCAGAAATGATCCTCAGCATGTAACCACTGAGAGCTGAAATGATACTCTCCTGCACTAAATGTGCAACACTATTTTCACTTCAACCTTTCAGCATTCTGCCCACTGACGTGAACTTTAACATGCTAGTCAGTGTGCACTTGCATTTTTTTTTTTTTTGCAAATAATTGTTATTTATAACGAGACCAACTTTTCTTCAAATATGCAAATATCTCTTTTAGGGCTTGTGCTCTTAATGTGCTGCTGCACTTTGACATCAGCACATTTTTCACACATTTAGGGTTTCTAAAACTTGTGGTTAAAAGTGTGCAGGCCTATTTAAAGCCACACCACCGGCTACTGAATGCAGCCTATGTGCATTAACCCTTTAAGTTCAGCAGAACTGAATTATAAGTACAATTCAGCCTACTTGTATACTGTAAGTCAAAGATAACCATTAAGCCACACCAACATGGAGGAGCTATCAGAAAACGGTTGTATTGAAAGCCTGTCATATAAAAACCTGATATGAGAGAGAGGCAGGGCAAATGCCCTGATGTTACTCACCACTATCTGTCATGGTATCCACTTGCATCGCCCTGAACTTCTGCAGCAGAGCAACTGTTGAAGGGTAGGAATATAAAGAGAAGTCTAATATCACAACTATTGAGAGTGACCCAATAGAGTGTTAAACATCCCTAAACCTATTTCGTCAACCTTAACCATTATCTGAGGTCAATGATAAGAATGTTGTCTGGGCACAATTATTGGATCTGTTTTTAGGATACAGGCCTCATTACGTTTGTACCACCACTGGATGTCTATAGCAGAGCACTAAAGTATTTAACATATATGGGGAAATTATATACAGTATTGTTGTATATATATTAATGTATGTGTATTAGAAATGTAGGATTAGTCGTTTCTTTAAACAAGCTGACAGGAATCCAAGCTTTTCAGCAGAATCAAATGAAACGGACAGTACTGCGCAACTGGAGGTGGCTTGAGTATACTTGAATTCTATGCTTGTTGTGTGCATATAGTTGCACACCCCACTCTCAGGTGAATCGTTTCAGCCCATTACACTGGCCAAAGGTTCATGCAACAGGTTTAATAGACGACGTAATGCAGAGCTGTTGTAAGTGTCATAAATCAAATTAATTGTGTCTCAAACACTCCTTTAAAGGTGCCATGAGTAAAAATTGAGGTAAAAATATCCCAAAAAATGAGCTACACGCATCAAAAGAATGAGAAGAAATAAGGGCGATGATGTCATTAAAAAAATGTCAAGTTATAGTGCTGCAGAGATATCAACCTTAATTAGCATTAGCATTACTAGCCACGGCCCGACAGGTGTCTTAATACCAGTTTCGGCCATGGGAGGCGGTATGCGGGCAACATAACCACCAGCCAACCTGCAATACACGAATAACTCGCACGGCTTGTGAGCGTACTTGAACCTGATGTCAATCGTGTGGAAAGTACAGCCCACTACTTCATTTCAATTCAGTGAAGGATGGCTGAAGCCCTTGGCAAGAGACCCCTACCACCATAGACATGTATAAAGGCTAGATGGCTCAAGGCGGAGTCAGCTGTGTCGTCACTTTGGCGGCCATCTTAGGTCAGGAGACTGCGCTGCTGCTCCCTGCTGCTGTGGACGGAAGGTGAGTGACAAATGCTCGTAACTTGCTGAATTCTTGACGGATTTACAAACGGTTTGGTTTATTACAAACCTTATTAACGTGGCTATGATTTGTGCTGATGCCGATGTTTAAATTGTAGCTTCACGTTTTGAGAAACGCTTAACATTGCAGCGTAGCTGTGTGTTTCATGGCATCCCTGACGTTTATGACACACCAAGCTGTTTGAAAATCGGTTGAAAATTGAGCAAAATATAGTTATTTCAGCACTACATGCACAATAGACTTTAATGTTATAACCATAGACAGTATATAAACTGGACACAGCGACCCCATAGGTTTCAACGGAGAGAAGTGAAGTCAATTAGAAGCGCTCACTTCCTGATCGCAAGGCGAACTGCGCAGGCTCAAACTGAGCTTGACGACGTAGATGTGACGTGAGCAACCTGTAGGTCTTCTAGTAGCTGTGCCGAGAGAAATCTGAATCATTCCCTTCCGAATCTCGCAGAGACGGAGAGCGTGGGTATTTGCTGTCCATGAGCTAGCAACGGGAGCAACTTTATCACTCTCTATGGGCTTCTCCCTTTACTTTATGCCTCCACGTCCTCCCGATTGCTTGCGAGCTTCTCTGCCTGTCCATACGGTAATTTTTCGACTTGTGCGACAGAGTCGCGCGGGTATGACGCAATCGTTAGCCTATTTTTACAAAAACTGCTTCTACGGGGCCATAACGTAAGATACAAGGTAATGGAGCCTTTTATACATTTTCGTGTTTCTTTAGAAATAAACAATGGACAAACGGTGTCTTTAAACGCCTCAGATGTAAAGTTATTCGCTGTCAAAGTGACGCCAAAATGAATGGGAGTCAATGGAATGCTAACAGCAGGTGGGGGTCCGCTAGCCAATGGCGGCGCCCAGGTCGGCTTCAATGTCTTTCGGAACACTGCCCCCCTGGTTATAACTGGACGAGCGGTCCTGTCCTAAAGATGGCCGCCGTGTGACGTCGTCGGGTCCCATTGGCTCTCAGCGCCGGTAAGCCATCTAGCCTTTATACATGTCTATGCCTACCACCACCATCCGCTGCAGGGAAAAACCGCGCTCTGAAGCACAAATCAAATCAGATAAGAAACCGCTCGTCACGGTCCGGGCTCGAAAGCGCGGCGGACGGCGAGTGAACTGCAGCGCACAGCCCTGTTTTACAACGTTCAGCACCCATTCTAACACGCCCGGGATCACTTCCCATGCTTTCGCACGCATAGCTAGGGGCAGAATGGTCTGGTTCGGGACTGCGCGGGTTCGAGAAACTGAAACGGAGGTATCAGTGCGGCGCGCGGGCCCTCGTTGTCTGAATATTGCTGCTCGCTGACGACAGCAGCCGCTGTTTCACATTCAATGACTCGGTCGCTAGGGACGGAGAACAATTTGTGGCGGACCAGCGCAAATAGGGCCCGGGATTACTTTTCACAAGTACATTTTAACATTACCGTACTTTTGGTTGTATTTTGTGAATAGATTACCAGATAATTGAGAAGGAGCAAGATCTTTGATATTACTGTAACTTACTGAAATCGTAGCCAGCTAACGTTAGCTAGGCTATGTTTACTGCATCACTCGGCATGGAGAGGTTGTTGGGTAAAGTAATAATTACAAGAGCTTCTCGGTTATCAGATACAAGCATTCAACGCCCCTGTAGTATAAACATATATAAATATAGGTTATTTGTGTTTGCGCACGTGATATCAGGAAGCAATCTATGTAAGTTAATAACGTTACCTGTGTAACTGTAATACACACATGACGGCGATGCGCAAATCGAGTGTGTGTGAGTGTGAGAGAGAGAGAGAGAGAGAGAGAGAGAGAGAGAGAGAGAGAGAGTGTGTGTGTGTGTGTGTGTGTCACAAATCATTATTGTTTCTTCAACTTATTAAAATATCTTACTTTACTGCAACTATCTGTTTCTGCTTCTTTATCATATTTATAGTGTGTGATTTATAAAATACCTTATATCTTATAGTCTGGTCACTTTATATCTTATATCAGAATATTATATTACTGTTAAGCCTTCTATGAATATTAAAATATGCCGAACCATCATGTGTCCTGTATCATACATGAATGACATTTGCAGAAAAAACCCCGCGTGAAAATCAGTTGGGTATTCAGTGAGGTATGATTAATTAAATGCGCTGACAGCTCATTGCTCCTGCCATACAGATGACACTGAGTGGAGCGGGTGACCGGTCTAAGATGGCGGCCCCACGGCTCGACCGCGCCAGTAGGCAGCAGTAGTGGTCGATAGGGACCACTATCGTGGGGACCACAGTGTTCCCATGTAACCACTGCAGGAAGATGACCATCGTGATGCAAGACTCCAGTACCTTAAAAGAGGCGGGGTCCCCTCTGCTATCCCCCAATCTAGTTCCTCTGCTCAGCGGAGGGCTACTTAGGTTGACACACAGGTGATCTGAGGGTAACACAGTGGGGGCTTTACTGCTGGGTCAGTTGTGGAAGGCACCCCTTTTCTGCCCGAAGCCGCTCTTGCACCTCCTCCACCCTCACTACCCTTGATGGTGGGGCTGCAAGGGGTATGTAGAACGTGCAGTTGCGATGCAGCTTTGCAAGCAATGTGCTGCCACCTGGCGGTGTCGCCCCCGTCTCCCATTCAGGGCCTGTAAGTTCCTGCCAAGGCTTACAGCACCACTGGACAGGCCACCTCCGCCCTGTATAGCCCTCCTGCAAGTTTGCCAGATCAAAGATCTCAAAGATCTGCACGAGGGTAATTCTGAACCAGGGTTGATGCATGGCTGCGGGCTAGCAACAGAACTCGCCCTCTGGGCAACGAAAATCACTGTGCTGTCCCTTGGGCAAATGATTTCCATATGTGTGGTCCAGGAGCACCATCTCTGGCTGAACCTGGCTGTACACGAGGCACTGGAAGGCGCAGCGATTGTGGTGTTTTTCTTAGGGATCCCAATTTGTCAGTCACTGACGTAACGCAGAATGTGACTGACTGATAGGGAACATCTAGGTTACTAATGTAACCCCCATTCCCTGAAGGAGGGAATGGAGACGTTACATCCCCTCGCCTCAATCCCTGTGTCCACCACTAAGCGACCAAGCACTGGCTCGGCTCCTTAGCAAAAACTTAATGAGTGAGTCCTGTACCCTTTCTTATATAGTCATGGCAAGGGGAGTGGTTCGGGATGCAAATCTCACTCACCAATGTCCATTGGCTTGTTTTGTACCACTCGAAGGTGATTGGGCTCTCAGGCTCGATCCCAATTCGTCAGTCACTAACAAAACATCACCATTCCCTCCTTCAGGGAACGGGGGTTACATTAGTAACCTAGACGTTTCTGAGAGATATTTTCACTGGTTGGTGCATGCATGAATTTTCATGATTCCTGTGTTTGGCCGTGTCCATGAGACGAATGGAACTGGATTTTTTATTATTACTTTAAAATGTGTATTATGCTATTATTATTATTTTTATTAAGTTTTCCACAAATTAGTTATCCACTTTTACTTTCTGTTAGTTTCAAAAATGTGTCCATAATTTAAATTGTTTCTTTAGTTGTTTAAGCTGGACTGTGACTCTATTTTCTTCTGGAAACAAACTTTGTTGCATTCTCCAGTTATCCCCGTAAAACTGCTTTGAAACAAAATTTATTGTAAAAGCGCTAAATAAGTAGGCCTAAATGTGACTTGACTTGTAGGCTCACAACCTAAACTAGGCCTTACTTTCAAGACACACTACAAGATTTAAAAAATACAGTTTTATTCACTTCTTTTTTTTTTGACAGTAGCCATATCACGATCTTTATATTTCAACATTAAACTTGTAATTCTTTGTAGAGGGGTACAATAATTTTAAATCATTATTTACACTCCTCCTGCAGTACCTCCTAGACCCACTGGGGGGTTTGGAGTACAGGTTGAAAACTGAAGAATTGAAGAGCACTTAATATTCCTACTACTAGTAGTAGCCTATTAAACGACTCATTTGACTCATATGCCATAAAATTGTTTGCCTATACCCACAATAATGTACTCCTTACATCTTTTAATTGTAAATGTTAAACTTATTTTAAGCTTATAATTAAAAGGATTGCAAGTTTTTTATATTATTTTAATTTCAAAACAATCCTTATTCATTAAGCTCCCTTTCACCTGTTTGATATCACTTGGATATCACTTGCATCATTGGATACAATAAACAACATATATAAGTTAACATGTGCAGCAGGCTGTGATGAACACTGAACTCCCAAAATAAATTCACTGTATTAGCATCACTCATATTTAGCACAAACGCTTTGTAAGATTGTAGTCATCTGTTGTCAATCTGTTCATCGCATTCTAAAGCTCTTTTTTAAATTAAAATCATCTGTTTGTCCCACAGTCCAGGTGCAAAAAGTGGGGTGATCGTGCCTTTGCGGTAGCGGGGCCAAAACTCTGGAACGCTCTGCCCCTGGAATTACGCTCCATCATGGGCCTGCCCCTGTTCAAGGCCGGGCTGAAGCACCATCTCTTTAGATTGGCTTTTGACACCTGATGGACAACTGATTAGCATAATGATTTTATAGATGTGTTGTATTTTATTTTATTTTCTATTGTTTTTGTATTTCACTCTTTTTTTTTTGCCTATACTTTTGTCTCTGTCCAGCGCTTTGATCAACTTTGGTTGTTGTAAAGCGCTTTATAAATAAAAAATTATTGATTGATTGTTTGGAGCCTCATTAATAATAGTATTTTGGGTTTACTCAATATTCATCACAACAACTTTCATAAATATTATCATCAGATTTGTCTACCACACTTTTAGTCTCTGTTATGTTCATGTTGACATAGTCTTCTTCAGAGTCATCCGTGTCCACATTGACATAGTCCTCTTCAGAATGATGAGAGTCTATATTAGTATAGTCCTGATCAGAATCATCATGATCCATGTTTTCATCAAGTTGTGCATTTTCATAATCAGCCTCATCATCATCTTCATTTTTGTTGTCATTGGATTCACCTGCATACATATTAGCTGGACCTAGAGACATTGCAGAGATGAAGGGACAGAATTATTAAAGGAATTGATAATAAAGACAGTGTCGATGGAAATAAAATAAAAAAAGACATCTAATAGTATTTATGAAAGGCTGTTACCTGTTTTAAAAGAGCACTTAAAATGAGTTTCCTTCTTCCTTTGCTTTTGTCTTCTCTTGACCAGGAGGATGATCACGAGGACAGACAGTAAGAGCAGCACAGCTGACACCGCAGCACCAATGAGGGGGAGCAGGGAGGCTGAGACAGACACACGGTTTAGAGTTGAACTTTCAGTACCAGCAGTCCAGATTGTTTTTAGGCAGTTACACATTAATACCTTTGATAGTGATGACCAGCAGTTTAGAGGCAGACGAACGGAAGGAGCACGAGGACAAACTGACTTCATAAACACAGCTGTAGTTTCCTTCATGGGAATAATCTGCCTCAGGAAAGGAGAAGGAGGCAGAGAGATTGACAGCTGACCGACTGCTGGTCATATTTGATTCCCTAAACAGGTAGAAGGAGCCTCCAGGATACTGAGATTCAGTGGAACAGATGATAGTGAAACTGTGGCCCCAGGTGATCACTGGCCCCTGAGGCCCCACGTCAAACCGCCCAATAGGAGCAATGCGGGGCAAGCTGGGCTGATGCAGGTACACTAGAAAACAACAAATTCAAGCAATACACTTCTCAGGAAGATCAGCAGCACAAACTCAAAAATAAGACGTCAACACAGAATTAATTCACTTTCATGCATTTACTCTAATGTAGGCAATGTGACAAGATTAACCACTTACCTACAGTGATCTGAACAGTGTTACTCCGAGGCGACTTTATAGTGGTGTTTTGGTAGGAGTAATTACAGCTGTAGATGCCCTGACGTGAGACGCCTACATTAACAAGGTCGAAAGTCGCACTAGATACATGTTTCTCGGAGGACACAGATGATCCATTTATGAAGAGGTGGAATTCAGCATTAGCATTGCATCTTGATGTAGGTGTTGTGCATCTGAACTGAATGTTTTCTCCAGGAGAAACGACTGCATGTGTGGAGATCAGGGAAAGAGTGGGCTTCTCCAGGTCACCTGCAAAAGAAATATACATCCATTTAAAATTACTTCTTAAGATGTGATGAAAATTGTGAAATACATGAACCTTAATGTGATTTCTGTTAATTTATCCCATAAAAATAAGTTAAGATGCAAAAGATTTGACTTACCTCCTGAACAAACAACACCAGCATCTTCACCATGATTACAGTTGTTACTTCCTAGTCTTCTGTGTGAACATTGTGTGAGGTTTCCTTCACCACCTGAACATCCAACATCATCCAGCCAGATCGATCCTTGGCCTTGACCAAAGGCGGCACGTTGAGGAGCACTGATGGCTGAGCCACACTGTAACTGTCTGCACACCACAGCAGCATCATTCACGTCCCAGTCATCGTCACACACGGTTCCCCACTGGCCTTCATACTGGATCTCCACTCTTCCACAGCATGAATCAGAGCCACTGACCAATCTTATGTCTGGTAGCACAAGTACAATATGATTAAAACCGATGTTGTAAGTATTTGTATGCGTTTGACACCAAACGTGCATAGCCCCGTTGCTTTCTCTCATTTTTTTATACAATTATTATTTGGGGCCAAACACTACAAGCTTATGTTGTTTTTAATTAGTTTGGTACTTTTTTCATCACAAGCAAAACAGCAAATATACAATGCCCTTTTAGATCTGGGTAAAACATATATACTTTTACCCTGTACACAGACGACACCTGCATCTTCTTGATGACCGCAGTCATGTTTTCCAATAGGACGGTGTGGACACTGTGTGAGGGATAATTCACTTCCTGAACATTGCACATCATCTAACCAGATCGAATCACTTCCCTGGCCAAAATAAGCACCAGATTTTGCACTATCAGCTCTTCCACATCCCAAGTGTCTGCACACCACGGCAGCATCTTTAATGTCCCAGGAATCATCGCACACTGTTCCCCACCGGCCATCATGAAGGATCTCAACTCTCCCAGAGCAGTCATTACTACCATTCACAAGCCTGATACTAAATCCACCTAAAAAACCCATTATGATACACACATCTTTTAACATGCTAGACTTGCAGACTAGCCAAAACAGTCATATCTCATGTGATGTAAATAAAAAAAAAAGTAACAAAAGTCTGTTACTTACCAGTTCCAGAAGTTAGAGCACTGGCTGTTGAGATGAAAAACAGTGACATTTAAAAACACTGTTCTTACAATTAGATATTATAATTCACTTTACTGTCATCATCAAGTTTCCAACAATACTTTCAGTCTTTGAAAGACTTGGAAATGTCAAATTGAAATAGTTTACAAGAGCATGATAACAAACACAACGGGGCTGCTGTGAAAGTAAACTAATGACAAGTTTTTCTGCTTGGCTGATGACGCTCCATTTAGCCACTGCTTTTTTCAAGAAAAGAAAAAAATCACAAGAGGGTATTACTGATGTATTTTATGTCATACGTGAAAATATTTTGTGATTGTTTTAACCACAGGCATATTCAAAAAATCTATTGATTTCAGAACGATGGAACCAGAAGTGCTTAAACTAATTTTCTGAGATTTGGCCAACAAAAATACATCATCCTTGCCAAAGATATGTAGGCTATAGGTAGATGCTATATTCGACTGCTTCATACATGTCGCTGAATCCACCATCTTGGAACTGTCAATATTTCATTTCAGTTGCTGTGGTATCTGCATTCAGGTGCGGGAGGTTATAGAAATATATTTCTGTTAGTGCCCGTTTATTTCAATTTATTGAACAGGTAATTTTAAAAGTTATTTAGAGCAGTTGAGTTGTTGGTGAATGTCTTTCAAAATCAATCATCAATCAACTCAAACATAATGATAATCGATGTTTTCAGTTTAAGGTAACTCTTAAAAAATAAGTGAAAACC
Organism: Phoxinus phoxinus; assembly: GCF_949152265.1. NCBI lineage: Eukaryota > Metazoa > Chordata > Actinopteri > Cypriniformes > Leuciscidae > Phoxinus > Phoxinus phoxinus. The sequence continues at coordinate 29,042,022 of NC_136876.1, forward strand.
TCTGAGAGATGATGGAACAACTATAAAAAGATGTAACCTGTTGCTAGACTTTTAAAGTTCATAATCTTTAAGTAGACTGTTTTATTAAGGATGAAAGATTACATTGTGACATGCAGTAGCCTACTATATATATATATATATATTTAAACCCTTATTTAACCAGGGAAATCCTTTGAGAACATGTCTCTTTTGCGAAGGAGCCCTGGCCAAGAAAGCCGCAATAAAAGTTCCACATAGAATACAAAATATAATAAATACAATGAACATACAAGACATAATACGTTAACAATGAATTACAATGAATCGACCAACGAAAAAAAAAAAAAAACTTCTTATAGACTTATCCTAATTTGGGAAGCAGATATATATAATATCTACAAGCCTATATAATTATCACATTTTAATCTGTAATAAAAAAAAGTGCAAGAATTGAAAATAGAATTTACCCAATATCAAAATGAGAAGACAAGGTCTTGCCATTGCAGTCCTTCCGTTGTTTTCGGTTGTTTCAAAGTGCCCATGAAGAGGGTACTTCCTCCTGCTCAAGATAAGTGATAGTTGATAGTGCTTTAAGAACTGAAACTAGAACCTATCGTTCACACCGTGTGTGTGTGTTAGGAACTGATCTGTCCATCAGGAACTACAACTACAACTGTCAATCGATTGTGCCCCTAAATGAGACACACCACAAATAGAAAATAATGAACAAATAATGAAAAAACAAAACAAATAATGTTTATTTAAAGAAAAAAATGCTAACTACACCATTATGGTGGAAAAATATATGTTTCTTCATTAAGGGGAAAATGGAATGAAGCTGATGCCCCACACGACGTGTTCCTGTTTATGTTTCTTTAAAAACTCTAACTTAAAAGGGAAACATCACTACATATGAAACCATTGAATGGTTTTTGCAACAGAAGTGAAACGGTTTAACTTAAAGCCATAAATATACTCCGATATACAGTACTTGGAAATAGAGTTGAAGTTTAGCATTCTGTGAGACCCAATCATGATGAATTATCAGTATGGATTCAGAGAATAGCTCTGTTCACAGAAGAGCAAGTTAACACATTGGTAAAGCTGTGAAGCATTTGAGAAATTATGCTTTTGGACAAGCATAGATAAAACCTAAATCATCATTATGGAGAGTACAAGTTAATTTGAAGCTTTTTGTTTATATTTTATTTGAAATAAAAAATCAGTTTGCACTAGACTTGCATTTTTGTGCAAATAATTAATTTCCTTTCAGCTTCACACATCTTGTTTCTTCAAATAAGAATGCTCTAAATGTGTCGCTGCAGATTTGTGTTCATCTGATTGCAATTTGCAGTTGAATTTTCTCAAATTCATAGAGACACACACTTCAAGCAGTACCCGCTGTGCTGTAGTCACATTTACCAAAGAGGCGGTGGTCTACCAATGACATCAGTGCTGAGCAACATTGCAGTAGGACTACTATGGCAACATTGGGTGTCAGAAAAGGAGGGGTTGTTGAACAGGAAGATGCCGTTCTCTTACGTAGAGTTCTCTCGTACTGCGTCGAAAGACGCTACGGGAAAGATATTTCTTTTTCGAGATTGAAGCCTAAAAATTAATCCTTAATTTTGTAAAATATGTAAAACGCTTTTCTGTAGCATACAACCTTAGGCGGAGCAAATCGCGCGCCCATTGGCTGCTCCGCCAGAAAAGCACAGCCTATGCGAGGCCAGTGACGCCGACCAATGAGGGCGCCTCGCGTCCTCTGCGTCACCTCCCGCCGAAACGGGCGTGGTCTAGGCCTATAAATACGAGCATAGCTGTCTCCACTCTGATTTTCTATTCTTCACGCAGCTACACGCATCGTAGGACCGGATTCGAGCCACCACAGCCGTTTGGAACAAGCACCTCAGCAGGACGCGCCTCTTACCTGAAGCCGCTGGTCATCGCCGCCTTCAGTCGCCGTTCCCTGCTGCGCTTCTCCGGCGTGGAATATCCTTTACATTATGTGTGTGTGTTTTGTTTGTGTGTTCGCCGTCGCGTCACACAGTTTTTCCACCACTAAAAGAGCCGAGCGTCTTTTTCAAGATGCCTCGCACCTCCTGTGGCTCGTGTAGAGCCCCGCTCAGCGACGGGGACCACGTGCTTGTGTTTCCTGCCTGTGAGGATCACGCAGCTTCAGCTCTCGTCGATGGCGGCTGCCATCACTGTGATTTGATGCCTACGGTGACTCTGCGGACTCGCCTGGGGTTCATTTACTGAAGCTGCATCTTTCCGCCCGCTGCAGTGCCGCGCCGTGAAAAGCGCCGTGCTCAGCGGAGCCCGGAACCTCCCTCCACCACGAGGTGCTCGCCGCTGCTGCCGCCAGCTTCTCCGCCCGCTTCGCTGGACTCTCTGACCGACGGACAAGGGCCGCTGTGTGCCGCCGCGTCCGTCATGGACGAGGAAGGTGAAGCCGCGTCTGTGGAGGACGACTGCTGTTCTCTCCTCGCTTCGGGTAGCGAGGGATGGGCGAGCTCCGAGGATCTCCCCTCCCCCGCCGCTCGTGAGCGTCGACGGAGAAAGACCAGCATCGATGCGCTTACCGGCTGGATGGCTGCTTTTCTGCAGAGGAACGTACGTTACCGTCCTCACGACCCGCGCCTTTTTCTTCCTGAATTCACGAAGAAATCGCGGAGTCCCGGAAAGCCCCGTTTTCAGCCAGGATGCGCACTTCTGCTTCGAGGAAAGCTACAGTGTTAAAATCCCGCCGCGGCCGGATTTCACTAAAATGTCTCGCTCGCACAGTCCCAACATACGCGACCGTGCCAGTGTATTTTGCAGTCACCAAATCGGCATCAATGCCCGTTTGCCTGCACACAAACGCCGTTTTCACGACGCCCCAGGTAAATCTGAAAATGTATTTTCTGGTGTCCCGGCCACGGCCGATGGTGTGATGTGTGTATCCGTAATGCCCACGACCCAGTGCCCATTCGCTTTTCAGTGCCCACAATCACTACACACTGCATGTCCCGTGGTTTCTGTAAAAACGAAACGAATGCACGGTCAGTCGGTTCTGATAGACAGTACTCTCTGTGCTACACGGTGTCCCGGCCACGGCCGATGATGTAATGTGTGTAACTGTATGCCCACGACCCAGTGCCCATTCGTACACACAAGCACAGCCCCACACAATACAGGGCTTGCACACATAAAATCGACTCATGTCGATTGTGCATTATATGTAGTGAGCGTGCCTGCTTTCAAATGCCCACAATCACTACAAGCTACATGTCACACGGTTTCTATGAAACGAAACCGATGCACGGTCAGTCAGTTCTAATAGACAGTACTTCCCAGTGCTATAAATGTACCCGCGTTCACGCACCCACATTTATTCTCAAACATGCCGAGCCGTACGGGGCTCGCACCGCGCGCTCTCTCTCTCAGCTGAGAGAGCTGAGCGCGCGCGGGCTGCCCGCTCGATTAAGCGCGCCCCCCGCATCATACGCTGCAATGGCGCCCATGTTACAGCACACGACTGCTCTCGTGTCGCCGCCATTTCGCGACCAGAGCCCGGTTTTTCAACCCGTGCAAGCACAGCCCCGTACAACACAGGGTCTTCACACATAAAATCGACTCATGTCGATTGTGCTTTACATGTAGTGAGCGTGCGGCGTGCCCACTGTCCAGTGCCCACAACCACTACACACTGCACTCTTTACATGAGTCGGTTCCGGCTGAAGTAGAGCCCGTGCAGCAGGGCAGATGGGTGACAGTGAGAGATCGCTCTAGTCGCGGATCAAAAAAACACTTTTCCGCTCCGATAACAAATCGATTTGCCCCGCTCAGTGAAACACCCACTGAGAATTATTCTGTATGTGCCCTAGTTATTGGCGATTCTATTACACGGAACGTGAAAATAGAGACACCAGCCACCATAGTCACATGTTTGCCGGGAGATAGGGCGCCTGACATCAAAGCAAATTTGAAAGTGCTGGCTAATGCTAAACGTAAATTCTCTAAGATTATTATTCACGTCGGCACTAATGATGTTCGACTCCGCCAGTCGGAGATCACCAAAATTAATATTAAAGAGGTGTGTGAACTTGCAATTACGATGTCAAGCACTGTAATTTGCTCTGGCCCCCTTCCTGTTCGCCGGAGTGATGAGATAGTTAGTAGATTGTGTTCACTCAATGGCTGGCTGTCTGGTTGATGTCCACGAAATAATATAGAATTCATAGACAATTGGAAAAGTTTATGGGGCAAACCTGACCTGTTGAAAAGAGATGGTATTCATCCCTCCTGGGATGGTGCTGCTATTCTCTCTAGTAATTTGGCTCATAGTCTTAGAGATAAAACATGACAATCTGGGCCTCAGGTCAGGAAGCAGACAGACTGGCTTAACCGACCGTCTGCTAGCGGCCTCACGTCACCAAGGTCAGATAAATCCCATCACATAGAGCCTCTTTCACCTAGATATCATCATATAGAGACTGTGTCTGTTCCCCGAACTTGGAAATCCAAAATACGTTCAAACCCATCTAAGGTTAAAAATTTAATTGATCTTCAACAAATAAAAAACAGATATAATACAAATGAGCAAATGATAAAGCTTGGGTTGCTGAATATTCGATCTCTTACTTCAAAAGCGCTAATAGTTAATGATATGATTACAGATTATAACCTAGATGTGCTGTGTTTAACAGAAACCTGGCTAAAACCAAACGATTACATTGCTTTAAATGAGTCAACCCCACAAGATTACGGTTATAAACATGAACCTCGTCTGAAACGCAAAGGAGGAGGTGTTGCTGTAATTTATAGTAATATTTTCAAAACCACTAAGAAATCTAGTTGTAAATATAATTCTTTTGAAGTGTTGGTGCTTAATGTAAAAATATATAGTGTAAACGATAAATCACGTTTGAAAATTCTGCTGGCTACTGTATACAGGCCACCAGGGCACCATACAGACTTTATAAAAGAATTTGCGGACTTTCTATCAGAATTAGTATTGGCTGCAGATAAAGTACTAATTGTTGGTGACTTTAATATACACATAGATAATGAAAAAGATGCATTGGGATTGGCATTTAAAGACATTATAAACTCAATTGGAGTTAGACAACACGTGTCAGGACCGACTCATTGTCGTAATCATACTCTAGATCTAATACTATCACATGGAATAGATGTTGATGCCATTGAAATACTGCAACAGAGCGATGACATCTCAGATCACTATCTAGTCTCGTGTAAATTACATTTAGCCAAGGCTGCAAAGCCGACTCCGTGTTATAAATTTGTTAGACCGATCACTTTTGCCACTAAAGATTGCTTTATCAATAATCTTCCTAATCAGTTTCATCATCTCAGCATCCCGGATAGCTTAGAAGAACTTGATATTGCAACAGAAACTTTTAACTCTCTCTTTTCCAGCACTTTAGACACAGTTGCTCCGCTGCGCTTAAAGAAGATTAAAGAACATAGTCCAACGCCGTGGCACAACGAGCACACTCAGGCCCTTAAGAGAGCAGCCAGAAAAATGGAGCGCAACTGGAAGAAAACAAAACTAGAGGTGTTTCGGATTTCATGGAAGGAGAGCTCGATTGCTTACAGAGAGGCTTTAAAAGCTGCTAGATCTGCTTATTTTTCAACCCTATTAGAAGAAAATAAACATAATCCTAGGTATTTATTTGAAACAGTGGCTAAACTAACGAAAAAGAAAGCTTCAAGCCCAAAAGTTTCCAAGCAACACAGCAGTAATGACTTTATGAACTTCTTCACTTATAAGATCGATAATATCAGGGACAAAATTATAACTATGCAACCGTCTTAGACAGTATCGCATCAGGAAGTGCATTCTGAGGGAAAATTTGATTCATTCATTGCTATAGGAGAGGAAGAATTTTGCAAACTCGTCAAATCATCTAAATCGACAACGTGCATGTTAGACCCTATACCGACTAAGCTGCTGAAAGAGATGCTTCCAGATGTCATAGATCCTCTTCTTAATATCATTAATTCATCTTTGTCTCTAGGATACGTACCAAAAACCTTTAAGCTAGCTATGATTAAACCGCTTGTTAAAAAACAGCAACTTGATCCTACAAAACTAGTCAATTACAGGCCGATCTCTAATCTGCCATTTCTGTCAAAGATATTAGAAAAAGCAGTATCCTCACAACTGTGTTCTTTTCTTGAAAGAAATGATATCTGCGAGGATTTTCAGTCCGGATTTAGACCGTACCATAGTACCGAGACAGCTCTCGTTAGAGTCACAAATGATTTGCTCTTATCATCCGATCGTGGTTGTATCTCTCTATTAGTATTACTGGATCTTAGTGCTGCATTTGACACTATTGACCACAACATCCTTTTAAATAGACTCGAACATTATGTTGGCATTAGTGGAATTGCACTAGGTTTAAATCATACTTATCTGACCGTTATCAGTTTGTAGCAGTAAATGAAGAGATGTCTTATCAATCACAAGTTCAGTATGGCGTACCACAAGGCTCAGTACTAGGACCGCTGCTGTTCACTCTGTATATGCTCCCATTAGGAGATATCATTAGGAAACATGGAATTAGCTTTCACTGTTATGCCGACGATACTCAGCTGTATATTTCTTCAAAACCTAACGAAACCTACCAATTCACAAAATTAACGGAATGCATAGCTGATATAAAAAATTGGATGACTAGTAATTTCCTACTACTAAATTCACAAAAAACAGAGATTCTAATTATTGGACAAAAAACTTCCACACGTAATAACCTAGAGTACTGTCTAACACTTGATGGCTGCTCTGTTAAGTCTTCGTCGTCGGTTAGGAACCTGGGTGTGCTCTTTGATATCAATCTTTCATTTGAAAGTCATGTGTCTAGTATCTGTAAAACCGCTTTCTTCCATCTTAAAAATATATCTAAATTACGTCATATGCTCTCAATGAATAATGCAGAACAATTAGTTCATGCGTTTATGACCTCAAGGCTAGATTATTGTAATGCTCTACTGGGTGGTTGCCCTGCACGCTTAATAAACAAACTACAGCTAGTTCAAAACGCAGCAGCTCGAGTTCTTACTAGAACCAGGAAGTATGACCATATTAGCCCCGTTCTGTCAACACTGCATTGGCTGCCTATTAAACATCGTATAAATGTTAAAATATTGCTGATCACTTACAAAGCACTAAATGGTTTAGCTCCGCAGTACTTGAGCGAGCTCTTAACGCATTATAGTCCTTCACGTCTACTGCGACCTCAAAATTCCGGCCAGTTAATAATACCTAGAATATCAAAATCGACTGCTGGCGGTAGATCCTTTTCCTACTTAGCACCAAAACTTTGGAACAGTCTTCCTACCATTGTCCGGGAAGCAGACACACTCTGTCAGTTCTAATCTAGACTAAAAACACATCTCTTCGGCCTAGCATACACATAACACATTATAGACTTATATAATTAGGCTGCATAGTTTAGAACAGCCGGGACCGGGAACACTTCCCGTAATCCTGATGTACTTGGTACATCATAAGAAGGATAGGGTCTACGCTAATATTAGTCTCTCTGTCTATCCCGAGGTTTACTGCTGTCCACCGGAACCAGGCCGTATCCAGATCTGATGAAGGACCAGCGCCAGGACACGACGACGACGCCGCTGACCTGAAGTGTCAACCAGTCTCTCCTCCTCTCCACTCCGACTTCAACCAACCGGAACTGGACAAATACTCTGATTCATTCTGAACTTCATACACTGTTCACTCATTGGCCAGAGGAGAACTGGCCCCCAACTGAGCCTGGGTTCTCCCAAGGTTTTTTTCTCTATTCTGTCACCTGATGGAGTTTTGGTTCCTTGCCGCTGTTGCCTTACCTTCTGGCTTGCTTAGTTGGGGACATTTAATATTCAACAATATTATAGATCTGCCTTAAAGGTGGACGATGATGAAATTATTTTTTGTATTATTTTCATGTTATCACTGTGAAGCTGCTTTGATACAAACTGTATTGTAAAAAGCGCTATATAAATAAAGATGACTTGACTTGACTTGACTTGCACGTTCCGCGTTTTCTGTAAAAACTAAACCAACGAACGGTCAGTCAGTTCACAAACACAGTACTCCCGGTGTTATAAATGTGCCCGCTACCACGCGCCCACATTTATTCACAAATATAACGAGCCCTATGGGGCTCGCCCCGCGCGCTCTCTCTCAACTCAGAGAGTCGAGCGCGCGCGGGATGCACACTGTGTTAAGCATGCCCCCCGCCTCAGACGCCACGGCGTCCATGTTACAGCACACGGTTGCTCTCGTGTCGCCGCCATTTCACTACCAGGGCCCAGATTACATTCAACCCCTAGTCACGCGTGCAGATGCATGGGAAAGACTTCCTGGGGTCTCAGAATGGGTGCTAGAAACTATAAAAAGAGGCTATTCGCTACAGTTTTATCAACGCCCTCCCCGTCACACGGAGAGAGTCGAAACCACGGTAAAAACAGAAGTAGCACATCTACTTCGAGCCGAAATAGCGAAGCTATTGAGCTAAGGGGCCATAGAGCCTTTATCTCAAGCTCAGAGCGAAGGGGGTTTGTACAGCAGATATTTCCTGGTACCGAAGAAAGACGGGGTCTCAGACCCATTTTAGATCTGAGGCATCTGAACAAAGCGCTAACAAAGCGAAGGTTCAGAATGCTCACGACCAGAAAAATCCTCGCGCAGATTCGCCGAGGAGACTGGTTTATGGCAATAGATCTGAAAGACGCGTATTTAATTGCGTCACGTCACAGGCGATTTTTGAGATTCGCCTTCGAGGGCCGGGCATATCAGTACACAGTCCTACCATTCGGCCTGTCTCTAGCACCTTGTACATTTACAGTGTGCATGGACGCGGCGCTGGCACCCCTGAGACTCCGAGGCATTCGAATTCTGAATTATTTGGACGATTGGCTGATTCTAGCTCAATCGCCTTTAGAACTCATTCGCCGCAGGACCCTAATACTCGATCACCTCGAGCACTTAGGTCTGAGAGTCAATTGGGAGAAAAAGTTCACTGTTTTCCCAGTCAAAGGATCTCCTTTTGGGACTGGAACTGAACTTGCTGTCTATGACAGCACAGCTGTCATCACAGCGCAGGCGAAACACCCTGCAGATGGCGAAATCCTTCCGCAGCGGTCATATAGTGCCGCTCAGGAGATTTAAAAAAAATGCTAGGCCTCATGGCCTCAGCCTCGGCAGCTCTACAGTTGGACCTGCTGCGCATGCGCCCACTGCAGTTCTGGCTAAAAGCGCGCGTATCGCGCCGAGCATGGGTTCACGGTCGTTATCGCCTCAAGGTCAATCAGGAATGCATTTCAGCCCTGACACTATGGAGAGCGTCAGACTGGTACCGGTCAGGTGTAAGCCTGGGGACTTCCTCGAGCCTGAAGGTGGTCTCCACGGACGCGTCCACCTCAGGCTGGGGAGCACTGCTCGAAGGCAGACCGTTCTTTGGCCAGTGGGCGGAACGAGTCGAACTACCGCACATAAACTGCCTAGAAATGATGGCACTGGACTTAGCTCTGAGGCGTTTTCGTCCTCGGATAAAGGGACACCACGTCCTGGTCCGTTCGGACAACACGTCGGTAGTAGCCTATATAAACCGCCAGGGTGGCGTGAGATCCCGGAACCTCTTCAGGTTGACGGAACGCATACTGGTATGGGCCCAGCACAACCTGCGCTCGCTGAGAGCAATGCATGTGCCTGGTCATCTGAACGTAGGACCAGACAGACTCTCACGGAACAACGTTCCGACGGGAGAGTGGTCTCTACACACACAGACAGTGCGTCTGTTGTGGAAAATGTTTGGCAGAGCGGAAATAGACCTGTTTGCAAACCAGGAAAACGCTCACTGCCCGGAATTCTTTTCGAAGAGCACGAACGCGCTGGCCAGTGTCTGGCCCCGCCGTCCGCTCTATGCTTTTCCACCTGTCTCACTCCTGCCTCAAGTGCTGGAGCGAATTAGCAAAAGCGGATGCTCAGTGCTTCTTGTCGCACCATACTGGACGAATCAACCTTGGTTCCCAGTTTTGATGCGGCTGAAGAGTACTGCCCCGTGGCCGATCCCAGTCAAGAGGGAACTCCTCTCGCAGGCCATGGGCTCGATTTTGCATCCTCACCCGGATCTATGGTCCCTACATGTGTGGGCCATAAACGGGTACCCACTAACCTCCCTAGAGGAGTGTTAGACACGATCGAGCAGACTAGGGCCCCGTCTACTAGACGGCTCTACGCTTCCAAATGGTCGGTGTTCTCTGGTTGGTGTTCAGACCGAGGTCTGTCACCACTTCAGTGCGGGGAAACGGAGATTCTCTCCTTCCTGCAGGAGCTATTGGATAAGGGAAGAACCCCATCCACGCTCAAAGTCTATGTGGCAGCCATATCAGCGTTCGTTAATCCAACGCTTGGCCATTCACTGGGCAGAAACGACCTGGTGGTCCGTTTCCTTAGAGGAGCCAGGAGGTTAAATCCTCCGAGGCCTCCTTCAGTCCCCGTTTGGGACCTTTCTACGGTGTTGAACGCTATGAAAGGGGCCCCTTTTGAGCCTATTCACTCAGTTGACATGAAGCACCTGTCTTTCAAGACCGTGTTTCTTTTGGCTCTCGCTTCAGTGAAGCGTGTAGGGGATTTGCAAGCGCTCTCAGTTAGAGCCTCTTGCATGGAGTTCGGGCCCAACGAACTCTGTAGTCGTGTTGAAACCGAAGCATGGGTACGTACCTAAGTCCCTCAACACACCGTTCAGGGCTCAGGTCATCTCCCTGTCGGCTCTGCCGGCCTCTGAGGACGGAAATAGCTCCCTTTGCCCGGTCAGGGCATTAAGAGCTTATGTGTCCCGCTCCGCTGCTTTTCGACAGTCGGAGCAGCTCTTTGTTTCGTTCAGTGGGCGCTCTAAAGGGCGAGCTGCGACGAAACAGAGTCTATCTCGATGGGTAGTGGACGCCATTGCGCTAGCCTACGCATCTAGAGGTTTGGAATGCCCTCTGGGCATTAGAGCACATTCTACGAGAGGCATGGCCTCTTCGTGGGCTTGGTATAGCGGAATCTCGTTACAAGATATCTGTATGGCGGCAGGCTGGGCCTCCCCGTCTACATTTATAAGGTTCTATAACCTAGAGGTTCCTGCGTTGCAGGCTAAACTGCTCTCGGTCTAGAAGACTATGTATAGTGTTCCTGCCCCGCACTGCGGCCCAGGTCACTCCTATGTTTTAAGCATCACTCACTGACAATGTGTCCCATGAGCATGCTATTACCCCTCATATATATCTATTATTACATATATATGTTATTATGCCCTTAGGGGCACTACTATAGAGGGATGATGCTAATTTTTAGCCGCTCTCCCTATACATTCTTGGTGTAGGCGCTTGTATACCAGGGCGTGCGCGCCCTCGGGTGTCTGTGTCGGTCCAAGAGCACGCACGGCGTGTTACAGGGGTTCCCGTAGCGTCTTTCGACGCAGTACGAGAGAACTCTACGTAAGAGAACGTACTCGGTTACTAACGTAACCTCGGTTCTCTCTAGGAGAGGGAACGAGTACTGCGTCTCAGGCCGTGCGTGCCCACACTGTGTCGCTTCAGTGACGAAAATCAGAGTGGAGACAGCTATGCTCGTATTTATAGGCCTAGACCACGCCCGTTTCGGCGGGAGGTGACGCAGAGGGCGCGAGGCGCCCTCATTGGTCGGCGTCACTGGCCTCGCATAGGCTGTGCTTTTCTGGCGGAGCAGCCAATGGGCGCGCGATTTGCTCCGCCCATTGTTGGGTATAGTTACTTTGGAAAGTAGTTAATTAGGTTACAACGTTACCATCAATTAAAAGTAATCAGTTACGTTACAGCGTTATCTATTCATAAAAGTAACGCGTTAGAGTACTCATGCGTTACCAAAAATAAAAAGCCGTTTGCAGCGCCTCACACATGCTGCAGCTTAATTGACAGACACGGCCCCCTTTAAATGCACCTAGAAGTCGTGACTCCTGGCAATGAATAACGTCAGTCATCCGACTAAATTAACACTGCAGGATAACAATAACAGGAAAGACAGTCATCAATAGGCTATTCCACATAGCGTTTTATTTATTTATTATCACAGAACATATTAATCAAAATTCACACCTTCCCAGCCCGGGTAGACTAGAGATGCGCGGATGGGCTATTACTTCAATAAAAAAATCAATAATTATAATGCCGATATTATTTCAGTATAGAAATGCAAACATCCCAAGTCTACCGGAAGGTCCGGGAGTCTCCCGCATATTGATAGCGGCCCGGGAATTAGTTAAAATCTCCCGGAATCTAGAGCGAGCGCGCCCGCGAGACAGAGTCTGTGCTCCAAACCGTGTACCGCGTGCACAGCAGAGAGGGAGAGAGAGAGAGCAAGAGACCGCGCGCGTGTGCCTTAATGAAGCGCATGTAAACGAGACTCCCGATTCTGAAAAGCCTCTCCACGGGTTCGCTGGAGGGTGGTGGGGTATTGAAGCGCAGAAACACTGTCTTGATCCTGGGGAATTTTTTTTATTAGGGATTTTCCTTTCCTTAAAATAACGGATTACTTTTTAAAAAAAATAACGAAGTTACAGATTACTTAACGCACAAAACTAACGCGTTAAGTTACACATTTCACGAAAAAGGTAATTAGAGTACTCTAACGCGTTACTTTATAACGCGTTACCCACAACACTGGCTCCGCCTAAGGTTGTATGCTACAGAAAAGCGTTTTACATATTTTACAAAATTAAGGATTAATTTTTAGGCTTCAATCTCGAAAAAGAAATATCTTTCCCGTAGCGTCTTTCGACGCAGTACTCGTTCCCTCTCCTAGAGAGAACCGAGGTTACGTTAGTAACCGAGTACGTTTTTTGGTGAGACAAGATAATATGGAAATACAGTTTTCATGCTTGGTAGAAGGTCACCAGTATGTTTTCCCTAATTTATTTTGTATCAGCCTGCAAAGCCATTGAACATTTCCCTCTTACTGGTGGTGGTTGAGGAGAGACCCCGACATCATTGTAAAGCGCTTTGGGTGTACAGTAGTGCATATGAAAGCGCTATATTAATGCCTCATACATTCTATTCTACTTTCCTGTATGGCTATTATGCTTTATTCAACAATCACGCCTCAAATTTGTTTGAAAAATTGCATCCATTGAGTATTTATTTGAATAAAAGTAAATTAAATATTAGTTTGTGTATCAATATTAATCAGAGATGTACCAAATTTAGCTGTAATTTTGTAGGAAGATGCAGCAAAATACACTCTAAAAATAAAAGGGTCCAAAAGTGGTTTTGGCAGCGATGCCGTAGAAGAACCTTTCAGTGAATATTTCTTTAAAGTACTGTGTTTTTTTTTTTTTTGAGTAAATAACATTTTTTCCACTAAGAACCTTTTCTGCATTGAAAAGGTCGCATAGATTTTAAAGTTTTTACATGGAACCGTTAATGCCAATAAATAACCTTTATTTTTAAGTGTATAGCGATGCACAAACAGATGAATAATGTAATGCAGTAAGAAAAAAAACTCCCGTTTTAGAGTGAGACATCTGAACACACATACGATGTTGATGTGGTCACTGGTCACACCCTGAGGTTGTTATTAATATTTAAATGAACAAAAAATGGCAGCTTTGTAATTCACCACAAAAAACAAAAATCACAAATAAAAACCCACCATGGTCAGAAACACACACAAAACAGAAGTCTTTATTAAACATTACTCTTATCATCCAGGGACCTGACACAACAGAAACATTTTTGTGCGTTTGACTGTATAACAACTGTTAAAGCAGAACAGGGTTTGTGCTGTACGTCATGTAGATCTCTGTTTGTCATCCTTTGAGTGAGAAAAGAGGCCCGTCACACGCTCTGTGACGCAGAATGGCTCAATAGTGATGAACCTTTGGGCAGCGACTAAATGCAGAAAATGAATGAAATGGACAGTGCTGAGCAACTGGAAGAGGCTTGTGATTTTCACAACAGGTAGATAGAAGTGAATAGACGCGAGCTCTGTGCATGTCGTGTGCATAGTTGCAGTGAAACGCTTCACACCCCACTCTCAGATGAACTTGTTAAAGAGGAAATCATTCGGCCCACAGCACTGGCCAAAGGTTCATGCGACGGGTTTAGCAGAAGTGATGCAGAGGCAGAGCTGTTGTAAACTGGTACAATAATGATATGCTGACACTGACCCGCCATAACTGGATCACATGGAGAGATGCCCTTTCATTTTATTGGTCCATTTCATATATTGTTTTTATTCAAAGGGACGGTTCATCCAAAATTGAAAATTGTATAATTGACTCAGCCTCATGTTGTTCCAAACCTGTGTGAATTTCTTTCTATTTTGAAGAATGAATCGTCTTTGTTCATATGATAGTCAAATGGGGATCAAAACAACATTGGACCCCACTGACTTTCATAGTATGGAAAAAAAGTAGTAGTTTCAAACATCTAAGCTTGGAACACAATGAGGTTGAGTAAAATACATTTTATTTTAGTTTGGACGGTGTCTAAAAACCAAATAGTGTTCACTTTTGGCAATAAAAACAACTACGTAAAACAAAAGAATTACAATCTTTTAGAAATGATCACGCCAATACAAGAATGTCTTATTTTAATATAGAATTTCTAGACAACTAAGCTCATAATTGTGCATTCTGTCCTCTTTTTTTTTTTTAGGCCTAATAAAGTTTCAGATACGGGGACAGATGTACACGCATCAGTGAATGCTAGCGGTCTCATGAATCCAGATGTCTGGCAGGGATCAGTGCGTTACAGAGGCAGAGTTGTTTGTGAGCTTTACTTAAAGTGATTGTCACACAGAGGCAGTGTTGTTGTTGACAAGTGTTCAATGATTGTTGCAGGAGAGCAGAGGCAGTGATGTTGTAAGGTACAGAGGAGGAGGACGCGGTGGTGCAAGCATCTCAGCACATGTGACGGATGATTAGAAACAAACCTACCACTAACGGCTTCGAAATTGAGATGCAGGAAAAAAAAGGCGTGAACTTCTGTGTGAAATGCTCAGTTACAACATTCTCAATACTTGTGAAATGAGCGTTTAGCTAAAAGTACATCTTGTGTTCTTTGTGAGTCTTCATGTTTGGATATCTCCTTTTTTATTTTATAATCTGCTAATACTGTGTAGAAGGGGGTATCTGTGTCTTTCCACAGTTGACAATTACAAGATTAAAAGTAAATTAAGAAACAATATTAAAAAGCTACAGGAAGGCATTTACCGCTCCTTTAAAACAGATCTCATACACATCTTTCAATCACAAGCTGCTTGTTTACATACTTCATTTCATTGCCACAAACTGCCAAGTTGATCATTCTGATGAAGTCTAATATAGCTCCAAATCATCTGGACAAAATTGCATTTTAACCCCATCATCGTACTTCACGTCTTGAAGTACACGCATCATTTTCAGTGCTAGTGCGACGTGCCCTTGAGCATGATGTGAATCTTGGAGTGAGCGCAACAGTGGGTCGACCATAATCGTGTTCAACTCTTGAGAAAAGTGAGAGAAAAGATAAGAATTGTTCTGCATTCCACCTAAGACAAAAAAATTCAAATCTCATATTTCTGTCAATATAGATTTCATATATTCATATATCTTTTGTAAGAAAACAAAGAATCAAAACAGCTGGAAAAGTTCAAAATGTCCCTGACTTGTGGACATTTGACGTCCTAATTTCCTTTAGCTTGCGTTTATAAAATAACGTCACAGGCCGAGAGAGCGCAAACCCCTTAGACGAGTCCTTCACAGTTTGTGTGGTGGGAGCAGAGCCGGGAAGACACAGTAAAGAGCTGCTTCTGCACACACAGGGCATTTGTTCTGCTGTCTTCTTGAACCACCGCCATAAAAAGCTTGTCACTGAATCACTGGTGGGTTTAAATGACGGTGTGAGTTTTGATCAGGCTCGGCCTGCGTGTAACTCAATTGGTCTTCAGCTAATAAAAGCCAGCCAGGTTTACTGTTCAATTCGGGTCCGGTCGCCCCGGATCAAAGTCTACCGGAATTCTGGTCTCTGGCGCTGGTCTGCTGCGGCTTATTTCTGGTTCCGTACGGATCCCTGTCTGGAGGTGAGAGTCAGGGGGAGTGAGCGGAGGGACTGCTGTGTGCCGAGCTGGGAGACAGACTGGGGCTGCAGCTTCCTGGTGGAGCTCCTCCTCCTCCTCCTCTCGCCCCGCTGCCTCCTTCCAGGCCCTCCGAATTCTCCAGCATCTCCTGAATGAGTGGAGGCATGGAGCCGGGGATCTCCATTTTCAGCGTTATTACCCGTTCCGCTCCTGATTGAGAAATAAGATGTTAGATTGGATTCTGGCTGATCGCGCTTGATCTTCAAAGAGTGACAGTGAATCTAACCTTTAGCGCTGATGCTCCTGAGGTCTGTGATCTTCATCAGCATCTTGGGGAACATGTGTGGTTTGTGAGGTCTCCTCTTTCTCACGTAGATCTTTAGGGCCTCCAGCAGCGGCTCCTGAAGCACATCTACCTTATCCGACTGCTCCAGATCCTGCCGATCTGAGCGCAAGTGCACATCAGTTTTACATCAGCTAACCAAGAATCACACAAGCAGGAAATATAATGTTTTTGTAGACACCAATATACATTAAAAACAATTAAATAATAAAAACATTTGAGGAGATGGCACAGAAAAACTATTTGATGAGTTTTAGAGACTCGTTGTTGAAATTATATTATTCAGACAGTCATGTCTAAATGGAAAAATATATATATTTGTATTAGACAATTACAGCTGCTAATAATAAATGGCAGATTAATCTATAAAACAATAAAAAAAATGGCTTACACAGAAATTATCATTTGTTTAATTAAAAAATAGATAAATCCAGAATAACCAAAATGTTTTTTTTTGTAAATAAATAGTCCAATATTAGATCAGAACAAATAAACTAAAACAAAAAAGCCAATATTGTCTGACAACAGTTATGAGGCAAATATACTGTGCACCCATAGCTGTAAGTTCCTCTTATTTACTATAGTTACATTTTTTTAGGCTTTACACTGTATACAAGTAAAGTAAAAGCACCAGAGAATGGCTAAATACAACCACAATACACAATAAAAATACAGCTAATAAGCAAAAGTCAATGTTATGTGATTACTGACTACATAGAAAACTCAAGACAACATTCACAAACCAAAATATGTTAAAAAGTGTTTCTAATACTTGAATTCTGTTGCCTTTGGCATGCTCAGTTGGGGATATTCAATTAATGAATCAATGAATAATACTATTGATTAGCATTACCAAACATGGACGTTTTATTATTATTTTAATTTAATACTGTGAAGCTGCTTTGATACAATCTGTATTGTGAAAAGCGCTATACAAATATTCTTGACTTGACTTGACTTAGTAGATCTGCAGTACCTCCACACAGCAGACAGATGGCACTGAGAAGCCCAGTCTCTGCATCATCCATCTCCAGAGGCAGGAGCTGGTTGGCGAAAGCGAATACCAGATCTGTCAGTGGACCGAAGCCGGCGTTGTGCATCTGCGTGCGATTCAGTGTCAGACCATCTGAAAATGTCATGGTGTCCTGATCCGGTGTGTAGCGTGTACATATTCGCAGAATCTGAGGAAGCAATTCAAGACACACAGGTGAGCGCTCAACCTACACACCACTGCAAATGTGTAGAACTATTCAAGCACTTTACATAAGGTGTGTGAGATCTGGACACTAGAACACATGTGAGAGTGTGTCATGCTCTCACCAGGATGTCAAGACAGGCGGCCTTTAAGAGAGTGATCTGATCTGCGATAGTGAGCGTGGTGAAGCCGGGCAGCTGCTTGGCGAACTCGACGGTTTTAATGATGCATTTGGTAGACAGTTCGCTGAACTTGTCCCACAGGTCAACGTCCAGAGCGACCCTCTCGTCTGAACTGTTGTTCTGTTCAAGAACAAGACAAAGAGCGTGTTTGGTTGGTTTAATAACTGAGGTCATGATTCGGTTGAGGACGTCACCATTAAGAGCTGCTCTGCCTCAGACTTACCGTGGTGTATTTGCCAAGCTGACAGAGGGAGGGGAAGGTTTCCTGATGGGCTTTCCTCACCCGCTCGATCATCTGCTCTGTATCAGGACTTAAGACGTAACTCTCTGAACACTCCTGCTTCTTCTCGTCCTTCTTCCTCTTGTTCCGGTCGTTTCGAACCGCTGCATAGACAAATGAAAACAGTATTCAAACCACCTGGCATTCCACTCCAATATATATCATACATAAACATATGTGGATTAATATGCTTTATATCTAAAGTGGCAAATGATAATAAACATGACAACATCTGCCACAAGATGGCAGTAAAATCCAGTGTTCGTTTTCTCTGCCTGATGAAAACAGCTCATCATGCACAGTTAAACCTCTTTCAGAACCACATTCTTCTTGTGATTCAATCATTTTGGCAGCTAATTTACTTCAAAACAACAATGAATAAAAGAGGAGGAGATGGATTAAGTGGGAGACCAAGCGGACATGTATGGGGATAAAAATATGTAGGAAAGGAACAGGGATATAGAAATACATTCCTTGCAGAATTTCCAGAGAGAAACTGAGTGCTTTGATGTGACAGTTCAAAAAGAGCTTTAGGTAAGAGACTCTCAATTGCTAAACAAGCAGAAAAAGAGGACAAATTCATTTGATATTACTCTCATCTATTTGTGACACTGGAAACATGTATACAGTGGTATACCTGCCTTAAAATACGGAGTAAATAACACAATAATAGAGAAGAGATGCACACTGTGAACACAAGAGGAATTATACATGCATCCAATATACATCTGCATTAACACAACTGTTTAGCAAAAAGACACTGGGTGAAAGACACTGTTTAAGGCATCTACACTAAGGTTCAGTAAGGTTTAAAAAGAGAAATAAAATAAAAATTAATACTTTTTTTCAGCTAGGACGCATTAACAGGACCATTAGTGACTGTAAAGACATTATAATGTTACAAAAGAGTTTTATTTCGAATAAATGCTCAATTCTCAAAAAACAAAACACCATTTCCACAAAAAATGTATTTGCTTCTTGATCACCAAATCAGTATATTAGAATGATTTCTGAAGTATCATTTGAAAATTCAGCTTTACCATCACAGAAATAAATTTAATTAGAAAATATGTTACAATAGAAAACACTTATTTTAAATTGTAATAATATTCCACAAAATTAAAATTTTACTGTATTTTTGATCGAATAAAGTTATCAAAGATGAAGTGTCATTTCTGCGCCGCTATAGTGTCCCACTGATTGGTAGTCTCAACTCAATCTCATGCCACTGATTGGTCAAATCTAGTCTCAACTTAATTTCATGCCATTGGTTAAACTAACCTACACACACACACACACACACACAAGTGATGAGAAATAAGTGTTGGTGGTTGTTAATAACTGTGACAAACGACCTCTGCTTTCACTAAAATCCAACCTAATCTAATCATGTCACATGACAAATATCAGGCTGCTTTAAACGGGCTCTCCCTCAGCGCCTGCATTCCTCCCTCCTTCCCTCTCTCCGTTTTCCTGGAACCTCACAATCTTTCTCTTTTCTTGTACTCAGAGCCTCAATCACTCCTTTATCTCACGTTTTCTTTGCTGTTTTTGGTTAGGACTCCTTCCTTTGTCTAAAGATAACTCAGTGGCTCTTCTCCCTCCTCCACACGCACACTGGGGGAAGCGAGAGAGCGAGCGAGAGGGGTGGTAAAGGATGATTCTCACTCACTTCTCCCCACAGCCACATATTCATTTCTCCAGAGGGAGCTGGGTGCCAGCGTGGGCTCAGAAAACACAATCTAATGGAGCCATTAAAGAACTATTAACGCAGGGAGGTAATCTTTCACGACACGACATGTGCGAAAAGACGAAACCTGCTTGCAAACAACTTTATGATGACAAGAGCGCACCATCATATCTGGGCGGAAACAAATGAAATATGTAAAATAACAAATCTAGGGCAGAGATTTCATTTTGCTCTGACTGAAAAAGCAAACTACATTTCAGTACTGCACGGAGTGTACATTTTGTCATGCTAATAACAGACAGAAACATTTTTTTCTTAAAAGCGAAAGCAACTAAATCCAACTAAAGGGTAAATTAAAAGTCCCATTGTGACAAATATATCAAAACAATAATAATAATGTGCTACTGTATGACTGACTATATTTTTAAACCTCCCTTTATATTAACTTTAATTGATATTAGCTTTGATATATTAGCTTTAATATTCATCATATTTACTTATTGTCCTAGCACAAATGCACAAGAACATGACTAAGACAGCAAACCTCTTTATATGCTTGTACACAAGCATGTCATTCAAACATACCTTTTAACATCATTGTGAAATATGACAAAAATCACAAATGTGTTTCAATAATGCTAGAAAACTATTTCAGCATCATTCCTACTCCAGTTTTCAGTGTCACATGATCCTTCAAAAATCATTCAATATGCTTATTTGCTACAAAAACGTTTGAATGGCAATGTACATCTTGGATAGTAGATATATAAATTTACCATACATTAGATTCCACAGTCCCTTGAGAGTATCAGGCACTAGGATAATGTATTACACACATATAATAGACTACAATAAAAGGGGCCTTTTATTGGAAGGGGGTCCATAGAAATAATCATCTAACAGTACTGTGGTGGGAACGTAAACATTTCCCAGATAATATTTTACACACTTTTTACAGTTTAAATGGGTCTTTACACATGAAAATGTATATATGAGCCTTTATATTTAGGAAGGGTCTCTCACAAAGGGACAATTCATGGAATCATGGTTTCCATGGTTATTGGATTTTAGTAAATGTATTATAGTAACAAAGACACTTACATTCTTTAGACATGCCCACTTCCAGGCACTTCTGCAGTCGGCAGTACTGGCAGCGGTTTCGTGTGACCTTGTTGATGATACAGCTCTTCTCTCTGTGACAGGTGTACACCATGTTCTTCTGAATGCTCCTTCGGAAAAAGCCCTGAGGAGATAAGCAAGCACGGTGGTTTACTAAAGCTGGAAGATTTACAAATGACACACACGCAAGCAAATTAACACCAACCCCCAGAACCTCAGAAAGGCCGAGGCGGAACAGTTATATAAAGTCACTAATGATTCACCAGATATTCATATATTCACATTATGCGCATCGTCGCCATACACAAACATAAACAACCGCGGCATAGATACAGCGCTCTCTCTCTCACACACACACAAACACACACACTGGCAGGCTGAGCTTGGTTTAGATTTGGTAGTATTATGGCTGCCGGGTATTATCTTCCAGTCCAAGTGCCCAGAGGTTCCCATTGGCTAATACTCAGCAGAGCTTAACCCACATAGACTCAAGTGGAGGGATGCAAATCAGATCTTCACATTATTCTTCTGATCTTAATTACTGCTTGGTCAGACTCTCGAGGACAGAAAGTCAGACTGAGGTCATGAACGTACACAGCAAAATCAGGAAAGATGCAGCTGAAGCCACTGAGAGAGCAGATGTCAAACAGTGACGGTGTAGGCTTGTGCAAGGGCTTTCCGCTGCTGTGCTGCAACCACGACTCTCTGGCAGAGGATTAAACGGTGAAAGCTTCACTCGTGACCGCCGCTGGGCACGTGGGTATTAGTGGCGCTCTGTGCAAGATTCACTGACTGAGCAGAGCATGAACAGTATGTGGGTTCAATGCTTCAGCGGGGCTACATAAGAGAAATGAGAGTCACTCTTTCATACTGCAGATTTATACCGGACAAACAGGGTGAAAACATTTTAACAGATTGGTCCTGATCTAAAATACAATTGGATAAGCCCCATTCACACGTTAATAGGGGTACATAATACTAAAATTATAGCTGATACCAATGAGCTGAAACTACGGCTGATAACTGATAAATGGACACCATTAAAATGCTATTTTAAGAAAAAAAATTGATTTAGAAAAATATTATACATGTATAGATTTGCTAAAAGTTCTCTTTAAATTATTTTCTAAAGATTACATTTAAATAGCCGTTAAATGACAGGTAATCTAAATGTAAAAACAGGGAAAATGAGTATGCAGAATTATATATCCAAAACTTTACAATTAATAATATTGGCCGATAAGCTACACATTGTGATATAATAATAACAATTATTAAAAGAATAAGTGTTGATATTATTATCTATGCATGAACTGTATTCATCAGAGTATGCATTCTATATGCTACAGTTTTCAAAGCAAGCCTACAGCAAAAAAACATCATCCTCCCTCTCTGGTTTAAAAACAATAATCCCCAGGGCTTTTAGTGGAAAAGCCTTCAACATATCAGTCAGGGCACCCAGGGAAGCTTTTAGTGTGTGTGTGTGTGTGCTTTTGACAGGTCTGTCCAGTGGCTGCCATCTAAAAACACTCATGTCATTTCGGCAGGAGCGTGTGTCCAAGGACATGTCCCGCATGCTGAAAGGACGTGCCCCTTTCACACTCGGTCTCAGCTATGAAAAAGTAATAAAGGAAAAGGTGAGCATGGCAGATGTGTGACAGAACGTGTGCTCGAGTGAACGAGCCGAAATGGTTTTCTAATGCGCTGCCCAGAGGCCTGAACTCCCTACATTGGAGCTCTCCTTCAGTGGCCATGTTTTATTCATGCCAGCTCTAATCTTCTGGAGGTCATTGTTGGAGGTCATTGTGGTAGATGCCGATACTGGTTCAGATTGAAGCGTTTCATCTGCAAGTCAGATGCTGCCGTAGATGCACACTGTATGAAGTTGTAAGCGGCTTCTTCCACCTTTTCTTTCACAGTGAAACCATTTAAATTTAGCTGTACATTTAAAAAAATGTGTTTGAATTTCAAAACTAGACCACTCACATAAAATACTGCAGAAACTTCTCACAGCTGTAGCAATAGTATTTGAATTGACTTTGCATGGGCTAAAAAAAATAAAATTAAAAAAAAAAAAAAGCATAAGAGCTCTACACTTTCTCACAAAACAGGTTTAGATCAATAGCAGCCAAATGTTCCATTAATCCTGGCGGACGGTACCCTTTGTACAAGTGACTGCTGTCTCACCTGGAGAGCTGATTCATTGATAACAAACCCATGACAAAAGTCACACCGGTCCACAATCAAAAGGCCTCTTTTCCTCATCCTGCTTCACTCACTCTGCTCTGTGCCGCTGTTGGTCGGGCCTGAAAGCCACAGGAATGAAGCTCAATATCATCACAAGGTGTGAAAAATGCTCTGGCAAGAGAGGGGCAGCTGGGTAATTCCACTGGATTAGGGGCTGCAGCAGTGGACCATTGAAAGGAAGGCAGACGAACAGAGATCCAGACTGAAGCAATGGCTGCAGAAAACGTAGCTTTGCGATAACACAAATAAATTACATTTTAAAATATATTAAAATAGAAATTGCCTAAAATAGAAATCCCCCCCAGACAACAGTAGGAATATTGGGTTTCTGCTCGGACCGAGATTTTTTTTTACAAACATCTGGTTTATTTTTCCAACTATGACAAAACCGAGAGAATACTTGCAGAGCATTTAAGACGAGTTCGTCTTAAGGAAAAGTAAAAGAGGAATCAATTCGGTGTTCGAGTGCTATAACGCGCCTCTCTCTCTGCGTGCGGTTGTGGTCACGGATAACGACCCCACAATTTTGAACGGTAATGTAAATGTTTAAGTATAAAATATTTAAATTCAATAAACACTGCTTCACTTCTCCAATGTAGTTATTCAAGAAAACACTAAATAAGGATGAATAAGGTTTTTTTCTTATTATTGACAAAATTATTGAAATTGGCTGATAATTTATACAAGCAAGCAATGTTACCATGACCAGAGTAAAAGGAGACATGGAGGAGTTAGAGGACATAAAAGATGCATAAAAGGGCTGATCTGTGATCCTAATCTCTCGCTGGGCATCACCTGACCTCTGCGAACCCTGGATTGACCTGCCGGGGAGATCCTGTGAGCGGAATGTGGCAGAAGAGGGCAGGAAGGAAACGGTTTGAGGTCTGCTGTGGCTCCTCTTGGCAGGAGCGCTAAGCCTCTTTAGTGTCTCCACTAATCCTGGACATGAGTATAAACCCCCAGGCGCACTGAGACAACGGAGGAGCAGCCGTGTATTTGTATCAAGTGTGTACTCTCTTTCCAATGGATTTAGACTGAAGAGACCATGAGATCAAAATAAGGTCGTCTGTCTGTTTGGTGTGACTAAGCAGTCGTGTGTATGATAGCTATTTGTGCTTCGTAGCTGTGAAGATTCAAACTAAGTTTTATAACAGCTGCTTAACCATCTCAGTGAGCTGCCTACCTAGGGAACACTTTTAGGCTGCGTTTACACTTGGCATTAACATGCGATCACCATGATCCGATCAAGCAGATCAAATCATTAGCCAATCAGGACACTGTGCGTTTACATTTGTTCATATTAAGTAGCCTCTAAATCTGGATAACAGATCAGATTTCTGTTTCCTGCATAATATTTAAATTAGGTCTGTAGCACGACACCAATAAGAGTAAAGATTATACAAATTAAGCAATGTCCCAATTGCTTTCACTCACTCTACTTTTCTGTGCAATCTCCATCCTTAAATCAAATTAAATTTTTTGAATGAAGGAATATTTCCTTCAATATTGAGTTGATCATACAAAAATAACAATGGTTAAGTCACATCATCGATCATCGGGGTTTAAGGTTATTGCATGCAATGACTACATTAACAGAAATGGGAGATTAATAAACATGCTGAAACAAAAACATTCAAAAATGTTTTTTTTTTTAAACATTTCAAATATTCCTATTATTCCTCTGGCAAAGCAGCGCACGCTCTTCATTAAGATCTCATGATCACAGCTGTGATTGTACAGGCGATCACCTCGTTCAGATAATGTTGCACAATTAAAATGAAAAATGACACACACAGTATCATGTAAGTCTAAATAAACTGTTTTAAATATTGGCGTTTATTGTAAGGTTCAAATAAATTTAATGTATTGTCTAAACTGCGTCTGGCCATTATTTTCTGACAGCACATGGGGAGACTGGGCGGGGATTTATGACGTCCACCTGTGAATGCAGACACGATGGCTGGATTGCATTTACATTACACTGAGATCCGATCACAATGCGTCCTCGACTACCTCCGAAACAGGACACGCTGATCGGATAACATTCAGAAGCGCGTTTACACTTGTCTTTTCAATGTGTATGTGGACAACATCCAGATACAGGTCGCATGTTAATGCCAAGTGTAAACGCAGCCTTAGATGTGCTCCCGAAGTGAAGTTCGCCTCAAATGTTAAACGGCAAAATGAACGGAGATTTTCCCAAAAATTAAAGACAAAAATGCAAGCATCCTTTACACATTGAAATCACAGAATGCATTGCGACAAGCTCTGTGAATAAAAGATCGGGGACTGTAACAGAGACAGGGGTGTGCCAACTGCCACAAAGAGGCCCCAAAGATGTTCAAACAGTAGCAGCACCACTGCTCTGAATGTACTGGCAGATGTAGGCGTAAAAAAAATAATGGAGTGACGTGCTGATGTAGTGTTTATAGAAAAGAAAAAAAAAACGAGAAACAACTGTTCAAAGTTAACTGCAAACAACCTTTTGGCTATGCCAATAAATTGACCCAAAAACAGAGCAACCAACACTGAGATGCCCTCTTAAAAAGTATAAGCCCCTCCCACTTGGACAAAACCATTAAGTAATTAAAGGTAAAGAAAAAAAAAGAGAAAATAATTTAACAGTAACAACAAAGAGATAAACTGTTAGAATACAAAAATATATAAACATTGAAAACAAAACAAATTCAATTAATTATTAATGTTTAACAATGTTTAACGAAAAATCAAACAGAAAACCAATCTCCCCCTCACACATGAACAACAATTAATTGTGCCTTCTATTGGCGGGAAAGAGATATTCAAAAATGGTGGCAGTTACTGTGACCAGGTTTTGTCTTTTTGGTATGGGAAAATGTTCCAGTACGCAAGTATGACAATTTATTTTATACACGTGGTTAATTGAAAACAATAAACATTTACCCCGGTAACCGGTCTTGTTTGAATTCTTAACACAATACATAAATCAACATAGTGAAATGAATGACTCCGTAAATGTTAAAGTCGGCATGAAATCAAAATTGACCCTTTACTTTGTTAGCGGATATTACTAGTCTTGTGGTGAACAATTAATCCGTGCAAGTTAATGCACGGAAAAAAATAGTTTGCCGAAGTTATCTTTAATCAAAGTCTGAAAAGTTACTTCCGGGTCTGGAATGGTTCTTTTTCTGATGACATAGGCTTGACGACTTGGGTTGGTTAATCGCTTAACCCCTCCCCTCAAACCGTTACTCTGCTATGGGCAGAGATGGAGAGGAGGAGCGCTGAAGTAAAACCCTGCCCTCTGTTCAATATTCCCTTTCACTCGGAAATGCGTCACAACACTGGAGAAAAGTCATTTGCAACTTCCGGTTCACGCGGACTTTAAACTAAAGAAAAAGGACATGGAGAGGACAGGAACAGCACTTAAACAATACACAATCATTGACACACATATCTGCGTTAACTGGTGTTAAAATTTGTGCAAAACAAATGTTATGTTAGTATTAAAAGTGTATGTATGCATAGTAGCCTATGTTCTCAGTCCAGTGTCATAATAAAAGTAATTTCACAAAATAGAGTCATAGTATTAATGTGTGATTAATGCCCCCCACTGTGACAGGGACGAAAAGGACAAGTCACCTAAATGTGTTGTATGAGTTCAGCCAGATTTTTCAAACCCTGCAAACTACTTACACAGTGCAAGACTCGTTTAAAGGAGTACAAAGAGTTTTATCGCTCATAACTTCTGGAGATAAACTGTGCAAACACTAGCCAAAGATTAAACTTTCTAGAGTGCCTGTGTTGGCACACACTATCGAATGGAGTATACATTGAAAGGCTGTGCATCAGGCTGTACGCATAAGCTAATGCGCATAATCGCTTTGAAATTGAAGTGTATTTTGGGCTTAACTAGCATGCTAAGCAGCCGGCAGCTCACTAGGGTTTGGAGCACAGCTAACCAAAACCTCAAAGGTTGATCATTCTTGCACACACACTGATTGACAAACAGTTCAGGTGGACCGTTGCAGGATATCTTTTACGGACAAGTGTGACAGTCACAGCTCATACTGGTGGTTAATTTTCAAGCAGAAATGTTCTGATCTACAATCGGACTTGTGATGCAGCCTGAATCATAATCACACTGTGTTCATTTGATGGCCAGAGGATACTGAGCCTGGTTTCTCCCAAGGTTTTTTTTCTCCATTCTGTCACTGATTGAGTTTCTTGCACTGCCACCTCTGGCTTACTTAGTTGGGGACACTTAATATTCAACAATATGATTGATCTAACTGTACTAGGGCTGTAATCTCCCAGTCGACTAGTCGATTTATGGTCGATACGTTCTGGCTCGAGCAAAATTCTGATTGGTCGATTTTTTTCGAGGGGGGGAGGGGGATGGGGGTTCAGAGCCCCCATGATTCACAGGTAACAGTCTGTCTTCAGAACACCCCCGTTGTTTTTGGATTAGCACAACCCTTTCGCAGGGAGCTTGATTGACAGGCAATCTGCCCAATCAAACTTCGTCGTTCGCCATTTTGTCCGACAAAGCAGTCAGGGCAGGAGAGTTGGTAGATTAACATGAGAGGATTTGAACTTGAAAATCGGAGTGTACTGACACCTTTCGGCGGTTAAAACAACATTCCTTCTTATGTTCATTCATGTTTATTTGATGCTATAAATTAACTATAGCACTAATTTTAACTGAATAATGACTGCTGTCAAGTTATTTTCCTGTTTATCAATGTAAAGCTGCTTTGAAACAAACTGTATTGTATAAAGCGCTATATAAATAAAGGTGACTTGACTAGTAAATTTAACCAGGTTAATCCATTTCTACTGATGATTAGGTCAGACTTGTTCAGTGTGGCATACAGCATCCTATCTTCACACAGAATTTGGTGTTGACCAAATCAAAAAGCGCATAGAGTGTTTCAAATAAGTCATGTATAAGTTATTTTAAATTAGGATGCCACCTTTGAGGGTAACTTAGTCTTAACAGAAATGCAAAAAAAGGTCTCAAACACATTTCTGATTTAAAGGGGTGGTTGATTATGATTTAACTTTTCTAACTTTAGTTAGTGTGTAATGTTGCCGTTTGAGCATAAACAACATCTGCACATTTCCAATGCTCAAAGGGAGATATTTGCTTTTAAAGAAATCATATTTTAAGGACTACAACAAACGGCTGGTAGGGACTACACGTCATTCCCCCCCTAAAATTTACATAAACCCCGCCCCCAGACCACGATTTATAGATTATCATGACAGAATATGCCAATCAATGACTAGAAGATAGTTAACTGCACATCAGCGGAATCAATTATTCAACTAACCATTCAGAAATGTCCAGTTGCATTCTACATGTTGTCACTTCTTGAGTGTCTCCATCATTGTCTGACTCTGGTTTGAACATAAAAGCTTAAAAGTTTTTGAAATTTTCAGTGCATGTCTGTGTGAGGTAACAGGGCACACGCTGTTGAAGCTCCGCCCTCTGTGACGGGAGCAGCAGCTAATTTGCATTTAAAGGGAGAGACACAAAAACTGTGCGTTTTTGCTAACCCTCAAAAAGTGACAATTTAAACAAGCTATATAAAAATATATAGTTATATATGAGTTAAAACTTCACACACACACACACACACACTCAGGGGACAAAGACTTATTTTACATCTTGTGAAAAGGGCATTATACCACCCCTTAAAGGACATATAACTCAAAAGCTCTTTGTTCATCTCAAAACAGACAAGGCTGTAGGAGTGATGGGTGCTTTTTGAAGGAAAAGACAAGTGCTGATATGTCCTCCTAACATTCAATAGCAGTGAGAAAGGGAGAAGATAGCACATGCAAATTTAATGAAGTTATGTTTATTTTCTCAGCGAGCACTGCTGTGTGTGCGTGCGCACATGTAGCTCTCCACCCACGCTTCCCTGCGGCTGCACTCAGATAGGGGGGCTTTGTAACCATCATAGTTTAACTCTAAACCCCTGTGATTCTCTTTCTCAGGGAGACACTGTGTAGATCATAGAAATGTATACACAACTAGTTTTCAATTATTTAGTAGCAAAGAAATAAAAGGCAGGGATTCACCGCTGAGCCAATGGGGTCTCCTCCCCCCAAAAAGAAATTAACGTCAGAATAGGAGGTTGTCACCGGTGGCAACACTAGCAACATGGGATGATAGAACCCCAGATATGGCAAAGATAGGATACCAGAAGTATTCATTTTCAATCATAAAAATCAAAACCAGTTGTTTAGTTTAGTTATAAAACCAACTATTTAAGCATCATGATATTATAATGTTCAGTGTGGAAAATTAATATTCAATTAGAGATTTGCTAAAGATCACATTTAACTGTTAAATTATTAGCATTTTTGAAGAGTAACTTCAAGTGAGTGTTAAGCCAGGTGCACATTGTACCGTCTGAGACAAATTTTGCAAATCCTAAAAGATTCTTCTGATAAAATCTGAAGTCTTTGATCGTTAGTTTGACATGTCCACCGACAGCCAATTAATGACCATTGCGATCACATTTTACCTCTGACAAAATTCTGGCAGTGTCAGAAGCTTTGATTCACAGTCCTCCTGGCATTTGTCCATCAAATTGTCTTCGTTTTTCAAGACAAGCCATGAGCAAAATTAATGTTAAAGATCTCTTCGTAGCCACCATTTCAATCGTGCGTAATGTAGCTCACTGTCACCGAACGTGTCATTGACTGATGTAAAACTCCGGACAAGTTCTTGCGTAAAAATCAAAAACAAGTGCGACTCATTTAAAAAAAAAAAAAAAAAAAAAAAACTTTTAGCAAAACATCTTTCAAAAAGCAACAGATATATATACTTGACTTCATATACCTGCCTGGCCATTAGTTTGTGGTGTTTGTTTGCAGATGCCACTTAGCTGATATTGGATGTCTTATTTAGACAAATGTGACTTAACGGTCCAAAAACATTTTAGGGCCACAGCTCAATCCTGCAAACCAGGGTGGTATGGATTCTTACCTTGCACCCTTCACATGCGCTGACTCCATAGTGGTAGCCCGAGGACTTGTCCTGGCAGACGAAACAAGGCTTGTAGATCCGTGGGGGAGGCGGTGGAGAGGGTGGGCTGGGTACGATCTCCTCCGAGCTTGTGCTCTGGGTCTCCACAGCTACAAGGGAACAGAGACAGTCTTTAGTTTGACTCAATGTGCCATAATTTCCTCACAGGGGTTATTAGGTTCATTTGAAGAAAAAAAGAAAAAAAAAGAAAAACTGTTTTGTCTTTTAGCAACAGTCTGCAGAGACCTTCAACCTTCAAAAAGATCCCTCCGCTCCCCAGGAAGGCTCAGTAAGGGAACACGCATGCACGATGAGCAGCTAAGGTCATGCTTGTCAGGAGGACGTCTATATTCCTGGTGCGAGCAGACAGATAGGCTGGTGCCACACTCTCCTTAAACACTCACTCTGCTTTCTTCCTGGTTTCAGTTGCTACCAACTGGGACGAGTGCCAGCCTTAATTAATAAAGTCATGACAGCCAGCCGGGGTGTGGAGGGAGAAACCGCACGCTGTGCTTGAGTGGAGGGAGCGCCCGAGCCACATGGCACTGTCACTGGGCTGCCATGACCAAGGAACTCACGAAACAACAATGCAATTTAAATAGCAGAATATGAAGGGAACCCATGACAGAGTATGTCCTGCCCTCTCCACATGTCAACGGCACAAAACGACAAGGACGCTGTATTTTGAATAGCTGAAATTCTTCACGTCACTGATGTTACCCCTGTATGAATATGCCCACATGTAAATGATCGACTCTGCATGGTGGTGATAATGGCACCGGCATAATTTCAAACCATAAACGTACACACAGACACATTTACGCCGCAACCCTCATGCGTCTCTACCCTGCCGTCCTCCTCTCCCGCTGCCTCCCAAATGCTATGCTGTGGAGGAAAATAAGAGATAAAGAGAGATACTGCTAGTGAAGGGAAGCACACTACTATGTGGGTGCAGAGTTACACAAAGATTCAGGTGTTGTTTCAATAAGCCCTCATAGATGTTTGAAAAGGGCCAAATTTGAACATTAAGAAAACTTTCATTTACTTTTACATGAACATTTTCCATTCTCTGACCTTTTGAATGTTTTTTTTCTACTGTACTTTTATGAGTTCTGTTATGACTGACCTAACCTTCAGGTACAGGTGACTTAACTCTATTTAAAAGGTTTAAGCGGTTAATGTTGTAATGTCATCATAAATGATTTCTGATAAAAACAGGACTTTTTATTAAGTAGCCAATAGCTTCACAATTGAAATAAAAGTAGGCCTATCTGTAGGCTATAAAAGCTAATTCTGTCAACATTAGGATATACACCAATGTGCAAATGGTTGGGGTTGTAAGTAAAACAAAACAAAAAATCTATTAAAAAGTCTATTATGCTCACCAAAGGTAAAACTACAGCCAAAAAAAAAAAATCTGAATCATGAGACATATTACAACTTATCTCTTGATAAAGCAATCTGTAGCAGCTATGTGGTAGAGACAGACAGCATGGTCTGCGTTACACTAATCCAGTGAGTCAGAAATCGAATCAAACCGTGTCTGCACTGGGTGACACTGTCCACCTACAGCACAGCCCCAACATCACAAATGCAAATGCCTGAATGATGAGAAATTTCCCTCTTTAACTATAAGAAAACTGGTGACATTAGCTCAACAGCGAGTTAAGTAGATATTGCACATCTTTGTCTATTTCGAGTGATATAGGAGAAAATGAGGCCTCACTTCCATCACACTACACATGCACTGTTGCTGAGCCAGTGGGCAACAGTCTGCGTCTATTTCCTGTGTTCAGAAAAAGCAGTCAAAGCTAAAAATACGCAACCTGGCACCATCACGGAGTCGGATGAGGATGTCGAGTTCTTATCTCTTTCCACACACATACAGCAAACGTGCACACAAACGCAAACATGTTTCCCAACACACGATCAAACGCTAACACAACCGACTTCAATGCAGTGTGGTGAGACTGAGCTGCTAAAGGGTTATATTTAACAAATCAAATGTGGGAAGAAAACAAAAGAAGAGTGCCATAAAGGGAAAGTTTATGGAGAATTACACATTTATTCCCCAAATATACAGACTACACCTTCTCACCAATGCTTTTACATGACATTTCCAGTTAAATCACAGGATAAAAATAAAAAACATTTTACAGGAATGACACGCACAAAGATCCATCTCTTGCCTATAAGAAATGAGCAAGTGCTGATAATAAAAAAATGAAAAAAGCCAAATATCTGCCAATATATTGGTCGACCACAAATGGGAACCGAAGTAATTTGGCAGAATAATAATAATAATAATAATTCATAACATTTATATAGCGTTTTTCTCGACACAAAGCGCTTTATATAGAAGGGGGGAATCTCCTCAACCACTCTGAAAACAGCAGCAATGTAACAAAGCTTAGAATTTTTTTATTATTATTGTCCATTAATGCAACTATTTTGCCTTACCACTCAATATACTTACCCGACACCCACTACAAGAATGTTTTAATTTAATTAAAATTGATATAATTTTTATCTATATTTCTCTAAATCTGCACAAAGTTTAACCAAATCTGAAATCTTGAGCTGCAGGTCTCAGTCAATGAGAATAACTTATCTTTTTTTTTACAGCACAGTGGCATCTCTGTGCAAAACATTCACAGAAGGTACTGCAGTTTGTATTTTCACACAAAGAGAGAACAGGAAGTGAGAAAAACTACCGGCTGGCATAACACATCCTGCTCTCATGAAAGCCAGAGCTTCGAGAAGGTGAGACTGATATTAGATGTCAAAGAATTAATTTCTCTCCCACAATTATTCTCACTGTTGCACTTGTTCCCTTTCAGCAAATCTCACTCGCTTTTTCTATGCCATTCACTCGTTCCCTAGAGCGCCGTCTGACCTCTTTCTGCTGCACAGCTCTGATATGAGTGGCACATTTTCCATAACAGGGACAGAGCTCAGCGCAGATCCAGGACAATGTCATGAGAACTGCTCTTCTGACAGCACACACTCCAGCGGTGGGTGAAATTATGCCTTCATCTTCTCTTGCCCACACCACAGTTCCTCAAACTTCCTTTAAACTTGATCCGATTAATAATAAATAGTGAAAATTAAAAATTTAACTGCTGAACTGAACTGAGAGAAATCCCCACTCTAATATAAGTGAAACGGTTGGAACCTGCTTTCCTGAACCCGAATAACCCTGAATAAGCGCAGAACTGGTAGCACGAGCGGCTTCCTGTGAAGCTGTGATCAGGTGGCACGCTCTAATTACGCACTGTTGCATCTTTGAGACGACGCCTCTTAGTCATGGCTGTTGAGTTGGCCTGTAGCTCTAGACTACAGAACAACCGTGCGCTGAAATCAGGTTTAATTATGCCCAGAGGTTCGACACAGGGTAACCTTACATTAAACGCTGTGAGGCTTTAGAAACGGGTTGGCTTCATCACCTGTCTGAGACGGCCCTTGTGTGCACGGAAAACATCAGTTATCAAGGTGTTCTTTAGCAGTTTGACAACCCCACGTCTTTCCATGGTTAAATCCCACATTAAAACTGCCAAGACATAGGCTCGGTTCCAAAACCTTGCAAGCTGACAACCTAGATCACATATTAAATCAAGTATGCAGTCTTTTAAAACACTGTTTTTAGTTACAATATAAGGCAGCAACGTAGGCATTCTTCATAAAAGAGGCAAACCCAGAATGCATAGAAACTATGTAGAGGCAGCTCTCTAGGTTTTGGAGCACAAATATCGTTCTCAATGATCTTAATCATTCTTATCAGTTTGTGAGGGTCTAAAACCCCAAGAGGACAAAAATGGCATCTATGCCTAATAATGGCATTAATGGCAGCCAGCATTGACGTCCTCTCAAAGGAAGAGAAGCAGCAGTTGAGAGGGAGAAAGAGGTTCTTGTATCTCACTTCCCTTCCCCAGATTGTTAACTGAACTCAATGAACTGCCCTGACCCATGTCTATTAATGAAATAAGACAAATCATCACACAGAGCAAAACAAACTTTGAAAACTTGTACATTATAAAAATACTACAAAAAATAAATATTAAAAATATACCACATACATTTTATATTGCATCTTTTAATCACATAATTTTATATCTTAAGAGCAAAATCGTTAATGATAATCAGCATAAGTGGTCCATTTTAAAATAAACTATAATAATGCATAGGCCTACTTCTGTATAAATCTGTATAGATCATTTATGTAGATTTGTAGCTTAGGGCAGAGGTGCCCAAACTTTTTACTATGAGGGGCTGTTGGCTGAAAGTAAATGTTGCACTATATTAGTTTTTAAAATCTGATTCACTTATATTTTCTACAATCATAAAACAAAAGTCAAATAAGTTAGAAATGAAGATATGCTTCCATGCCATGTTTCCCCCTCCCCATTTCTCACCCTTTAGTGATACGACATGACAAATTAAAGGTCATCACGGGCCAACTCCGGTTTGGGTATCTCTGTGTTAGGGGTTTTCCTTCCCACTGTTGCCTTTGATTTCTTTGATTATTTTTTATAATAAAAAAATAAATGAAGTGCAAACTTGAGTATTTAAAAACTGCTATACAAAAAAATTACACCAATCAATGCACATACTAATATTCCACTACCATATTCCCACATGGATATATTATTTCACGTAGATGTACACTACATATACTGACATTTCACAGGACATGTCAATACAGGCTACAGTCAGCAATTGGAGCTCTCTGTAGTAAACCTAGTTTAATCAGACTATAATGTTACTGCACACAGAGTGCGCAAAATATTATAGTGTGAAAGTCTTTTGAGCTTGTGGGTGTGTGTCTAAGTGTGAAAAATAGAGGAGAGACTGCGAGTTATGTGTGAGAGAGCAAGAAAGATAGAGAGCGTGTGTGAGAAAGAGAGGAAAAATAGGGCAGAGCATGAAAGGAAAACGCTGCATACCTCTCAGCGTTGGCGGTAGCTCTCTGGGGGAAAGCGGATCCTGGTACAACTATTAAGCCTCCCTATACTTACCCGACACACACTCAATAAAAAATGAGCCCCATTTCTTTGTGTTATTCAAAGTTAACCCAGTAAGAGAGGGATGAATACAAATGGAATCAAGGCCTCATCATTACCAACACCATTATGGTAATGGGACAGTGCTGCTGGGCACAGAGAGATAGAGACACTGGAGAAAAATGAAGGAGCGTGCAGGATAAAAAGCACACACTCATGTGAGACTACGATGTAGGTCACTTTGCACCAGAGTGCCGGTGAGTCACAGGCCTGGATCAGTAGCTCAGTCGCGTGACTCATCCCTTTAAGCTCTGCCTCTTCTCTGCTATTGGTCAATGAGAACGTGACAGGCTGCCTTTTCCCCCCAATAGTCACATATTTTAGTTGGGGAACTGATGAAATAGGCCTAGTTTACTCATACCTCTTGTGCTGGTATCCAGTCTCACATATTTTTATACATGTAACAGAAGATAGAAATGTGCTTTACATATATAAGATATACTACTGTTAACATAGCCCACTTCATACATGAACACAAAAAGATGGATTTACACAGGCCCAGACTTTCTACAAACAGGGTTTATATATATATATATATATATATATATATATATATATATATATATATATATATATATACACACACACCGGTAAATTATATGGGTGACAGTGCACAGAGACAATGTTTAACTGCAAAAGCCTCAAACTTTATCGGTCGACGAGGAGCAGCACTGAAGGTCTGAGTAATTCAGAAAAGTCACTAGCCCAGCACAAACAGATTGACATTGCTGGATGGTCAATTTCCATTTCGCAACACAGTCATGACTTAAGCTGCAAAAGTGAGAAACCTAGATGGATAACATTTTTTTTTTTTAAAAGGTAGTGAGCAGCTCCCAGGCACTAGACTACAAGCAAAGATCTCATGCTCTGATTCATGAGTCATTGTTTACACAGCACACAATAGGTCATGGGAACAGCATTTGCCCACAAACCAGTACTGTTGTTCAAGTAATAAAGTCTTCTCTAATCTTCACAATAAAATGTCTTTCATTGAGCGCCCTGAATGCTCAGAGTAATTCAAACTTCTCTCATCTCAAACACATGCTCTCTTGTGTGGATTTCAGTCAGCTGGTGAATGGACTGAATCACAGGGACTTTTACAGTCCATTTACGTTTGGAGTCAAAATAAAGTCATATGCGTTTGTTCTGTCAAAAAAGATGCTGACTGGAAAATAATAGGCAGAATATGATCACTTTAAATTGACATTTGACTAATTTGATTTTTTTTTTTACTTTTAACAATTTTTTTATATTTTATAGTTCAGTTTAGTTCTCTTACAACCACGTCAGTCCCATCTGCACTTTTTTGGAATTGCACTCACGCTTATTTGCCCTGTATATTAAATCAGGCCCTTAAGAGTTCACACCCAAAAAAAGCCAACATATTTTATAAGATAAGTTATTGACAATTGCGCAACAGGTATGATTCAGTTTACGACACTTCTCATTAATTTAAAC
This sequence comes from Phoxinus phoxinus, assembly GCF_949152265.1. Taxonomy (NCBI): domain Eukaryota; kingdom Metazoa; phylum Chordata; class Actinopteri; order Cypriniformes; family Leuciscidae; genus Phoxinus; species Phoxinus phoxinus. The sequence goes on from NC_136876.1 coordinate 29,078,689, forward strand.
GGTAGGCTATTCGTGGCATGATTCTGAACGAAAGTCAATGCCGTCAATGCTGTAATGTGACATCAAGGCACACGTGATCCAAGTTAGCCATTACGCTTTCTCCAATGGTAGAGCACAATCTCCTAATAATAAGACCATCTCTGTTTGATCAGGTTTGTGCCAAACACTGCAAGGCAGTGGCACTTCAGGTCAGGATTTGAGAAACCCAGTTGCCTGACTTTCTTCTCTGGAACACAAAAGATGATATTTTGAAGCATGTTGGTAACAGTTTTAATGCCCATTGACTTCTATCATAAAAACAAAAACATCACAAACAACATTTCTTAACATATATTTCATGTTTCACAGAAGAAAGTAAAACTTACAGGATTTGAACGACATAAGGTTGAGTAAATTAATAATTTTTTCGCTTTACGGTGAACTATACTTTTAACATTAGATTGATAAATGCTGTAAAAAATGTTGTTAAATGTTTGTTTGATACCTAATGCACTAACTAATGTTCACTTCTACATATATTGACAGTTAATTTACTACTAATGTCCATGCATTAATATATAATATAATCACTTATAAATTAACTGTATATATTAAAATTATTATCAATTAGAAGGCTGCACGATTAATCGCAATTAACACAAAATCGCGCTTAAACCAATTTGGATTGCGATTATTTTGCATGCACAGCTTATCAGTGACGTAGGGCGCAGCTCCATCTGAAAGCACTGCGAGTTTGAGTCGCTTATAACGTGCTACGTGCATTTGAAACATCTTTCCAAAACATAAGCATTTATGAACCTCTTGTCCAACAAAAGACAACATTTCTTAAATCAATCTTTAAATCAATATTAAATTCCAATCTTCTGTTTATTCAGCTACAGCTATAGTATGATGCCTATAGGGATTTCCTGGAATGACGTGTGTCGTCTACTTCTGCGGCGGGGCAAATTTGGCGTCTTAAATGGGTCAATAACGTGACGGGTCAACAAAGATATGATATCCAAAGTATGTAAGGTATTACAACTTGACCTCTTCTATTGAATACAAAATGTTTTAATTATATTTTACTACATATAAAAGGTATTTGAAAGATTTTGAAGTGTCAAAAGGTCATTCGGTTTAACCGTCCGAAGGCCAATACAGCCATTTCATTTGTGATTAAAATATCTTAAAATGTAATAAATGTATATATTTTTGATTCTGGCATGATTTTAGAACATTATATATCAACATAGTGCAAATTGGTATTAAAATTATGTGTAGAAGTCATTGCTTTGTTATGAGAAAGAATGTCCGGAAAAATAAATTTCATTGATGTAATTCGGAGTAACCAATATAAAGGCACCATTTTGGATAAAGTCATGCGGCCAATATCATGTGACAGGATGTGACATGGGGACCACACGGTCGTGAAGTAAAGTAACTCACTCATAACTATTTGAAAAATTCATGTTTTCACTTGCTTATACGCATGTCCCGAAATATCAGGTCATTCGATAAAACCGCTATAAAACAAGGAAAATGTTGTTATATTTAAAAAAACTTATAAAATGTCTGATTGTCTTTTTGCTAGCTAGCCAGGTAACTGGCTATCTAGCTAGATATCAGCCTGTTGGCAATGTTTGAAAATATTGTTGTAATATTAGAATATAATAGAATAATATTGTTTTAATAACTAAAGGAACTACAATAATACAAATATAAAGCAGATTAGGGTTTTTTCCCTACATTTACCCTTTTCTCATTTCCCTGTGCAAAGTTTTACTTGAATATGTAGGAGGGTTTAGAGTAGTACAATAAAATGATTACATTTATGAGATCAGTGATGATTTTTTAAAAATATTTCTTGCATGGTACACACACTATATACTATCTCAACATCAATGTCTAATCAGGTTTGTTTATGAACAATTATCTGCAAATTAATAATTTTAAATATATTCATGGTTAAACCGAATTACTTTTTTGGTTACAAATTTTGTCAGTCCTGTAAAAAAAAAAAATGACAAAAGCAGTGTTAATTGATTGTACAAACCACAATCTTATTGTTAACACCTAGGTAAACTAAAGAATGGTTTCAAAATTAGTTTCTTTACACTTTTAAAAACCTTATTCGTCAATGACTCAAATACACATTCCCCTGGTTTCACAGACAACGCTTAAGCTAGTCCCAGACTAAAATGCAGGTTTGAGCTGTTTTATCTGAAAGCAACTTCCACTAACAGATCTTAAAATATGTCAGTTCCATTCTTTTTGCCTCAAGATGCACACCAGTAATGTATTTTTCTACGGCATGTTTATAAAAGCTACTTAAATGTCCTAATTGATCTAAGGCCTAATCCTGGCTTAATCTAAACCCTGTCTGTGAAACCGGGCCATAGTGTAGGTAACTATAAAATTGACTATTCTTCTCACACTTCTCTGATCACTTTAAGTGTTGTAAATCTCAGATACAATTCTCTGAACTGCGGTGCTGTATGGTGCCCGTTATAAATCAACTAACATGAATCATGATCATTATAAAGGTTTCTTTACTGACAAAACACTCACATTTAAAACATGTGAGTTTTTTACACAAAATATAAAACATTATGCAAGTTTACTGCAACAACAGAGCCGCAAACTTCACATACTTTCAAAAATCCAGCATTGAGTTGATCCTGATGAGCACTCATTGTCACAGTGGTAAACGTTCTCCTTCCACAAGGGGTTTCGCGTCACGGCATTTATGGTGATGCATTCTAAAATAACGCTCACCTTGTGCAGGACATGCAATAAATTAGGCGAGGTGTCGCATTTGGCAAGAAAAGGCAAAAAATGTGAAAAGAATTGTAGCAGAATTGTAGTTTGCAGCATACCAAGAATACAGACTACTTTGCTGTTATTAGAACTGTAACTGTTATTTAGTGTTAAATTATTGTAGTTGGGTTAGATGGCTTAGGTTTTATTGTGAATTTGTTATGTAAATTTGTTGCGTTTCGTATTTAGACTACTTATATCACCTTAATTTTATATATTAAATTAAGATTTTTTTAAATACATTTTTTCAATAATAAAGCCGTTCCTTAAATGTCATTTACCGTCGTTTTGAGGCTCTTTTTTTTTTTTTTTTTAAGGATCAGTTCAGAAACCGTTTAGGTAAAGGTACAGTTTTAAAAGTATCGATTTGTCACCGGTATCAAAAAAAAAAAACTTCATCGCAGCCTTTTCCAAATCACAAGCAGTTTCATTTTGATGAATCGTGCAGCCCTAGTTAGAACAGGTCGAAATAAATCAATAAATCACAGTCTGCAGTCACATTCCAGTCAAATGTGTATAGCAGTCATTACTGTAGCTATAATTTTAATTGCAGCTGTATAAGCGATTATGGAATCCTATAAATTATTTGTTGCATAGAATTTTTTTGGCAAAAACAACATGTCTTTTTGTGGTAGGGAAAGTATAAATATTGGCAGGGAAAATACAAATTTGTACTACAATCCCACTTGGGCCAACAGGTAAAAAGATAAAAAATAAATCACTACTGCACCCTGGATTGGTATTTATTTCCAAAATAGTGACATCATAAAATGTATAAAAGTAGCATTCGAAATTGCATGGATTTAATGTCCCGTTTAAGATGGATTTGACAAAAATAGCAGAGATGGGTATTTAACATCCATCGCCCCATATAATCATTCATTTTGACAGTACAGATGTAACACATAATCAGTGACAGCCTCACTCCTATAAATACAGCAGCGAATGGCTGATTTGAGGTCCAGCGTTGCTAGCGAGCCCACGGTGGAGTGTAACAGAGAAGCAGTGTCTTTTCATCACGGCAGCTGAACTCAGCAGGGTGAAGCGTGAACGCTTGTCAGGGCTCTTTGTGGTCAAAACCAAGAGGTAGCAATTTTCCAATTAAGCCACATTTTATGGGTTCCTTGGACAGCAGAGGGAAAAGGAAAGCCCTGAAAACAAACAAATAAGTGTGGTGCAGCACGTGGAGACAAGATTAGCATTTCCCAAAGAGCCTTATTACAGTTACGTCTCAAGACACGGGACTGTCTTCTTAAACCAGGCAAATAAAATACAAAAGGCAGGCAAAGAGGGAAGGGATTTAATTAGATCAAGGTCAGTAATGAGATTAGCTTTTCGCTAAAATCTTCATGGGCGGAGTTACGTGCGTAATGTACAGGAATCAGGATCTTGAATTAGGGGAGGGCGATACGGCCGAAAAAATAATATCTCTGTATTTTTGGGTTAAATGGCGATATACACCATTATATTTGGATAAAGAAAAGCTGTAATTTAAAAAAAAAAAAATAATAATAATGTATTTCACATCCAGCCGAATGATATCCTACAAACAATGTTGATATTGAAGGATATGGAAACATATATAGTGAATGTAATGTAGGCTATGCAATATATTATGTGCAAAAAGGTGGTCAAAATCACATTAGGCTACATTCTAACATTAATCTAAAAACTAAAATAATGCTTTTGTTTTTAAATTGACTAAAAGGCAAAAAATAATAATAATAATATTAGCCTGCATTTGATTACCCCATAATAATGGTCACTTTCATAAAAATATACTTGTAGGTTTAAAATTCCACATATGGCACATTTGTCTCCAACAACAGATATTTTAGCAATATGTATATTTTAGTCAGAATTATTGCACTACTATTCTATTGTGCTCCATCTGTTTGGCACGCTCATTCACGGAAACTTGAATTGTAGCGGAGATTCATTTGCAGAAGCTCGTCCTCTCCTGACAGTGAAATGGACATATTTGGTTGACTTTCTAACATTTACAGATGGAGAATATACCTGTGAAATGCAAGTTAAACACTGAGGAAGGCACCACATCTCAAACGCATTAAACAGCGCAAGTACCGGTATTTATCGGTCAGTCAGCAAGTCTCTGTCAGAGCATTTGACAGGGCAAGCTGCTTTAAACATGTTAAGATGATATTAAAGGACTTCAAAATAACTGGTAAGATATAGTTGTCATTTTTAGGACAAATTGTACTGTTCTTTCACTGCAGCAGCTCACACTGCGCACTCGGCTATTTTTCAGATGTGCTCGTATCAAACTACTGTATCGATAAAAACGGTATTGCCATATCGTTTAAAAAAAATATATCGATATATCGTACAAACTCGATATACCACCCAGTCCTATCTTGAAGGCTTACAGTTTGTCTCCAAATAGCTTGTTTAGTTGGCCCTCCATATACCGATCCAGTTACGTCCCACTGCACCCTGCACATCTCAACCAACCCCGAACTGGGCTGTCACACGAGCCCCAATGCCCAGAGAATGGTTTATACGATGACAGGCGTGCTCAGCATATTGTGGACATACAAAAGGGCCTAGTGAAGGGGGCCGGCTCAGTCATAGCTGAGGGAACCCCTGATCTGCCACTAATAGCCGCTGACCTACATTCATCTGCAACAGCCCATGCCTCAGTGAATGCGTAGAGAGGGACTACACATAAAAGAGGGGCTGTGAGACTGTTAGCACTAGTTAAGTACTTTTCTTACACTGCCTATAAAGCCAACAGCCTCTTAAACCCCAGCAAGGCCTGAGAATGTCTACGTCAGAGAGTGAGAGAATAAACTATGGACGGAGAAAAAACGAAAGATGGATAAAAGCAACAAGCTTTATTTAAAGTATTTTAATAGCTCCAGTAACCAAAGAAAGCTGCTCACCTTGGTGGTTTGCTGCTTCTAGGGCAGGGGTAAGCAACTTATGGCACGCGTGCCAACACTGGCACGCTGAGGGTTAGGCCTAATCGCTGACACGCAAGCAAAAGTGAGAGAGACTTATGCATTTTATTCCGATAAAGTACCTCGTAGTCATACATGCATACAGATCTACATTTTGAGGAAATCGTTCATCATAGTAACACAGCTTGTTATATTAAGGTAGGAGTTACACATACTATTAAAGTGTTAGAATTAGAGCGTGCAGGTCTGACAAACCATTGGTGCGATCACTGCACATCACGTGCACATTACTGACTGACAGCTTATGCTGCGTTCACACCAAACGCGAAATAGAGCGTCAAAATTCCAAAAAGTCCAAAGCGAAATTGACGTGAAGCTAAACGCCTCATTGGCGCCACAGGACCTCTAGACGCGCCTTTAAATTGACTTAACATTGAAATCACTCGCGCCAGACGCTCCATTTGCATTCCAGATAAAACTGGACAGATTGCATCTGTTTGTTGAAGCCACAAATGTAAATTTTACTCCTAAAATGGTAAAAACGAAACATGCAAGAGCGTTTTATAGCGGCTCCCGGTACCCAAATATGACAGAGCTACCTCTTCAGCAAGCCGACGCGCTTTGATTTTGATCTTGCTTTCTTTGACGTGAACGCTGTTAAATTTGCATATAGTGCAGGAATTAAAGATTAGATATATATTCGTTTCGCAGAGACAGTTACGTTGCCCAGTGTAAATGGAACAGTTTTAACAAAACGGATAGCTAGCCTATCTGATCATTTAAAACGCATGAATGACCAGGCGTAAACAGACCAATTGGAAATCTGTTATTTAAAGTGTAATTTAAAACTGAAAACAATCAACCTAAAGGATTTTGACAAGAGTAAAACATTTTTTTTTTTTTTTTTCAGAAATAGGCCTATATAAAGTTCTGCACTATTTCTATGTTAGCCATTATGAATATTTAAAATTTGTATGTGTATTTAATACATATTGGGGTGGGGTTATGGCACAGTGATAAACTCAGAAACTTAAAAATGGCACTTCATGACAAAAAGGTTACCGACCCCTGTTCTAGGGATACACGATTTTGGTAAAGGTCAATGGTTTTGCAAAACAACTTTATCTTGCTGGACTATATTGCTGTAACTTAATCATGTTACTTTCTACCGGGTGTCTGTTAGATCACAACAACACTGGAGTAGAGAGCACTATAATTGTTCTTCACGTGCACAGTAACTGAAATTTAAAACTGTTTAAAGATAAGGCTCAAATTATTTCATAGATCGATACTGTATAATACACTACGCATCAATATGTCTTTCTGTTTGTGCTTTGGGCTTTTCAATGCGGACTCGAAGCGCTGTGACTCCATGTTGCTTCAAGCGGTATGTGCATAAGCGCTTTCTGCCGCACTGTATTGGAGCTTTTCATATTATAATACTTTTGCGCAATGAAAGATTAATAGCCTTTCTTGTTCGGTCCTATCTATCATATGTTGCTGCCTCATTAAACAGCTGCGCTATACATTTAAAACATGTCTTCATTTTATAGTTACTTGTTTTTCATGAATGCATTTTACAACAATACAAATAGCAATGTGTAACGTTTTACCAGATTTAGTGCTACGCTCATGGTCTCATTTGTTCCCCACTAAATGTTTTTTTTTCTAGAGTAACTTTTACTTTTATCCACTAATCTAGTTTATAATAGCATTTTTGTCATGGATGGATTACGATCATATATTTCTTTGATTTGTTGTTTTTCTTTATAATGAAGTTGTCTAGATTTAGTTCATAGCGATCTCATACATCTCTGTTATCCCTTTACCATTCTACAGATAAAGCATTGTGGAAAATTCACGCATCTACCCCGTAGTGATAAAATAAAATTCGGTATCAAATTTATAGGCAGGACAAGTAGTTTGTTTAGGCTTGGTTTGTAGGGAATTACAAACCTGCACACATATATTCAAATGCACATAACTATAGAATTAACTCTTGATTCTCACAGGTTCGCGTTTAAAGTCTGTTTAGAGAGAACGGTGTCGTCTTAGCAGCCCCTAATTTAATAACAAATTATCATTTCGATGAAAGTGAATCAATCAAAACTAACTTTAGCTGGAAAATAACATTATTCAAGAACCGCTATAAAGCCAAAACAATCTGTTACCTTAAATTATACGTTTATCACAGTAAAGCAGCTTTGAAACAATCAACATTGTTAAAAGCGCTATATAAATGAAGATGACTTGACATTATCAATGAAGCTGACTGCACAATAAAACTTTCATAATATCTACACTTTGTTTGTTATAATCAGAGGATTTGCCAGCATGCAGAATTCAGCACTGAACAAAAAGTCAGTTTTGAGCGGTGAGGGGATTCTATCTTAAATGCTTCTGATTGGCCATTGCGTTCAAGAAATCAACTCATATGTCTGTGATTGGCTACATCGCTCAACGCTGCAAACATGTTACAAATATAAACTCTGGCCTGTAAATCGTTTCTATTTTGTTTTAGTTGTTCTTGTTGCTTTTCTGCAACAGATGAATAACAATGTTAGTTTTTATTTGTTTTATTCATAGATATTTATATTAACCGGTAATCGTTTTATTCTCCCGCAGCCCGCACACACAGAGTGAGTGCATTACCGCCCAGGCTCGGGCAGAGAACCTAAGCTCTAAACAGGACAGAGTAACACGGCGGATATCGCTCATATAAATTTTTTTGTGTTGCTTAAGTGCTACAGGAAACCCTGCGTTACGTTAACATGCCGGACACCTATTCAGCCTGTTGTTCTGTGTGCTATTGTGTAGTTGAATAACTTGCCTTTCCAGATTAAATGTCTGTTCTTGGTCTTGGATTTTGTGAAATAAATTTCTAAAAAAAATCCGACTTATAGTCCAGTGTGACTTATATGTTTTTTCCCTCTTCATGACGCATTTTTTGACTGATGCGACTAATACTACGGAGCGACTTATAGTCCGGAAAATACGGTAGTGCTTGACAAAAAAAACTGTAATATTTCCAATGTTGGAAAACAGTTATCAGAACAATTTCTATACTTTTTAGTTAAGGATGTTAAGTGAAGCAATTTCTCGTAGGTTTTTTCTTTTGTTTTATATAACGAGGTGGTGCACTAGGAGGTGCTCTAGGCATATACGTTTTCCTTGATTGGTCTTCCCTGAAGAGTTACACGTTGTTGTTGAAACCGAAAGTAAAAAAGTGACGCACATTCGTTGTTTCACCCTGTAATGAGTTCCGTGTCTTTATTAAAATCAACACAATGATTTCTCGCTCATCCACCCACGACCCACTCGCTATTAATTGTATTATTATTTTTTTATTACTTTGACCGCCCAAGCAGCGTATTATACGTGGAAAGGATTTTGTGTTCAAAATCAGGGCCCTTAAAGCTCATCACAAGTTGGTCACGTGTAAAAGAACAGTGCCAAACTTCACGCTAAAACATTTGATTAAAAATCGAAGACTTTGCGATTTGATAATTGCACAAAGACATCGTAATTTTGTTTTTATTTTGATTAATAGTGCAGCCCTAGCTGCTTCGTCCATGAAGAATGGCTACAGTTCGCCGTGACATTGCAAACTAAAGCTCTTGTACCGGGAGATAATGAAAGAGCGAGATAAAGCCAAGAGGGCAGGGAAGCAAAGCAGCAGGTAAAGGCAATCAAACTAGGTCAGATGTCAGACGCTGTGGAAGTAGGATTAGAGAGTTGCTTAGTTGTCAAGGATCCATTTACAGTGTCTTTATTGCCATTCGACCCTACAAACGGCCCTTCATCTTGTCAAATACAACTCAGAAGAGTATAAAACGCTAGATGTGCATCGGTAAGTACCGCACCCAACTCTCTGGTCCTTTTCTGGTGACGGCTGTTTTAATTAGTGTTAAAGAATGAATACTAAGAGGTGGCTTAATCACTTCTTGACATTTTTGTCTTTTATTTTATTAAAGCTACGAGCCAAAGGCCATCAGACACCAGGAGTTATTTCTCCCATCAGTAAGATGTAGATAATCACAGGACGAGTAGAGCAGTCGTTCCCACAACTCTATTAACTGTACGCGCCTCATTAAGCCACTATATTCATTTGCGGCACCCTACAGAATTCATTCTGATAATTAACAATCTAGCAAGTGAAGAAAAAGCAAGCTCCGCAGGACAAAGCGGTCCATTTCGCATCCTCGCTGGAGGAATATTTCAGCCACGACTATGTTTAATACTCTTCTGACTCTTTGAGATCTCACCAGGGGGAAAAAATGAGATTAAAGAATGAAGCTACGCATAAAAAGCCATTATTTCATGTCGCCGTCATGTAAAGAATTTGAGACGTGATCCATAAAACAAAATTCCAAGGCATTAATCATGCTGTTATGTGAAACTAAGCAAAAAGTGAAAGGCCATCTGGGACGTTCAGGACTAGACACACACAAAAAAATCGGCTGGACATTACAGACATGCTAATTTCGTTTCCTTTAACCTTCCCCAGCCCAATGGTCCCTGTGAGGCACTACCCAACCCCTTTCTCAACGGGCCCCTTGCCAGAGCAGGTTTTTAGCCCCCAGGCCTCCCTTATTTTTATTGCCTGTGTTTATAGCTCGTCTTGGTTTCTCTTTCTGCCCTCTTTTGCTTGACATTTTACGGCGTGCAATATAAAAGACGCCCTTCATCCCCCTCTGTCTGAGTTTTTAAGTCCCTCGTCCACAAATTCTTTTTTCTCTGCGCCGAAATCCAGCCCTCAGGAATTCACTTGATGTCACTGGCCATCAGGAAACACTACAATGGGTCAAGCACAGTCTTTTGAAACAGATCATGCACAGCTGGACGACATTCATCTCCTACAACTTGAAAAAAGAAAAGAAAAGAAAGACTTTCTTATCTCACTTATTTCCACACATATATTATCAACTGCTGCTGTGAGATACGCAATACTGCTCAAATTGAGTTTCCGAACTCGTTTTGGACTGATGCTGGTGTGTTTGGAAGTAAAACAGATGTGGTCATCCATCTGAAATCAATATAATCGCCCAAGTCAAAGAGCATCTGAAGCACGGGCAGCATGGCTTATGCAGCTTTAGCCTCAGCCCAAAATCTGTCAATATGTTTGGGCACGGCGCCCTTCAAATCCGCCTTAGCGCTACATAAATAGAGCGGCCCACTCCAGCACTGCTTCCTTAAACTGCGCCGAGTCTACAAAAAGAGAGCAAGAAAGAAACCACAAGAAGAGTGGACTTCCAAACATTCAGAGTACTGATTTAAACCAAAAACATGCAAATCAAAAAACTTGTTAACGTTGCCCTCAGTAACCTTCTCATGTGCAGGTTTGCTCTCAGACTCTACTGCTATAAAGAAATGCAGCATAACCTGATAGCACATGACTAAGAGATCTAATGTATGAAAAGCGCTTGTGGTTTACAGCACATGGCGGCACTTTAAAGCAAGCAACAGCCATTACAGCTGGAGGGCTGCACATCTGATTTGGAAGGGCGCCATGTGTTGCAAAATCCTGCCCTATGGCCTTGTGCAGGTACAAACCTCACTGTTCTCCCCTCCATGATTAAAGAGCAGCTCTGCTAATGTTCAGCCTTTGGGTAAAAATCGTCTCTCTGATCTGAAACTTCAAGACAACAGATGGGTGATGTTTAGAGTGCTGTATACCCAACATACACATTTGACTATTAACCGGTCATGGGTCATTCTTTGGTACTAAACTAATACAGATCACATTTATGATACATTACATCGTCATTAATGATACATTTACCACTTCATCACAGAGAATAAATCTTGAAATGGAGTGAAACTAAGAGATGAAGGATCCAGATTATTCAGATCAAATCTTATTCCAATATATTGGGCATCTCTAAACTATAACATGCACAAATCAATGTTACATGACTATCGGGCTTTGAAGCACTATGCTTCCATTCGGGTCCTCTTCCAGTTATTGTTTTAGGCACTTGAAAACAAATTCATGCATTTTAACTGTGCTATCCAGAGTCCAGGCCACAACCATTCATGGTACACCACCAGCTGGTCACATTTGCGCATGCCTTAGCCTCCCCCCCCGGTCCACATGGCACATAGGGGTGTGCGAGTTGCTTCTCTGCCTGGATGTGTGCTGCCAGAGTGCCAGCAGGCCTAGTATCTATTGCAATTCCTGCTCTGTATTTAAGGCTAAAAGAAATAAACACTCGGTCAGCCAGCCAAAACCACAGCAACACAAGCGCCGCTCTTGCCAACAAGGGCCACTGGCAAAATGCAAACTAGCAGCTCTCCCGGTCTGTGCTCAGCAGCAGGCCTGCCACGCTGTCTGGAGTTCAGGCAAACCCCAGTCCTTAGAAAGCCTCGGTTAACCGACGGACCAGGGCAGTTACTCTTTTCCTCTCAAACTCCTCTAATTCGCCCCTCATTCTGCAGGAATTCCTTTTTTCCACTCTCCATCCCCTCCCAGCTGCAACCGGGCCGGGCAATTGCTCCCACCGGCACAGCACTGTTCATGGGAAACAATAAAACGCCACATGCGTTTCCTTAGTTAGGGCTTCCACACCGCAGCTCCATGTGAGGCTCATCAAGCCACTTATAAAAAAAAAAACATGAATGAATGCTTTACTGGCTGGCATTGACATTTTTATGCAAATTATGGATGCCCCGATACGCCAATAATTATTTTCATGTTATAGCCTAACTGAAATTAAAAACTTTTGTTTAAAACAAACTAAATAAAAGTAACAGACTAATATAACAGACTTAAGACTAATCAAACATTTTAAGTGCTACAGGTGAATTTAGCCGTCACAACATTATAAAGTACAGTATGCAAGTACAGTATAAAATGGATATTAATTTCAATTTAGATCTTGCAGAGGTAATCTGAATGTAAAAAAAATAACAAAGAGCAAACAAGCATCATCAACCGATACCAATGAAAAAACAACCACCACCACAACTGATTTAAATTATATAATGATATGATTACAAAATATCATGCATCCCTAATGCGAATTTTGGAATATAGGGGTAAAAAAGTGCTGGATGGACACAAAGCATCTCAGATTGGTATAACAATGTGCCTTTCCTTGAATTAAGTAATTTGTCGCAATTATTTGCAAGCAATGTTTATCGGAGTGTTTTGGTTAATGTATCACTTTTAGTAAAAGAGCCACAGTGGTTTGCCCAGTGGCATAGAACTTCCATTTATATTTTGTATCAATATCCCCAGAAGTGACAATTTTGTTATTTTAACCATGTGATGAAAACGCTAGCTATTATTGCAATATTTTGATTGTCAAATTTACAATTTGGACAGAAACATGGCTAATGTGATGCACATGCTCTTCAACAACATGTTCACGAGACATCAAGCTCTCCACTAAAACAAAAGAGATACATTGGAATGTCACGAGGACGCTTGTGAATAGAAAGTTAACAGTCTTTTAGTGGGGGAGGAACAGCAGAGAGATCCGACCGCCTGCTTTCATTCTGCTTGGTCCCAGGCAGCCTTCAGAATGATGGAAAGCTTTTCAAACACACCGTGATGGATGCCTCCCTGAGACACGGAGCGCCAGAGCCTCTCACTGCGCCGAGGTACCAAGGCCTAGAGGTCAGGGAGGTGGAGGGCTTAATCCGCTCCTGATGGCCGTGAAGGTGCTCATGTTTGGAGGCCACTAAGAACCAAATCACACGGCACGCTTCAGAAGAAAGCAAGATAATACAAGTACCAAAAAAAAAACGCAACTACAGCACATTTCACTTGAAGTGTCACTTCTAAAACCTTCTATTACGCAAAGTCTCATGACTTTGACTAAGCAAGACTAAGATTGTGGTCATCAAAAATGCTACTGTCTGACTTTAATTATTCTAAGGATTATCATCTGAAAGAGCAATGGAATTCATTGCACTTCAGTCAATCGCTCTCAAGAGTCTTTATAGCTCTTTGTGATTTACTCTGCAAAGTGGAAACTTTGATGGGTTAAACAAGAAAGCACATTGTCAATCCTATGTGCCACCTCTGAAAGTCACTGCTGCAGAAATCTGGAGTACTAGAAAACATCATCTAGGATTTAAAAAAGCACAACCCACAATGAGGTCTGCAGGGGGAAAAGGAGAACATTTGACAGTATTCCATCCTAGCATGCCCCTTATATACAAAAAATAAATAAAAATTGAGTTGTTCACAGGATCTAGGACGCCACTGATCATTCGTATGACTTCATTTAGATCTTGTCACCTCTGAGGTTGAGCTGCACATGGACGCACCACGAGTCTTCTTGCTCTACGTGCCCTTTTCAAGAACCATAAATACTTTGGCTGCTAGGACTGTTCTCCATAAGAAAAGGATGCTGAGCTGCAGAACAAATCATCCCTCAAACAGGCTTACACAAGATTAGCACTGTTGACATGCCCCAACAATCACTGGAGACCATGTTTCCAGACAGACTCTGGTCCCCTGAAATGTCACGCTCCTGTTGCAAACACATACCATACGCTGTGAGAAGACATCACAGATTTCTTGCGGCCTTGTACAAGCTGTGATATTACATGCATTCCCTATTCCTTTTAGGACATTTTTTCCCATTATGCTCTCAACATTTAACAGAAATATTATATAGAACAGCCAATCGCCTATTCAATAAGACTTTAAACTAAAAATATAACATCTAAAATCAGATTAAATTCCAAGTATTCTGCCTGGTAAGAACCAACGAAAAAGAATAAGATCATCAGGTACTTAATCCTTTTAAATACAGTGGCTGGGAAAAACCACCTAATCTTATCATACCTTTCATTTCGCAAATACAAATTATTCTTTCCATTTTAAGAATGTCAAGCTTTATAAAAAATAATAATAACAAAAACCAGTAGGAAAATAAGCAGACAGTAACTGATGGTATTCATGTAGCTTTGATTCAAATGTAGCTTCATAGCTGCTGCTGATGCTTCTGAGATCGTGCTCCCAGCTTACACCCAAAATTAAAAGCCTTCTACTACTGAAGAAGTTAAATGTTATGCAAACTACTGCAGCCAGACAAAAAACATTTTTTTTACAAAACTGAAACAGGTTAAGGTTTCAAAAAATAAACTGACACAATGACAATGTAGTGAGTAGTGATCACTGGAAGAAACTGCCTCAAATGACCTTTGACCCTCCCACGTCTAAGGAATTTGAACCCACGTTTAACTTGATTAGTTTGTAACTCATTCATTACAAGACATCTACTGGAAATTCGGTGCCTGGTCTGAGATACAGGTCATGCTGTGAACACGATGACAACCCATAAATGTAACATTGCATAGTCACAGTGCTTTTACTATCATTTCATGGCAGTACTAGCTGGAAATAAATAGTCAAATTGGTTCCTGGTTCTACCATAACAGGCACTACAATAGGTTATATTTAAGTGTATTAGCAGCTGTCTAGGTAGTCAGCTCACTAGATTTGGCCTACATGTATACATGCTGGAAAATACCCACATTCATCAGCTGACGTGTAGTTGCTGCCCCTGTAAGAGCCCCAGTGACCCCCACCCCAAACATTCAGCAGTCGATGGAGGAACTCCGAATGAAATTGTCCGCATAATGTTAGATCAGAGACTGTTAAGGATAAAGAAAACAAAAGGCCACCTACAGTGATTCGAGCCGCTCCAGTGCGGGGTCCTGTATCCGCGGGACACTCCCGACACGAGGCCTTTATCCTGGATCAAACAGCCTCGGTTCTGGTGGTAGTAATCCATGCTTAAAAACGGGTTCGGACTAGGGGTCAGTCCAACAACGTCCACACTCTCGTACATCGTGAAACGCAAGCAAATATTCTCCAAAAGTGAACGTTTCCTTCCTTATTAAACTCGCAGCAAAAGACTCGAAACGTTATATTGGGAAATGTTGGGTTAATATATATATAACGTTACACACACAAAATAATCCCCTTATCAAAACAATAAAATGGGAGCGTCTCTACGATAAAACGCTATTTCGTACCATAGCCTACATAAAACTTGAAGAGAAACGGTGCTCTTTTCAGTGTTTATGTAAGTCAGTTCAGCAGAAGCTCGCGCTGTCCACGGGGAATGAACTACATTCTTCAGATTTTTAAATCCTGTTCCAGTTGTTACAACAGCGTGCTGTTGAAACTGTGGCTCGGTATGAGACCCAATGATCGATGTGAAATTGCTACATGAGTAGAAGCAGGATCCCGCGCGCAGTCCGTGGAAACGGTCGAAAACTGGAGCGATTGTTTTTAAAAGCTCACAAACCCCACTCCGTCACAAACGTTTCGTTTTCTAAATGATATACGTTAACAGACCGACGTCTTGACGCATATTTTCTGTAAACAAGCAGCCGTCCGCATCGATGAGAGAGCGGCTCCGTCTCGTGAATAATCCCGTTAGAGAGCTGCTGGTCAGACACGGGAAGAACTTGCTCCAGTGTTTCCAGACCCTGCAAAGACGCGAACTCAAAGTAATGTCTTTAGCATCTTGTGTCGAAGCCCTCGCATACTTCTGGGAAATTTCTCCCTGAAAAACAAAAGCGCTCTTCGACAGGGTAACTCTAGTCTTCACGCACTTTCCAGGCTATCCCACACAGCAATTCTTGACGAGTGTCAGCAGCTGCGCATAAGCTCCGCCTCAATAAACCCCCACTCTGACTGTACCGCTCTCTCATTGGCTGCCGATAAACCTAATCTCAGTCTTATCAATGTGCCATCAATAAACGAGGACCTGTCGCCATAACAAGCTGAACTATAAAGTTTTTACAAGCACAGGTTTACATTTATTCGACTGCCTTTTTCTTAAAGAAAAAAGTAGACATTACTACAACTGGATTTTAGAACTTTTGAATAAAACATTAATTCTTATAAGTATGTTTGTTACATTATACAATTATTTTATCCTTTTTAGAGAAGTTTTCATACAGACACAAAATGTTCAACTTATGGACAAACAGATAATAGGCCTACATCATCTAATAACTTGTATGACTTTTGCATGAATTGAAATAGTATGCATCCCTTAATCTTATTTTAGTAAATTGGTTTATGTTTATTATTTGTGCCATTTAAAGAAAGTAGACAGACTCTCAAAATATAGAGATGAGGAAAAAATCTGCTTATCATGGTGACATCTTGCTCATGGTTTAATGGTAAAAAACCAATAATGGCCATTATGAATGTATAATAAATAAACATGCTGATCTCAATATTTATTTACCAGTCTATTAAATCCGTTGAAATGTAGCATTATAATTAGCAGAACTTGTATTTAATAATAATAGGCATATGCACTGATCACCTTCCAGTTAACCTGTACTCTGTAAAAACAGACACTCACTGACCCCATGACTGCTTTATCAATACAAACTGAGGTAAACAACACATTGCAACACTATCTAGTTTCCCACCACAAAATCCATAGACGCTGTCTGGAGAGCAGTGCTCATAACAAGGCAATGAACACTCGGGCTCCAGCCCTACAGCATCCGTCAGCTCAACGCACCAAGGTTGCTGCCATCCGCTGATGGCTCCATCCATCAGTGAAACGACGTATTAGCCTCCCCTTATTTTCCGGCTTCAGCCCTCGCATTTTTGTCCTTGACACGTAAGAGGTACTGTATTGATTTTTCACCATCTAAAATATTAGCCTGCACACAAAAGGCCGCTCATTCAATAAATACACGTTTATTAATGGGCAGTCCTTTTAATCCAACCAGACCCATATAAATCTGGCTATAAAACGGTCAAGGGGGGAAGTGACTGGCTATAAGTAAGACTGCTTTACATTTGTGGCAGTTTAAATGTTTCACACAAGACATAACACATCCACATAGGCTACAGGTCAAGTGACTGTAACACCATATAAACAGTAAATACTGTTAAGGCAAAGTCACATTTACTATTGTTCAGTGAGTTTTCGCTGGCAGAATGGTCATTTCAATAGGAATTCACACAACTGGGAATTTTGCGTGAGGGCGAAAGATTTACCCATGTAGATTTAGCATCGGGTTCAGTTGGTCATGCGAATTCACCACATTGACCAACAGAAAGCTGCTTGGTTTCAAAGATACCTCTGTGTGATCGGTGCTTCATACATCGCTATATTGTCAATACAGACCATGGCCATTTTTTGCCCGCAAATTTCCACTAATATGACCGTACCTTTAAACAAAGGTATTTACACATTTATTACTAAATATTACATTATCAAGATTGTACAGCATTGAATGTACTACTATATGATGTGTTTAATTGATTTAAATTGTACACCAATATAAGACATCTGATTGTGTAAACAGAATTGTGTGACATTTCAAAAGAAAAGAAGTCACAACTTTGATTCTTCTAAACAGAGTGAGTGTAATAAACAAAGAGAGTGTAATAAGCTGCATATGTCACCAATGGAGGCAAATGACCTGAGATTCGCAATACCTTGAGACCGCAGGAGTCGAGAAGGGCAGTATATCAGGGGAGGAGGGGGTTGTATGGCGGCTGCTAGGAATTCAAAGACTTTATGGGGCTTTAGGAGGAAATGCATGAGCAAACCTGCTGGCAACTTGAAAGTGTGAGGCTATTTATTACCCTCAATCCACCTCCCCCACTTCACTTCCTCTAAATACGCATAAAAAAAGCTTCTTCATTTTCTATTAAGCTTGACTTCTTATCAATGGTGCATGATATATGCTGGTAGGAGCGGATGCCTGCCTCAAGAGAACATATAGCACAATGTCAATGCAGTTAGACTGAGTTTGGGAGGTGTTAGCATACTGATAGAATATAGTCTTAAATTCTTATTATTATTCCGTCAGTCACATGACCCAGTTTGTCCCAGAATGCCTGGCCCTGATGAACAGATGGGTGTCTGCATTGACTCACAATGCCTTTAATCTGTCTGATAGGGAGGGGCTATCATTCAATACTGCTACAATGAGCGCCTGTGCTGACTCATTATATAGTAAGCACAGTATGGATGTGCCACATGCTATTAACACCAACAAAGGTCAAGAGATGATACCATTCAACATTCTCAACAGTGACAGCTTCTGAACTCCAGCTGTATAAAAATGCATATAAAGTGCAACAAAGTGAACCATTTTCCTATAAAATGCAATCACATAGGCAGTGCGCTTAATCTGAGTGACATAACCTTGATCGCAATCTCCGGACATGCACACTATTAACTCTTCTTTGAACCTTGCTGAAGCAATTTCCTGCAACCGAGTTGGAGAGGGTTATTCCTTATATAGCCATTAATAATCAAACGGCGTAGCTCTTTGTAAATTATGGTCCTATATAAATGCATTGAGAGGTTTTATGCTGTTACTATTTGCCAGCTGATGCTTACATCTGTGGTAAAACACATGGTGGAGATTAGCTACCGTGAACCGCTCTGCCAGATGTGTAATGTTAGCGGGTGAAGGCTACTGACTGGTCCGCAGGGCCGCTGATGATCCTGATTGCTTGAGCAGTCCCGTCTCATTACTCTTGGCTCAAGGTCAAGGATTAAGTGATGAGAATAGATCCAGCCTCTTACTATCCTTATGGTGAGTTGTTTGTTGTGAATGTGGGTTTATGTACTTGAGGGTGAGTATGTGGGACATTTACATTGTCATTATAGATTTACAGACATTAGAAATTTTAAACACAATCCAATCCTTTCATCATTTTTTTGTCAGATTTAAAAGTGATAATTCAAAATAAAATTCACGTTATTTCAACTGTATGCCTTTTTTCTTCTTCTGTGGAACACAAAAGACGACATTTTGAAAAATGTCTCAGTGATGTTTTATCCATACAATGAGAGTCAAGGTATAAAAGCCCATTTCCACCACATAAGAAAATAAAATAATGGGAATTAGGCGTCTAACGATTCCGTACATCACGATACTGATCTCACGATACAATATTATTGCGATATCCAAAGACACACGGTAAAAGGTTAACAAAAAAATGACTGTTTAATAAGCTTGGACTTGGTGCTGGTAACCCAATGCACCGGACAATGGTGACACCAGAATAAAAATATTCATGATTCTGAAGCTGAAAATATAGAATTATTTTAGACGAATATGCTTGCACTTTGTCACTGACTAGATATATTTAAAATAATGTAGGCCACTTTTTACTGATAACATAAGACATTTGGCATTATCAGGACCCACAAATATTCCCCCATTGAATTATTATACATTATATTCAACATTATATATAGCATATAGTTTAATGTAGTGCTGACACACTAAAACTCTGTAAACTTTCATTTTGGGTTAACTATATATAATACAGATTGTCACTATCCACGATACATGTTGCATTTTTGTATTGCGGTATATAATGTGACACGATATGTTGATACATACACCCCTATTGGGTATATCATAATTATGACACAAAGTAATATACAAACTTAATTGAAATGATGAGATACTATGACATAACTATGAGATAGTTACAATTATGATACTGTCATAATAATAAGAGAGATAAATGTGAAATTATGAGATTAAAATGTCAAAATTATGACATACAATGTCTGTTTTACTTTTCATGTCATAATTTTGACCTTTAGTCTAATTTTGTTCTACTCATCTCATAATTATGACTTAGTATCTCAGTTTAATATTGTCATAATTATGATTTACCAAATATATAAAAAAATCTTATGTGGCATAAATAAGCTTCCATACAAAATGTGTTTATTGATGTTTTGGACCCATTGGCTTTGCTTATGTTTTGTATATGAACAAAAACAGTTGAAATGAATTGTCATTTTTGGGCGAACTATCCCTTTAATGCATCTCTATTTTCTAAACAAATGTGATATATTATTCGGACATCTGCTTAGATTAAAGTGCGGCATGAGTGATCAAGTCGAATTCACCTGTCCCCTGCTATGCATCATAACACCCTATTGACCTACTGACCCCTACTGACTCAAACAACAGATGAACAGCTCACTGACACATATGGCTATTTGTATTGGGTCATTTGAGTATGTTCAGGGAAGATATGAGTATGATTTGTCTAAAAATTATTTGTGTAATGTGTACATAAATTTTTTTTCCTGTAGTACAGTATGATTATTATAATAATAATCAACAGGTCATCTACAGTCTATAGTCTCCTTAACAACCTCACATTTAACATCTCCTATCGTGATATCGTTGGTCTTTTGCAATGTTTAGTGACCTATATGTAGAATTCTCAGTCTTTTCACCAGTAATGGCCCGAGCGCAGATCGAATGTAATAGGGAAATGTGCCGAGCTGGTTCAAATGTTAATGGTCCATCTAAAATCCCCTGCTTAGCCAGCAGGTTGGGGAACAAAAGCCCCATAGAGGTGCAGCTT
Organism: Phoxinus phoxinus; assembly: GCF_949152265.1. Classification (NCBI taxonomy): domain Eukaryota; kingdom Metazoa; phylum Chordata; class Actinopteri; order Cypriniformes; family Leuciscidae; genus Phoxinus; species Phoxinus phoxinus. The sequence continues at coordinate 29,099,764 of NC_136876.1, forward strand.
GCAGGGTCTGGACATGACAAATGCGTCCGAGACCGGGGCAGCGGTTGCTGTGGAGCTCTGGGGAGGGAAAAGCGGGGGCAGTGGAATGATCTACCAAACCCAAGCCTCATTGAGGGTATCGCATCAGGGGGCAGCGGGGGTCACCCCATCATCATCACCATTTCAAAGAGGCTAAGAGCGAGGTGGAGTCGAGTACAGGGTGGGGGAGGTCCGCTGACCCCGACCAGTGTCCCAACACTACTCCATCTTCTGCGGATGGTAACGGCATGAAAGAAAGCCCCATCATCTCTACTCCCATCACAACAGGGAGATATTGAGAGGCCAAGAGACAGATAGGGCGCTTCTCTCTAAACAGGCCCATTACCTTGACACCCCCTAGAGGAAAGACCTTCACCCCCGACACTCTCGCTCTTGATTTTTCATTCCGGCTCCCTTTCACATGGAGAAAAAACACACAAAGGACTCAGTGGGACTGCGCTGTGATGATGGGCCCCGGGCAGGAAGAATCTGGTACATTACATAGATGGGCGGCCAAAACAAAAGCCAGTGATTTTTCCGTTTAAAGGAGTTCTGAGTCATCACACGCACAACGGCAGACCAGAGCCACAACCAGCCTTCCAGGCCACCAGCTCTCTATCTTATCAAAGCAGACCCACTCCCCACGGAGGACCCCGTATCACCACACATAAGAACATCAAGCGGCCTCTGTGATAATGCTCAGTCTTTACTGCCAGTGGCTTAAGCCTAAGCTCCATGCATATCAAAAAGCCCTGAATGTGCTGGCCAAACCCCTGCTTTGCATATAGATACTGAGCCTATTGACATATCGATTCTCCTAGCCAAGGACCCATGAAAGCAACCGACGCAAATCCCCCCTTTAATCAGCGAAAGCCCCCTAAAGCGTTCTGAAGCAGGAACAAGAGCTAGTCGCTCTGCTACAGTACCCTCACAATGGCCTGGCAAATGCGCCATTATGACTTGTTTGACCCTCTTCTCCAAGTGCACTGGCCACTTTGAGAGGGTAATTAACCCATCTTTCCCCCACCCCTTGATACAATTACAAAAGAGACACAGCATTCCTCAAGCGCTCTCATGCACTTGCACTGGAAGACAGGGGCAGACAGGGGCCGCGAACGGGTGGGTTGACCGCAACTCACGGAGCATTGAGAGGCTGAGCGCTTCAGAACAACCACAAAGAGATTAGGTTCAGAGAAGAAAATGTTAATGAGCTGTTTGGACATCAAATTAAGGCATGGAATAGATGTACTTGCAAGAAATGCTACTTATGTCACAGTGATATAAAGCAGAGAAGTCAGCATGAATTGCTGTTTGCAACCCATTTTAATTCTGTTATTTGACGTATTTCAAACAGGACTTTCAACTGGATCGTGAAAAAAGGCTGTTACCAGAATGAAGCTAGACTGAATGAGAGTTTGCTAAAACAATGCCTATAGCGATTTGGCTATTGGTTAACTTTTAGGTTTTGTGTAAAAAAGTGTAAACATAAAAAAAAAAAAAAGACATACATACTGTATTATAATAATAAATATTACAAAAGTGTAAAATAAAATATATAAACAAGCACAACAACACACATAATTCTTTATTTATTAATTAAATAATTAATTATTGTTATTACTATTAGACAAGGTGCAATAATAAAAAAATAAGTTGATAGATTGGATAGAATTTGACATTATTATGGTTTGATGCTGCTTTCTAAAGAGTGGTTTATGTATCACAGTTATTTTATTCTTATTCTTATATATCTAAAAGTGCTCTAATGGTCAGAAGAAAACTTATCGTATCAACTTACATGAAAATATTTTTATATATTATGAAGGCGGACATCTAATTTTTAGGTGCTTGGTTTCTGGGTTAAGACAAGTCATTCTTAACTGTTAATAAATAGGTAGCCTACATGGCAACATTTTGGTAGTCAGTGCATAAAATATGTTTGTCAAATGTTACATTGGAACTAACAAGACAATGTATTTCCACATCTGCAGTACATGCAGCGGGTGAATGTTCACAAAATTCACATTGTATCTGACAGCATGATATAAAGAGATCTCCCGCTCTACCCATTTCGAGTGTGCTTCTTGCATGCAGAATGAGCACCTCCTATAATCCACTCCTCTGAGGGAAATGCAAAAGGGGGAAAAAGAGAGGAGATGAAAGAAGGCTGGGTAGTTACGATGGATTACAGGCTCAGTGAGGCAGTGGGGGAGGCCAGTGGACTGATAATATTTAACCAGACCCGGGTGGACCATCTGGAACCACCCCCCTTCATCAACAGTCCAGCTCTCACATCTGGGTCCTCCTCTGAAGGAATAACTCACATTTGCCTTCAAATGAATAATGCTGTTTTTACATTATGTGGAAAGAATTTCAACACACAACTTCGCTGACCTCATTCAAAACAATTCGAACATGATAACAGACACTGTAGATCACTTAATTAAGTCAACCGTCTAAAGTGCTCAAACAATGCTTACACACAACGCTCACATGTTTTATGCAGATGTCACATTCTTCGAGATTTCTAAAACAATCTTCAATCATTATCAGGACACGCTCTATTTTGAGCCCTTTTTTTCTTCCTTCATGCGAGTCCAGCAGTTTATACAATTAGTTAGGTTGGGATTCCCCCTAATTCTCCAGAGCAGCTGCAAACAACCCATGTGGGGGTTGGGAGGGTGGGATATGAACAGGAACAAACACACTGACCCCCAGCCCAATTGGCCAGCCATTCTGATCCCCATTCCGAAAGCCACTGCACTTCCCGTCTCCAAACTCCAGTCTAAGAAAACAGCAGACCAGATTTCGTTTGGATGAGACGGAAGTTGGACTGGAGAATATGTGCATTGGGCTACACTATATTTCATCAGAATAATTACAGCTAATTTTTTATTTGGACGCTGCATGTGATTCTATAGTCCACTTATAAACAAGAGTTATGGCTTATTGTCAGTGCCTTTTTAATGGCAAGCCTGTCTCTAGTAATGTCAACAAATGTAGTGGACATGATCAATAAAAACAGATTTGCCCTTTAATCCCCATGCAAATGCATACACATGCAACGCATTTCTATGCAATATTTCTTGTTAAAGAACATGTAGTGACAGCTTGAGGAAACTAAATAATTAGGCAAAATCAGTCAAATGTCTGTTACTACAACATTAACATAATGACAGTTTTAACAATGGAAAATGTGGTAGGAATACTAACGGTTGGAAAATAAAAAGGTTGTAAACCTTAAAGGAACAGTTCACAGATCAATTTTTCGTCATCATTTACTCATGTACCCTCATGTCATTCCAAACCCATATGATTTTTTTAAAGAATATCCATTGAAAGTGAATGGGAACAGTGTCGGTCAAGCTTCCAAATGACAAATAAGACAAATATGGAAGTCTATATGACTACATTACATTTTAAATGTTCTGAAGTCATACAAGAGCTTCTGCAAATCTGAAATGGACAGCAAATGATGCGTCAACACCATTTGGCACTGGTTCTTACGCGTGTTGTGACCACACGTCGTTGACATTAAACCTTACACAGAGACATTAAAAGGTACCACATTTGATTAGCAATTTAACTTTTGGCGCTTTTTCATAATTATCTTGAATCTTGACAGTGCCAGTCAAAACATTACCTTTTCTGTTTCACAAAAGAAAAAGTCATACAGGTTTGGAACAACATGAGGGTAATGAGGAATTTTCCTTTTTGGGTGAACTATCCCTTTAATACACTTAATAAACTAAAAGTGAAACACCACAGCATTCTTCTGATTAACTTTACCCTTGTTCTGTTTAGGGTCAAGTAACAGTTTGAATCTCTACATTACCTTCCTGAACACGGATCAGCACAAAGAAGAGAGTTGTGTTCATTTTTTAGCCTCTTATGATAATAAGGTTGCACAATAGCATCTCTGTTTAGGATCTGTGAATGAGTACACGACTTCCTAATCAAATTCATTAAAAGTTCAGGAAATATTTAGCATGATGATAAGAGCTCTGGAAAAAAAATAAGTTTTCTACTCACTGCACACACATGAATTCTCTCAACTAATTATAAATGGAAGAAAGCACATGAACAAAAACAAAACATCAACGTTCCCAATTCCCCCTGATCCAAAACACAGAAAAACACTCCTGTAAATGTCAATACACAATTTTTACTTTGTCTTCAAGCCAAGACACTGAGACTCAAAAGGGCTGAGCTTAGCAAATTCATGCAGAGACTTTTTCTCTTCCTTCGACTTTTTAAGGTTCAGATATCTCTGAACTTACAGTAAACTTAACTCTTCAGACTATGGTATCTGCTCAGCAAAAAAAGTACCTGAAAGTTTTCTAACGCTCAAGCAATCAATACATATTGGTATGCTTTCGAAAATAAAAAAGTTGAAACTAATTAACAGGCACAATTATGACTAAATCAGTTGGCCATGAATCAGTATGATGTCAAGGATGGGATTGATGCAATACATTGTAATACAAGACTTCCAAAGATCAGTTTGATTTTTCCTGTGATTATGTGATTTAATCAAGGTTTTCAGTACATTATATGATTGAGCAACAATAACTAATTTGAACAGCTAAATATTTGCATGTGCTTTGCAAAACTCAAAAGATTAATAGGCCTCTACTGAGAACATTTCTCTGTTGACCCATCTGTGCTGCACTACAGTTTAAAGGTTTGTGGTTGTTCAGATTTTTTTAGATGTTTTTGGAAGAAGTCTCTTCTGCTCACCAAGACTGCATTTATGTGACAACAAAATAAAAAATAAAACCAATAATGGTTTATTTTGATTTATTTTAAAATGCAATTTATCCCTTGATGTCAAAGCTGAATTTTCAGCATAATTACTCTTAGTGTTATAATTACTCTTCAGTGTCACATGATCCTTCAAAAATCATTCTATGATGAAACATTTCTTATTATTATTATTAATTGTGCTGCTTAATATTTTTTGTGTGGAAACTCTGATACATTGTTTTTCAGAATTCTGTGTTAAATAGAAATGTCAAAAGAACAGAAATATATTGTGACATTTTAAATGTCTTCATTGCTAGTTTTGATTCATTTAATGTCTGTATGATAGTATTAATAATAATAATAAAAAAATCTTACTCACCCCAAACTATTAACCACTATTAAAATGTATGCATGTTCAATCTGTGTTGGATGTTGAAATGTACAGTTTGGTTGTCCTGACCTGTGAAAAAAATTAGCTAGATTCACACAAGCTTCACGCATTCAATAATCTCAGACTTCGGCCCCAAAGTACATGTAAATTAGTCATTTTGTACACTTTTATTTTAGCAGTTTCTAATTGTCAGTCTTAATTTAAAAAAAAGAAGAAGCACAGCCGTTGTCAGCTGCCTAAGGGCAGAGCACAAAATCAAAGCAGATATGCTAATAGCAACTCTTGGACACAATTAGCGAAAAGGAACTCGCTCCATGTGCCACGAATGATTAGCAAATGAACTTTTCTTTTTGATGTAGACGAAAGAGGCGGCTTATTCCTCCCTCTTTCCTGACAGCCTCCTCATTCGGTTCTTTCCAGTACATTCCAGTGAGCTGCTGGACTGGCAGGATTGATAAAGACATGGTGGCAAATGGGTTTGGCAATAGGTTTACCAGCCGCTTATTATATGAAATTGTTCCTAAATCAAGGCGTCACATTGCCATTCATTACCAATTGAAAATGGAATGGGCATTCGTTCCATATTCAAAATGGAAATTTTCTGAATGCATGAGAAATACAAGCAGAAATCAATGATGGATTTGATGTCACAATCAGCTGTTTGAGGAATTCACAGCTTATTGCTGTCAACCGCTGACAAATCTGTATCTGCTGTCGCACCAGTGACTTCAAGTTCAAGCAGAGACACAAGTTAGCTCTAGCAGAAATGTCACCATTTACTCCTCAATATCCAGCTTCAGAACACCCCGTGCTTAAAACTGTCAGGAATATTTATAAAGCAAATCGTTATGCAACACGTGCAAGAGAAAATAAACCAAGTTGTTGGTTTTTTTCCACCACAAGTTCTCCTGAAGCTAATATTGTACATATTTCTTGCATCATTAAAAACTTTTCTACAAAAAAAGTGAGTTATTGGTACCAGGATTTTGGACACAGTATAACTTCCTTAATTTTCACTTGATGATCCAAACAGTTAGAGGTTAGCTTGCATATGTACAAAGGTGTTAGTAAATATTTCAATGAGTTTAATTGCTTCACATGGACAGTATTTTAAATATACTTTTATATTTGTGCGTGAGTTTATGCGTAAAATTGTTATCCCTTTACAGTAACACACACAGTCAGGAGTAATCTGTCATTAAGAGTACACTGCTTGTTCCTGTCATTGAGTCATGCCTTCACTAAATGAGGTCAGACTGATGTGTGGTTTTAATCAACCCAGCCTACCTCCATTCATTATTCAGTGGATCGAGAGCCCTACGGCCAGAGAAGCGAAGGAGGAGAGAAAGAGAGTGAAGGGAGAGTTTACATTACAACTAGACAAGGTTACGATACAGGTGGAAATACAAACAGATAATAAGCTGGAAAAGTAGGCAATGAAACTGCATGTTAAAAATGCAGTATGCATATTTGGCATAAACAAAAATATTAATACTAATATCATTTACATGAATGAATTTGGCAGATGCTTTTATCCAAAGCAACTTACACTGACATCAAGGTACACATTTGATTAGTTCTTGCTTTCCCTGGGAATCGAACCAATGCCCTTGGTGTTGTTAGCCTCATGCTCTACTGTTTGAGCAGCAGAAAGGCTAATATCAGAGAAAAAAGCACACATTAAGCTTGAAATTACAAAGAAAAGGAAAAATGAAGGATAAATAATATTCATACAAAACCTCAGTGACATTGAGAGCTACTCCACTAAACACCCACGATCCACCTCACACTCGGTCTGGCCATCACACCGTCTGCGCCGCAGTAAAATGTCAGCAGCCGTGGAGTGTGAAAGTGTGAATGTGAGGTGTGAGGGAGGACGGCATTTGGGTCACAGGGCTTCACACCAGCCATCAGGCACAACAAAGAAACTCAAACAAGAAACTCAGAGAACTTAATATGGCAATACACAACAAGATGTCACAGTAAGTGAATTGGTAACAGATTAACTAGGGATGCACAATACATCGGTGACCATCGGACAATATTAGCATATTTTGTTAATTATCTGCAAGAGTCTTATTTTGCATTGATTTGAAGCAGATAGTCTTTTTTTCACTTTAACTAATGCTAATTTTAACTAATATTTTTTTGTGTGACACTGAACAGTTGACTGACTTCCCTACTTCAAAAACAACATCTTGATGGCTGGATTTACCGGACACATTCTGCAATGAATATAGTATAATATAATATAATAATTTAAAAGTTATAGGGATCATTCAGATTTTAAGAAATTATTCTTTTTATTTTATTCAGCAAGGACTGAATCAAAAGTTGATCAGAACAAGTGACAGTAAATACATTTTTAATGTTACAAAATATTTCTATTTCAAATAAATGCTGTTCTTTTAAATGTTCTACTCAAAGTATCCTGGAAAAAAAGATGGTTTCCACAAATAGTAAGCAGCACCACTGTTTTCAACAATATATATTTTGGATCATGTGACACTGAAGACTGGAATGATGCTGAACATTTTATTATTTGTCATCACAGGATGAATTACATTTTATAATAAATTAAGATAGAAAACAAATTTAAAACATTTTAATTGTAATAATATTTTACATGACATTTTGTACTGTATTTTTGATCAAATAAATGCAGCCTTAGTGAGCATAAAAGACCTAAAATATCCTTAAAAATCTTACTGACTTTTGAACAGTTTCTAATTTATTCTATTATATTCTATATAGTGCATTAAGTATCAGCAATTAGCAGTATCAACAGTTGGCCATAACATAAAATGATCATCATATCAGTCACATTTTTTTTGACGGACACATGATAATGCTACACAGGTAATATGTTTTTCTACGTTTAAGGGAACCAGGTCTTGTAACGGCATCTTTCGTGCGATTGATGCCTCTATTAAGGCTAGTAAGCGGTGTTTAAAATTGTATTAAATATACTCCTGCAAGCTCACTAAAATAAAAAATAAGTCCCACTCGCACACACATACACACAAACACCGCAACGATAGAGAGATACAAAAATAGTCCATGCTTCAGCAAAAAATAAAGCACAGCATAGAAAGGTGTCATGCTGCTTTTCACCGCCCCTTTCTCTTCCTCTCTTCACTTTCTCTGTAAGTACACATATCTCAGGATGGGGTCTGGAGATTTATGAGCTATAGTGAGAAGTGGGCCAGAAAGCCCTCCCCGGCTCTGGATCTGCTTTGCCGCCTCCCTCACGTCTTTTATTTCCATCCCTCCCTCTCTGGTTGCAGCGCTTTCTGCTCACATTACCCTCTGTTGAGTGATAAACATTGTCTGTGGGCAGTAAATTCAGTCTGAGCCTGACAGGCCTCCAATAAACCAGTCTATTCTCTCACTGTGAGGAGGCTTTGGTCTGGAGGCCCACAGGAAGGGAATGCACACACACACACACACACACACACACACACACACACACACACACACACACACACACACACACACACACACACACACACACACACACACACACACACACACACACACACACACACACACACACACACACACACGCGCACGCACACACACAAAGATAAACAAGTTAAGAGGGACAAGATACATGTGGTGTACATCATGCACATCAAAGGCACAAACAAGGAACAAACACAGGAGACACATTCATATACACTCGTACAAAGAAACAATGATAAACAACAAGCGTCTGACTAAAACTTGCTTGAAAGAAACTAGCCGGATATACATGTATGACCAATGATCAAAAGCTTACAAAGCCTCAATATACAGTAAATGTTTATTAATCACACATGCAATGATTTCAACTGTAAAAACTAAGTGATCAAGAGGTGCAAATTAAAAGCTAATTTCTTAAATTGGTCTTTATTTCTTTTTCATTGGCCAGAACGGCATTATTGTTCTGCTTCAGCTCATTTTTATATCACCTAAAACCACAGTACAGCCACTTATGGTGGTTTACTCAAGGCGATGGACTAACTCTGTAATGAGCGGTTAGATCCAAATTTGGCAAGCAAATTTATACAGTACAGGCAATACCCCCTGCTGCACAGAGAGCAAGTAAAACGCAATACCAGGCAGAAAGAAATCACACGTGTGAGCAAGAAATAGCAAAAATAGGCATTACAAATGCTTGTTACACTTCCAGATTTTGGTTGTACAAAAGGACTTCTTTCCTCACCTTTGAAATCATACAAGTTTCCATTAGCTTTTGTTCCCTGGACTAGTAATAGACAGATATGTCAGCCTGATATTTAGCCTTTTTGGGACATATCGGACCTATTAACAAAAATGGCAGTTCATTGCTGTCAGCTTTCTGAACAGATCATTTATATTTCCACCTTTTTTGTGAATACTGAATAAATATTGTGTAAAATATGTTCTTCAATTTCAAATTCTCATTTGCTATCATGCTATCATGTCTTATTTGCATTCTGTAAAACACACATGGGTTGACCACTAGAATGAATCATGATGAGCAATCCAACAAAAGTTCTTATCTTACAACGTTCTAAAAGTTCTCCTAATACTGCCGACAGAAATCAGTCACTTCAAAAGCTAGCAGACTCTCAGAGGTCCAACAGCACCAAATGCTCAGAGACGATATACAGACGCACACATAAACTTCCAGCCGATAAAAGAACAGCTTCTTCTCATCTACTGATGGCAGCTGACAATTACGAAAATAGGCAATAAATTTGGGTGGTCGCAGGTGTGCTCCCAACATACACACTGGCTCCTCCTGTCCACTTTGCGTCTCAATGATTGGATGCTTTAAGCAGCGCTGTCTGCTGTGTCCATTTCTTTGATTGAAAGGGTGTTTATTGGCCACTCTCCACTAAAGTGCCCAACACAGTCCGTGTGTAATATATAATAAAACACATTGCACAGAGGCATCGTAAATGCTTTGACATAGAAATCATGCAATTAATAATAACCAAAACAATAAATATAAAAACAACAAAATATGAAAATAATAATAATAATACTTTCACTTTCAGGGATTACTAGAGTCAGACCTGCTGTATCAGCTCATCTGTTACAACAGAAATCATGCCTGCTACATACCAGCATTTCCTTTGAGTGTGTGTGTGTGTGTGTGTGTGTGTGTGTGTGTGTGTGCGCGCGTGTGTGTGAGTGTGTGTGTGTGTGTGCGTGTGCGTGTGTGTGTGTGTGTGAGTGAGTGAGTGAGTGTGAGTGTGTGTGTGTGTGTGTGTGTGTGTGTGTGTGTGTGTGTGTGTGTGTGTGTGTGTGTGTGTGTGTGTGTGTGTGTGTGTGAGTGAGTGAGTGAGTGAGTGTGTGTGTGTGTGTGTGTGTGTGTGTGTGTGTGTGTGTGTGTGTGTGCGTGTCTGACATGGAATGCAGAGCGGGTAGAGGCTGTCACAGCTGGATTGGGAACATCTGTCAATGAAGATTCAAAAATAACCTCTCATACACATAACACACACATACAAGCGTACGCTTCTTGACTATACAGTACACTATTGCCAGCTCTGTAACGAGAGAAAATAAGAAGTGAAAGAGGGACCTACTAGAAGCATTACAATTACACCTGGTTGTAATTTATTCAGTTTGACAAATCAGGTCAAGAGCAAACATAATGTGCGTAACAATTTACAGTTTAATTTTTGAGTCAAATAAATCAATAGAGCTGAGAAACCCTGAAAATGTGAAATTAAAACACTTGTATTTGTATGAATGAGTGTTTCTATAATAACTTCCAGGAATGTTGTGACCACACAGGCCAAAATTACATGTGGAGGCTTCATGCAGCTTAACGCAAAATGTTAGGGCATTTAATTATAGTGATCCTCTTCTATATGTGTGTTTATGTACATAAAGAGCAATTAAAAAGCAATCAAACACATACTAAAGAGTTGGTGGTTTTGGCCACACTTGTGAGGACAGACACTGATTATGTCGCGGTCCCACAAACTCTCTTTTGTGGCACATGCAGTTCATACAAGTTTGAATTCACTTCTTTGCCTGTCAACTACTGCTACCGAAAACCTTTAAAGTCCATAAAGGTTTTCTGTGAAGATGACAGAGTAAACAAGCGCAGGAAATCAACACGTGCTAAATCATTCTATAAATACACGCCCAAATAGGCCTATTAAATTGCTTAAGGAGTTAACAGCAGCAGGCTTCCCCCGGGGCCCTGATTTACGGGACATTGTGTGCGTCTGTACGACGTGTGTGTGGCTGTGTGTATGAGTAAATACTATGTGTACTGTATGTCCGCCAAGCGCCCCTCTTTCTGCACTAAAAACTTTGACATGCATTTTTAGTTTCATCAATAAAATGAGTCATTTAAAGCTCAGGAATGGCCTTTGTGAAGTAATTTATGGCTGAAAATGGGGAAATCATAAAATGTCAACCATCAAACAATTTATGAATAAAACAAACACAGAATTTACACTATAAATAAAATGTGTAATCCCTTTGTTAGTGACAAGGGAAACAGATTTCTAATGCATTCAGCATTCTAAGGCTATGTCCACACTAGTGCATTTTCATTTTAACACAGCGTTTTAAAGGGGTCCTAATATGCTTTTTCACTTTAGTTAGTGCAAGATTACAAAGCTCAAAGTCAACTCTAAAGGGAGATATATTTTACAGAATCCCCTTTTCAAGAACTACAACGAACGGCTCGTTTTGACTACAACACAATTTTTCCGGATTTTATGATGTCAAAATGTTACTAATTTAAATAATCCCCACCCACAGAATATGCAAAAAAGGGGACGAGGCCTGGTTGAGCTGCATTCGAGAAGACAGTTTTGTCGCAATGTCAAAGAGAAGTAGTTTTTTCCACCCCTTATTCAATTTTGAAAAAAACTCAATTGTTTGACCGTCCCAAGGCTGTCGAACTTAGAGTGGTTGAAATTTATTTTAAACACTGTTCCTGAACAATGTAACCCCAAAGTTTTCTGTTGCTTTTGTAAGCTCTCGCTTGGAAAATTAACCATGGTTTTGTGATTGATTACAGTTTGTATTACCTTAGTTTTCCGACAAATATCAAGATTAAATGGTGAATATTTAATAACATCGTATCTATAATAAGAAAATTACAAAAAAACATACCACTCCGAAACGTCCTTTGAAATCCAAGTCTGTGCATGAAATCCGTTCTGAACGATCCTATTGTTCGTTAACATTGTCAGGGTCTGAATCGGTCTGAACACACTGGGCCAGCTAACCAATCACAGCACATTTTGTATTTCGGAAGGAGGGGCTTCATCGAAACAGGCGTGATCGAGCCAGACTGGGCAGAGAGTGGCTGTAATAATGTAAATATGTGAAAAATAATGTGTTTTTGAACAATCAAGCATGAAAGCATATTCTAGTGCACCCCAAAAACAAAATTAAAACTTTCGTAAAAGGGCATTTAAGACCCCTTTAAAATTATCCACGTCCATACTGGCCTTTCCACTGTTTTTGAGATCTCCATCCACACTAAACAACTGAAAACGCGTGTCACATGACATGCAGTATTATAAAATGCAGAATTTAACAGCATTTTAACGGCAGCTAAAAAGGACAACAAAGTCAGCAAAGCTAGCAGTTCCGTCTCCATGTTATTGTTTACACAGTCGTCAAGGCTGGTATGTTATTGTCGTGTTCCGGCAGCGTAATGGTCATTATAGGGGCTTGACAAATCAGGGAAGGATATGTAATGATCCAGAAGACCCAATCAGGGAGCGAATGTTTGGGCAGCTGCAAAAGTCTCCATTTTTGAGGGTCAAAAACTCCGGAGTAGTGTGGACGTTAGGCATAGCAAAAGTTATACGTTTTTTAAAAATTAAATTGCACGTAAACGTAGCCTAACATAGATGCATCCTCATTAGGGTCCATTTTGAAACCCACAAAATAAGCAGCAAGTCTGTTTGCCACACAAATAGCACTTCACAACGGACTCAACTCACAACTGATCCCAATGGACTGTTGCTTAAGCTCACAAAGTGGTTCACCTTTCTGGAATCAGTGTACCGTAATCCCTAACTTTTTTTTCCAAATTTGATTCAGAGTTGTTATTGTTAACTAAAACTATTAAAAACCTTCAATCAATTGAAATAAAATATATATTGTACTAGAAATAAAATAAGTTGAAGCACTTAAATTACTAAAACTTAAATTAAAATAAAGCTATATATATATAAAAAAGAAAAGAAAACTGAAAATATAAAAATAAAAGCTCATTTAAAATATGAATACTATAATAGTATATAAATAATACTGATTAATTCATGAACGTATGTTTCTATACGATGCATTCTGGGACTGTCTTCTCCATAAGGAATCCATGCAATGCCACCTTAGATTTTGACCAAAACGAGGCATGTTAACAGAGAAAATAATTAAGATTATGAAACATTGTTTACATGTCACAAAACAGTTTGGGAACAGAGCTACAAAGAAAAACCTAAGCTACAAAGTAAAGGTTTTTATTTTTGCTTTTACTGCACAGAATTAAACTGTGTATGTAACCCTAGAAAAAAAAAGCTTTATTAACTTGTATGTTTCGTATAGAAGTACAGTACAGTACTACAGTACACACATTTTTCACGAGCCAATCAATCCTGATTTTGCCCTAATTTTTATTGTCACTGAATTTCCTGTTGCACTTCCATCCATCATCACATTGCGGAAGTAATATGGGTCAGGAGCAAACTGCAGGACTGAATCAATGAATCTTTGTTTTATGATCAGCAGACATGAACTTTTTTCAGTTTATGACAGGAGCTCAATGAAGATCTGGATCATATACAAGCACACAAAAGCCTTTTTATGAGTCAGAAGCCAAACCACCTCAGCTGATACTCTAATTATGATCACTTTGAGTTATATAAAGCAGCAGGCTAAACGGAGTGTGAAGACTTTTTCTGAGCGTACCAGTGAGAGAATGCTTTTCACACTCCTACAGTATGCTAGACTAATCAGATTTGACCTACACACATACACACACACCTCCCTTGCAGTGCCAAGTGTTCGTGCTTGCCCTCATTTCCAATGCAAGGACTAGTGAAGGTCGAGTCTGAGCGAGAGATCAGAATAGGAGCAATAACAGCAGATACTTTAACAGGCTTTTAGCGACTTGGGAGTGCAGTTCTTTTAACAGTGTCACCCTGAGGCCTGTCCCAAAGGCACGATAAGAGCCTCCTGCTCTCAAGGGAATCCCAGTGTCTCTCCTCATGTACACTAAAATTGCCCTATATGATATCCAGCTCCATCCAGGGGTCCTCAATGTTAAATGTATTTAAGAGTGAATGTGACGCCGTTAGGTTGTCGGAAAGATCCTTTGCTATGCACTTGAAAGTATCTTACCGATTGTATAATGGCTTCTATTAAGATTTCAGTTTATACATTTTTGTAATTTTTTTCTGATCCGCCATAAACACTTCTATTACAGCATAATTTCTATGATATAGGCTAATCTACAACCTTTAATTATCCAATAATTCATTTTAAATGTTTCTGGAGAAAAATGGTACCCTTCTCCCATGCCCTGCTGAAGGTCATTTCATAGATAGCATTTTACAAATCCTAAATACACACAATAAAATATGTTCATAATATGTTAATGTAATGTTAAACTAAACAAAATAAATGTATAATACATACCCAAAAGTTTGGGTCTGTGAAAAATTTCAAATAACTTTTTTCTACTTACAAATACTTAGAAATTATTCCTGTGATGTCAAGGCTGAATTATCAACATCATTACTTACGGTAATCATTCTGAATGATTACAGAAAAAAATTCTTATATGTGATCCTGGACCACAAAACCAGTCATAAGTCGCACGGGTATATCTGTGGCTATAGCCAACGATACATTGTATAGGTCAAAGTTATCGATTTTTCTTTTATGCCAAAAATCATTTGGCTATTAAGTAAAGATCATGTTCCATGAAGATATTTTGTAAATTTCCTACCTATATATAAAACATAATTTTTTTTGAGTAGATGCAGCACAATTGCGAACATAAATGGACAACTTTAAAGGCGATTTTCTCAATGTTTCGACTTTTTTGCACCTTCAGATTCCAGATTTTCTAATAGTTGTATCTCGGCCAAATATTGTCCTATCCTAACAAACCATACTTCAACGGAAAGATTATTTATTCATCTCAATTTTGTGGTCCAGGGTCACATATAACGATTTGCTGCTCAAAAAATATTTCTGATTATTATCAATGTTGAAAACGGTTGAGCTGCTTGTTATTTTTAAGGAATACTTTTTCAGGATTCTCTGATGAATAGAAAAGCTTAAGAGAACAGCATTTATTTGAACTAAAGCAACATTATAAGTATTCATTTCTTTAAAAAAATATATTTTGAACAGTATAGTAAATATTCTCTTATGTAAATAACAAATAAATAAATAAATATTTTCTAATGGGCTGTCAAATGTTAAGATTGAGAATTGTGACAATTATAAATTAATCAAATATATTATTTATTGCCAACACACACAAAACAAAACAAAACAGAAAAAACCCCACCCAATACAAATAAACTGATTAGTTTCTGATAGTCAGAAAGGGTGCTGTCATTTAGCCATGAAGATGCAGCACATGAGCGAGAGACAGAGAGAAAAGCAAGAAATTCAAGACCCAAAGGAGAGATTCTTCTCCGAGAGGCCGCCTGACCCAGGGTGATTTAAGATGCCTGCAGGCTGTACGGTCGCCACCCTGTCTGGTTGCCCCCCGCTGCACATTGTGTGGACACTGGGATCAGTTGATGCCGCCTGAGCCAACATGAGATGCGCTGCACGCGAGCACAATATGGCTGTTGGTCTGGGTCAGTGACTCATTAGATGGCAATGCTGACCGGCCTGAGGATGCACTGCAATACAGACCCACTATATGATGATGAACAGTGCTGAAAAAATGCCAAGACACATTCTCATCAGCTTGTAACACCTTTTCACGATGAGTAGAAAGGGGAGTGTGTGGTTGACACAGACCCGACTTAAAGGCAACTACCTTCATGTCAGCGCTCAGAGCTCATGTGGTGGACTGACGTGTCAAGACAAACATTTGCGGTTGATGTTAAATGGGTTTAAGATAAATTGTCATGTTGACAAGTAGGAGGAGCGCAGTCAGGGCTGTGGCCCAACGGTTAACACGCATGCTAAGACACGATGCAGGGTCAAGGCCCAAGTCATTTGCCAATATTGTTCCCACTTTTTTCCCCCAACACATATACATATAAAAATGACCAAAATAAAATGGAGAAATAAAAATCAAGCCCTAGTAATATTAGCTTCGCCAAGAAATACTTCACCAAACATTAAACTTTCTTATTATTTGCTTAACTTACACACTATGCACTACTGTTCAAAAGATGTTAAAATTTATCAAAAGTGACAGCACATTTATAATGTTGAAAATGATTTCTGCTTCAAATAAATGCTGAACTTTATATTCATAAAAGAATCCTGAAACAAAAATATTAAGCAGCATGACTGTTTCAACATTAATAATAAGAAAAGTTTCTTGAGCAGCAAATCATCATATTAGAATGATTTCTGAAGGATCATTCCAAGACTGGATTAATGATGCTGATAATTCAGCTTTGACATTACAGGATACACTACATTATAAAACGTAACAAAATAGAAAAATTATTTTTTATTGTAATATTTCATAATTTTACTGTATTTTTGTGGTGAGCACAAGAGATTTCTTTAAAAAAACATAAAAAAAATCCTACCAACCCCTGACTTTTGAACCGTTTTCTAAAGCCATACAATAGATCACAAATTAGCCTTATGTTCAAATCAAATATGGTCCATTTAGATTAAACATGTTTGAGGTAATTATGTCGTAAAAATGGTGCACCAGTCTGTTCCTGGTTTGGTCTGTCATATGGACTCTTTTGGTGCTTTTCTGGTGTTTTTATCATTTATGGGGCTTGCCAAACATGGTCACAATGAACTGTAGTTTTGAAATGTGTTTTTAAATCGTCTTTATTTGTTTTCCACTTTAAATAATAAAGTCATACAGGTTTGGAATGACAAAAATGTTAATTTTTGGGTAAACCATCCTTTTAAGAGTTATGACAAGCCTTACAGTATGTAACATACAGAATAGTTAACCACTTCAACCCCTAACACATGATGAAATAGCACAAGAAATAAACTTCAGCTAAATGTCTACTGGGATAAATACGATAAATAAATGACGACGTTCATTTAGAAGTTATATAACAACCTGTGTTTATTAAACTACTGAACGGGTCAAACTGATGTCTGCGATCAGAGACGGGCTGTGAAATGAATACGATGAGCGGTAAAGTCAGGTGGAAGTAAACAACATCAGCATGTATCAAATCAGACGGCTCAAAACAACAACAACAGCCATGCTCGTCTCAGACATGAGCGAAGTGTGACAGTGAGATTGTCATGAGCTCGCTCCATTGCTCCGGGCATCCAGAGAAGGGCAGCCATGTTAGACACACGGAAATGAGCAGTGACAATTCTCCCGGCATCAAAGGTACTCGCTCTGCCAATTCCTCATCCAGGCATCTGAAAAATAGATGCATTTGACAACAAATTGCCCCCCAAAACAGACTGTAGATTAACTCTTTGCCATTTTATTGATGTTAAAAGTTTGAACTGGCATTTTTGACATGAGCACCACAGCTCGATGTGTCTGGACATGCGCTAACCACTACACCCCAGTACTGACCACTGTAGATCAACTTAAAATATTTGGTCTGGTTCGTACTTCCATTTTGCATTTGCAGTATGGGCAATTGATCAAAATTTATGCAAATTACTACTTGAGACTCATTATTTCAATCGCAACTGAAATGTGATTAAACATCCTAACCTACATATGAATGAACTAGTGACATGGTGGCCCTGGTTGGAAGGTTAGGAGACATAAATATCACCCTGACAGGCCCGCAGGCTGAACGCCCAGCCCAGGCGCGTCCCAGGCGGAAGCTGCCAGATGCAGATCCATCATCCACACGGCCAGCACAGAGAAAATATCCACTGTGAAGAGGAGTAGAAACAGCAGGTCTGACAAACAATGGTGGTCTGCTCCTCATTCAGAGGAGACGGGAATCCTGATGACATCCGAAAGCTAAACGACATGGGCAGCCCCTGCCAGAGCAGTCAGGCAGCTTTTCACACTTCTAGGAGCAAGAGCGGAACCAGGGACCCTCTGACAGGCCCATCTCCTCACACAAGAAACTTTGAGTCAACAACTGTAGCATGACATCTATCAAAATGTCTTCCAGGCAGCTCTTGTATCGGCCACGGACTGCAAACCACCAGTCTGACGAGCACCAGAGAGATGTGTCAAACGCAGTGCCAAAGTGTACTTCAGGTTTTGGATATGTTTGATAACAAGGTCAAAGTTCATGTGGGAATATTCAATGGACATAATACTCTTGCAAAAAAGGAAAGAACAAGAAAGAAAGTTAAAACACTAAAATGAATAGTAAGTGAATTTAGGCATCAAAACATAATATATGAAAGATGGATACGTAAATATTCAGTTTGAATTACAGAAATAAGTGCTTGTTATAATAGAGAAGGGACCGCTGGGATGCTGGTTAGATAGTCCTTGAAAATAAATAGAGCGTAGCAAATTATAACCAATTGATTAGAATGATTAGTTTAGTTAATACAAAAGAGTTTATAAGTTACGGTAAGTAGTCTGAAACCGTTTACTGTGCACCTCAAATTAACATTAATGAAGGGTGTTGGGATACTAACCCAATGAGCTCAACGGAACTAAGAAATAAACTCGTGCTAATGTGCTCTTAAAGGGACAGCGCTCTTTATTGGAAATTGGAAATTATTTATTTGAAACAGGGACAATGCACAAATAAACATTAAACTTGTCAAGCAAGAAAATATGTCTTGGGCCAGGTTATAGCAGCAATTGCTAATTTCCACCTGTAGTCCCTGGGCAGGTACAACGAATTAAAAATACAAATAAAATAAAGATACTGATTTTAAAATAGAAATTTCACGGAGTAATGAATAAAAATGGTGTCCATTATAATTACAAACTGGCAGGTTTGAAACAGAAACAGGGAGGCCATCAACCATCAGGCAGTTCAGCAGCATCTCCAGCACATTATGGTACAATCCAACTCTAAACACTCAATCATACACACACACATACACACATACAGTACATATACAGTACACAACAAAACACATTTTATTACAGATGTGTGCAAGCTTGCTTGCTTAACAACCAGCTTTTTATTAGGCACGAGAAGGTGCGAGAATCTGCACATAGGATATGCTCAGTGGGAAGGGTATTCCACTGCCTCATGGCCACACATGAGAAGGAGGAACTCCCAAATTTAGTTTTACGTTGTGGGAAGCTACATTCCCCCCTTGTGACACTTCTAGTTGTTCGTACTGTTTTTTCCGAGCAGAGTGTTACAAACTTTTTCAGAGGGGGAGCAGTAGCACTATATATGATTTTATGTAGCAAAGACAAAATTGAGTGTTTTATTAAATTATCAAAACTAAGTAGAGGACAATTTATTGCTATTCCTTTAAGTTAAAATCTAAAGTAACACTTTATAAGTATTGATAAATAAAGTACTTACAGATCAGTTGCAAACTATTAGTGTATAGTTATCCTTTATAGTTAGATCTTATGCTTTCAAAGCTAGCTTGCTATTGCTAGCCTGAACCAGATAAGTCCTCTATGGGCAGCTTCGGCTCCGTACCGGCGTGACAAATCCGATCTTCAAGCAGAAGGAACTGGATGAATTATTTTAAATGCTATCAATCTAAAATCTGACTTCTGACTGGTGATGCAGCCTAAATCATAATCACACCGTGTTCGTTCATTGGCCAGAGGATACTGAGCCTGGTTTCTCCCACACTTTTTTTTCTCCATTCTCTCACTGATGGAGTTTGGGTTTCTTGCACTGCCACCTCTGGCTTACTTAGTTGGGGTCACTTAATATTCAACAATATGATTGATCTGACTGTACTGACGCGGTTGTATGAGAACTGAACTGAGCTGGACAATGACATCACTGTTTTCTGCAGAACTGCTCTATAGATAAAATGAACTATTTTAATAATTGATGATCTATACAACGGAACTGTATCAACACTAAAATGACTTCAACTGAACAATGACACCATTTTTATTTTTAGAGCTGCTTTCCAGCCAAAATTACCTCTGTTCGCATAATTAAATCCTTTCCCTGTTATCTCTGTAACGCTGCTTTGAAACTATTCGTATTGTACAAAGCGTTACATAAATAAAGGTGACTTGACTTAACAGTGCTGTAAGTGACAATAAACTGAGATGTAAGTATATATACATGGGGTGCATTCAGCACTGACAGGGATTCAACATTTTGTTGGCTTTGTCATGCATCTCAATCATGCAAATGATTCAACACAGCACACCTCCACGTCAAGGCTAAAGGTCACCTAAACATCGAGGGAAATATAGTAGTATAAAATGACACTCCTGTCGCATTAGCAAACTCATTCTGCTGTTGTTGCTCTGCTGTTGCTTACGAAAAGCCAATGAGACAGCAGCAACAACATATAAAAAATTAATAAACCGAACCAAGGAGAGTCATCTTCATTTCCCAACAGAACTGAGCACAGTTGCCGTGCTTTGAATATTTCTATGCTTTTCTTTCTGCAGGGACCCTGGAGGGAAGCAGGCTGAGGTTGTTGGTAGCTGATGCTAACCACTTTGTGGCATTAAACTGCGTTCTATATTTAACTCAAGTGGTGCTTGGGGGAGCTTGTGACGGAACAGAAGTTTGAATCTGAGGAAATGGAGCTATCAAGGATTAGGGCTATACAAGAAAATACAGCAGCCCAGATTTGTTGAAAATTGTCTGGAAGACCCAAAAGAACACAACGCCTGACAGGCCTGATCAGGGTAACACTTCATTAGCCTACGCTAACACTGGTGGAGACTGAGAGCCTGCATAAACTATAAAAAAAAACATTTAATAACAATTATTATTAATAAATAGATAAATAAATGTTATTTATAAAATCAATCAATCAATCAATCAATAAATTAATTAATAAATTGCATGCTGTCTCTTAGTACGCTGTTATAGTACTTTAAACGAAGTATGGTAATCTAACACTGCAGGACACTCCTGAAAATGTCATGCAATTGCATTTTGGAAGCACACTTTTTTCAGTGCAGTTTGCTGAATTGCAAAATGCACTACATTTGTTAGCGACACTGATGAAATCCGAATGAGACTTCGCAGACCTCAGAGGTGTTCAAAAAGAGCTGAGTCATTCGTGTCACACTGACACTTTGTGAAATCTGGTCACTTGCTTTTTTTTTGTATACAAAGCCTCTATGATGATAGCGGAGTAATTCTTTTATAGCAATTATTATTTTAATTTAATACTGTGAAGCTGCTTTGATACAATCAGTATTGTGAAAAGCGCTATACAAATATTCTTGACTTGACTTGACTTAATTCATGAATGAAGTGCCGAGACTTAAAAACCTTGTACATGCATGAGCATCAGAGTTAGAATCACTTTCTATCTTCATCAGGAGGACAGGGGTCCAACTTCCTTTCTAGAAACCACACTGAAATACTCACATATCATGCTTAACTAAGATGCCCAAATCAGAGGTAGAAGTCTGCTAGTTCTGCATAACTCCATTGAGCCCAAATCTAATCACCGTACCTTCCAGCTACTTGAATTCTGTGCCTGGCAGTTGACACATCATTACAGCACAGCAAGTGACAAGAAGCACCCTGGGGATTCCTTCAAGCGCCTGTTTAAGTCAAGCTATGAGAGCTGACAATAACAGGCACCTCCATATCCATCCATATTCCATAGCCCAGTTCCTGCGGAAGACGATAAATAAATGCTCCGCACCCCATCGATCCGTGTTCTCTCATTTGGACCTCATGCAAACACAGCTCCCAAAGCCAAACCAACAAACTTATTTGGGTTTACGGTGATACAGTCTCCTTGACTAATAGGCTTACCAGAGGAAATTCCATGCAAACTTTTGCATCATCCTCTGAAAGGAAAATAATAATGTTCCCACATCTCCCTTTTCTCACATAGGGCGCCAATTTTTTGATGCGCGCCTTTTCTCGTCTGACAGTGTGCGGAGTCTTTCCGCAAGTCAGCATGGGGTGTGTAATAATTAGCCCCCAAGAGCGTCAGAGGGTTGTTCGTCACATAGCACTATGTAGAGAGGCACATTAGTAGCTTCAGGCCCAGGAGGGAGCAGCCGCTGACTGACTGCCAAATCCTCCCTGCCGACGGTGGTTGGCGGCAGCCACTGCATCAGTAGCTGACTCAAGATGTGCTCCCACCCACCGAGTCAAAACATTATGTACTGTCATTTCAAGTGTGCAAAGTGGACGTCTCAACAGATCACTGAACCACACGACAACTCTTCCTCTCGGCTGGGATGATTGAAAGGCTACGATTGAAGACAAGGGAAACTAGAAATCATCTGCTGTATAAATTACTCATTTATTTGTAATTAATAGTAATTAATAGCCTTGTAATAGAAATATTATATAGTATTTTATTATAATACATATTGTGATTTAAATGTACTTTTTATTTGGCCAGCACATTTTCCTACGACTAGTTTTTGCCATACAAACCTGTCTTACAACAATATGTTTTAATAGCATCTCTGATTTACACATCAGTAGAAAGAACGGCATAAGAGTTTGAATAATTTTTTTCATGAATCAGTTCAAACTGTCATTTTTAATTAATCAAATGAAAACTCTCATACAGTGATTGCCGTCATTACTTAAAATGACAGTTTTCTTTGAAAGTAGCAGCAAAAATTAGTGTAAGAGTTCGGTTCGTTTCCATGAATCAGTTCAAACTGTCATTTTCAAAATGAATCAATTAAAAACATTGACTCAGTGATTTGCGTCATTAAAAATAAAATAGCTATTTTCTTTATTAGTATTAACAAAAACATGGCATAAAAGTTAGGTTCATTTCTGTGAATCAGTTCAAATGGTAATTTTTTAAAACAAATCAATTACCCAAAACGTGTCCCATCAGTTCAAACAGTTCATCAGTCCCGCCCCAAATTCACACCATTGGTTGAGCCAGTATTTCTTTGGGCTGGTTGGGATACTCAAATGTTTTGAAAGCGCCAAAAAGCAACAATGTCTACATTTACGTACTTATACTTGATGATAGTTCTTCCTTTTAACCTATATTAGAGCAAATTGATAAATATCAAAGAAATATATAAAATATTGTCAAAAACAATTAAAGACATTAAGATGATTTTTGGGATATACTGAACAGCCCTAATATTGTTTATATTAAAGAAGCTAAGGAAAGCAGATTTTTTCATGGTTCATTCAGTAAAAATCCAGTACTTGCATGCAAATATTCTTGCACAAACAGACCAAGCTAACACACACAGTTGTGGTTCACATAAGGACGCTCATAACCCCAGGCGCTGTGGGCAGCATGGCATCTTGGTTTTGCCCAAAAACATTCCAGGGTTTTTGCACCTCAAAGTGCAGAACAGGCCAAACAACCAATGAGATCTTACACACTAAGATCTTATGATACATCAGGATCATCTACGGCTGTAATCAAATTCAATGCATGTTAGTGGAACAGAGAATAAAGCTGAGCATAAAAACATCTGTCAGATCCCAATCAAAAATGAACCAAAACTTCTGAGAGATTTGAAATAGTCACTCTAACATATTGATCTAAAGTGTATTTCATACATTTATGCATATGCAAGCTATGAGATTATCAAAAGATATAAATAGCCAAATTTCAAAGCAATAAAGATAGACTCTCTTCAAAGATTTTAAAACGGTCCCATAGTGGTTGTTGGAAAATTCAAGTTGGGCTTCAACAGTATTTAATCCAGGGTCTCCTGAGGCTTAATATGGTCAGTGGGTGATGTGTAAAGTACACACAGAAATAGCAACCACGATATCTGCAAGAATAGACAGTAGTGAGCATATCTGTAAAAGACCAATCATAGCGACTGTGCGATGTGGGCTCATGCATTAACTGTAAAGCTGCTTATCTGTTACTTGCGTTAAAACGTTTGGGGCTGGTAAGATTTATAAAATAAAAAAGAATAATAAATAAATATAAATATATTATAAATTATTGTGCAACTGTGAGATAACGTTTAAAATAAACAAGTCACAACTGAGATATAGTCACATTTTGAGATTCCCTTGTAGAGTAGCTTGTTATTTG